>NW_027176042.1:8254106-8636606 GCF_023055335.1 Clinocottus analis | reverse complement strand
ATTTTGCAAAGAGGCCCGAAGCGGAGCTGCAACGCAGCAGTCACACGCTCACACAAAAGCAGGCTCGGTGCAGACCACTCATTTGATTTGTCTTGATTTCGTCACCATCAAACCTCGACGTTCACACCTGCCGATTGTACAGCGCGACAAAATGCACAACAGCGGTGTGTCAAGTATCTCTTTCAGCTTCGACTTGAAAGGAACTGCAAGACATGTCCGCTTTATTCATTTATAAAGCCAAATAGCTTTAATGGTAGATAAATAAATAAAAATTGAATTAGAATTTGTTTTTTAACTCTTACAATAACCAATAACACCCTGCAGAGCAACATTAAGAACGCAATCTTGATTTATTTTCCTCACCGCAAATAAAACATGTTGTCTTCAGGATTTCCTCTTTTTTCTGTTTCTCGCTCCTCAGATCAGCAAATGTGTCGATGATGACACCAAAGATAAGGTTGAGGACAATGATGATGACCATGAAGAAGAAGAGCAGGTCGTAGATCACCCTGGCTGCAAAAAGGGGCTCCTGTTGAAGCCAAAACGAGAGAAAGGTTGTGAGGAATGTCATCGTTACAGTGGGAGCAAGAGGCTCGGTTTAGAAATTTAACGTACAGAGAGCTTGAACTGCCACCTTAGTCAACTGTTTCTCAAATATTCACAAGCATGGGTATGATAAGTTTCCTGTCTGATTTGATTAAGAACAACTTATAGTATTTATTTTCTCATTAAAGACTAAGAGCAAAATGGACTTAACTCATTTGCAGACATGCCAACCAGGCTGCACGTTGTCCCACAACATTAGCAGTGAGGCTGCCTTTTGTTTTCATGTAAACAAATATGAGGTTGTCCATTTATGTCAAATGTCACTTGGTTAACAGATCGGAGTGACTCGCAGTGCCCTCTTGGACTACAGTGCCATGTACAGCACATGGGCCATGCTTGTGTGTCGAATGCAACCGAAAACACCACAAAGAAATCAAACGAGCGTTAAGCTAACTGAGGTTTATACACGTATGAGTCATGCCCTCATTCTAAGGGGCAAGCTGCAGATCTAACACATGTTGTGGTAGGACACAAGCTTGTCTTTATCCTGGATAAGTACCTTTAATGCTTTTTCTGGCATGTTTGAAGTTATGAAAGTCCTCCACGCAACCTCTCTGACCTGCCAGCAGAGCAAGTCTCAAGAGACATACTGCAGCTTTTACTTTTAAGAAACCACCTCATCCTTTAGTTCGCCAAACACTCCATGATTTTATATTATTGGATCAAATATGCTATATGTGGAGTACATCACATTTCAAGATCAAATGTCAGTTTCTTCCATTCACTTAAATTTAAGTTAATTGGTGTGTGTGTGTGTGGCAAGCATGAAAGTGTGTCATGTTGGTAAGTGGTAGATTGTAGACAAGTAATTTAAGGCGGGGGAAGGTAATTTAATGATACCTTTGTAAAGTCATACTCTAAACTCAGCTTGGGTGTGATGTCTTCATTGTTGTTGTGTTCCTGTGCTTTGTACCTCTTTGGATGGCTTCCGCAGGACGTCCCCGACACCGCCTCCACTCCTGAGGCCGTGACTCAGTACTGTGACAATGCACATGAGCAGGGAGTCGCACGATCGCTCCTTGTCCTCGATCACCACCGCAGAGGGCTGGACGGCACGGGAAGCTAAATGGAGACGCACAGATACGGTCAGATAGTCGTTCATTGTTTGGGCTGAATGCCTAGCGTCGTCAGTCAACGATGCCTTTAAACCTAGATACACAAAGAAGAGAGGCTAATGAGAGGATAATGCATACACTAAAAAAAACAAACAGACTTTATATTCTCTTCTATCCATTTACTATTACTAGCCTCAGCGACAGGGGTGTCTGAGGACTTAACAAGTCTGGGAATTTCTGGGATTCTATCCACACAGAAACAAGTCACCAGATCATCGTAATTAGGCATGGTGATGACAGATAAGGAAAGCCTCGACAAAGTCTCACCAGGGTGAGGATTGGACATGGTTGGCTGCGTGTGTTCCTCTTTGACTGGAGGATTTTCCCATCGAGGTCAGTAGGTTCGGAGGAACTTGTTGTTTGCTGTGAAAAGCTCCCTGCGCCATCACTGGGTGCACCCATCGACCTGCTTTGTACCTAGTGGTAATTAATCCCTGACCTCTTAACCCTGAGCCCCTACATCAGGTCTTAGGCGAGTCTAAATCCCTTCACCCTGCTCCCTGAAAGCCCCCACTTGGCCGGACCAGGTTTAAACCCGTGACCAGCCAGCCGCCGGGTCTTGCATCTTGGTGGAACGAATCTCCTCCGGCTGAGTCATGGAGTCGTACGCGAGGACTTAAAGAGCATCACATAATCACATATTCACACACAGAGGCTTGCACCGAAGCACACACTTGGGAAACCTCTTGAGAGACACGCATGCAGAAACATGTGGCTTCACATTTAAAAGAACCCTCCGACCCTGGCGGCCAGTCACATGGACGCACACACACGCACACGCAAAGCTTCCGTTCACTTTTGTCAACCTACCCTCCGTTACGGCCTCTGTGGAACAGTTCTCTCCGTTTTCTTTCTGGCAGACTCCCCCAGAGAAGTACTCTCCCACCATGCTGGCCCCGTGCTCTATTCAATTGGTGGAGAAAAGAGAAGGTTATTTTCACAATGCATATGGTGACATCCAAAGTCAATGGTGACATCCTTTATATTATTGTTGGTGATGCTAAAAGAGAGAAAAGTCGAGACAAAAGTAAATGCATTAAACTGTACATACTTTTTGTAATCCTTAGCTTCACTTTGACTACATGTGTTTTCATACACAAGTCTGTGTGTGTGTGTGTGTATGTGTGTGTGTTTCAGTCTCTTGACTGTCTGGGTTATTTATATGCGTAAGAGAAATGAGAATTAATCTGCATTTCAACGTACCTAGAGTTTTGTTGGGTATTCTGTCAACAGCCAAAATGAAATCGTCTTTGAAGAAGATGTAGCCAACAATGGAGAAGAGGTAGACGAGGATGAGAGCGAGCACGGCCGTCAGAACAATGGAGCGGCCATTGCGAGTCACACTCTTTATCACGTTCAGTAAGGTCTCTTCTCTGTAAACCAGATCAAAGAGCTGGAAAGAGGAAAAGAGGAAAGGGTAGTGTAAGGATACATTACATTTTTGGTTTTGATTACCGGCTAAAGCATGCAAACATTGCATGCTTAAATGATGTTGATGGTAAATAGTGAACTTTTATGACCAATCAAAAGGCATTTAAATCAATGTTTTCTCTAGTCCAGGACCGATGAACCTTGTTGTTTGTACACCCTCACCTTGGGTGTCTATGTAAACGTGTGCACATGTGTAAAAATGGTTTGGATGATGTGTCTGGTGTGAGCTCACGTACTAGCAGGCTGTAAAAGAAGACATGGACGAAGACCCCCAGGCTGCAGATTATCAGGTACAGCAGGTGGTACAGGAACTCCACATCCATGATCATGGCAATGTAGCCACGTGTGAAGGTCCCGCGGTTCCCAACGAAGCTCGTCAGAAAGATCACTTTGTTACACAACTGGAGAACGACAGACAGTAGTCATAGCATTAGACAGGAAGGTTTACAGCAGCCTCAAGTAGGACTTTTAAAAACATATTGCTCGGGGCTAATGCATCACCGCCCAACAGTTATGAATGACATTTCTATTAGCAGATGTAATGCTCTCTCAACTGTAAAGCTAGTGCGTCCACTCAATAGTGGAATCTGACTGAATGCATGATGCTGTGCTACGCTCTTAGGAGATGTGTGTTCCTGCACTGTGCACACACACCAAGCCCTGCATCAATACGTTTCAGGTTAGGCATGTGACTGCGCCGTTGGGACTCCAGTCGAGCGTTCACTGTGCAATAAAGCGGAATCTAAATGGGATGCCGGCCGCGTGCGAGGCCTGAACAATTGCTCATCGCTTTCTCAACACACGGATACACACTTACGTTGAAACCCCCCAGCAGAAGCAACGTGGGCTCCAGGCCGACGGAGAAGATCAAACGCAGGATGGTGGAAGCAATGAGCGCCCGGATACCGTGAGGCTGAGGCAAGACGATGACGATCGCCAGAGAAACCAGCATGGCCATCCACAGCAGGGCAGACAGATGGGGCTCCAGGGTACCTGAGGACAAAGGAGGTCAAATTTGGGAGAGGTGTGAAATGAGTGCATTGTTCTCTTTTGACCTCTTTAACCAGAGGCTGACTCGGTGACTCGGGGGGTGAGGCATGCCGTTCCTCTGCAGCTGTAAAACACGCGTGTCGGAAAATGTGACCGTAGATCTCGACAGCTTCTCTCCAACTCATCGTCCCAGCATATTTAGAAAGAATTGTGACGTCAACACGTGCATAGTTGCAGTGAGGGTATGCGGTGTGTGCGTGCCGTTTCCAGGACGGCCTTCTTTCAGATTTACTTCACATACTTTCTTTTTCGTGCCACAAAAGTTCCCAGAGAGGAAGCATGATCTGTTTGTTTTGTTTTTAGTACTTGTGCTTTTTTCTGCCTTTGAGGTCACCACAACAACAAAAACACAACTCCTAACAACACATTTGTACCATTACAAAACAGGCCATCGTGAAGAAGAAATGAAGCGGACGTGTCTGTCGGTTTGTAAATAGTGCTCTACCGGAAACAAGAAATCCCGAGCGCCCAGATCTCTTATATGTTGGCCCTTACATAGCAGTTAGCAAAGTGTTATCATGAGCTCACCAAACACAGACTTAGTGTGAATCTTATTCCTCAGTGTTAGTACACAAACACATTCATGGAGTTGAAAAGGTTGGTTGGGTTTTCTTTTTGCTGCTGAACTAAAAACGCCACTCCGAGCGACTCCCTCCCCTGCCGAGGCCTGCTTTTTCACGCCTCTCTGTGTACAGATCACATGACAGGTACTTGTTACATAACCTCCGGCTGGCTAAAAATACGCTCGGTTCCAGCTCAATTCATTGTGGAAGATCCCGGGCACTATGCTGCATGGGCGCTTGGACTTGGCAGCTTGCACGCACACGCACCGAGCTTCCTCTGCAGCTATAAGAAGATGGAGAGACTGACCTTCAAGCGACACCACTAGACTTCCCCACAAGTAAATGTGACATACGGCCCGACGTTCGCAACATGAAAATAAAGAAGAGCCTCTTATGTTAGAAAGCTAGAGCTCCAGGGTCTACTTATATACTTATGCAGCCGATAGAACAACGTTTATGTGGATTTTTGTCATCATGTTTAAGTTTTCTATGACGTCTGCTAATTAAAAGGTGCAAGATCCAAGATTGGGAGCATGTATGCAGCAAATGGTGCTAATTGGTGAAAACTACGGCCACATTTTCGGAAGGAGCCAACAGTGTTTCCCTGAGGGGGAAGAGGAGGGTGAGGTGCGACGCTTCCGTGACAACTCAATTGATGGGGACGTCGTTATCAGCTGTAAACTCCGCATGAGAGCTGTATACAGCTATATAAAGCTGTTAGCAGTGAGCTAACCAGTCAGTGGGGCATGCTTGTGCGCATAAACGTGCACATCCATTTCAACAAAGAACAGAGAAGCTTGGATGACACACAGTGACTTCATTCTCTGCCCAGGTAGACAATATGCCTCTGTATCTGTACAAAGCAAAAAGGTGGTTTGATTGTTAAATAACCAGACCTGTGAAGAGATAAAAGTATAAAAGTTTTTACCAGATGAAGTTCACCGTTTTATTACAAGCAGTAAACATGAGGAGCATCTGAGCTCATATGAAATCCTGGAAACAGCGTGAGCATGTGGGCACGTGAACACTTAACAGTTAACTCAACAGTGGCTGAGACATTTTTTTCTTTTCACTTGATAAGTGGCCTCAGATTGAAGCTAACATCGGCCTGTCCTGGAATGAACCATTAAGCTCCCAGAGGACCTTTGACACTGAAAAACCCCATGGAGTTTCTAAAGCTAAGCTAACAACGTCTTTTTGTGTCTGTTCTACACCACTGTGAGGAAGTTCAAACAAAAGGGAGCTCGCCGTTTGACCCCAGACAGAACAATTGAAAGTTTATGTGCATCACAATGTGCGTCTTCTCTCTGCTACACTGCACTGGAACAATGCCGGCCTTAACGCCTGCGGCTTTTAACATCCCCACAAATACTGCCCTCAAGGAGAACTGAGAAAAAAATAAAAAAAATAAAAAAGGAATAAGAGACAGTGAAACAGACACAAAACTGAAACTGCGCGTTAAAAAAAAATCTGCTCAGGATTACTTTGGTTTGTTAATTAGTATCACTTCGACAAATCTATTTTGAATTTATATTTTAGAAATCTGTCACCCCTTGTGACCCAACACCAGACCTAAATCTAGACATTCAGGCCACATGACTGATCAGGAGCTAATATGGCGTTGGCAACAAGGTCAAATATGTGGCTCCAAAGGAACGGAATTACCTCTTGTTTTTTTGTTTTTGTAATTCCAGGTAAAACAGCTTATTTAACACAAACATTTAGGTTTGTTTTGTATCGTCCAGACCGTGTTGGAGAGCTGCTTCGCTCTGTGTTCTTTACACACACTCATTAAGGTTGTTTCGTAAATGTTTGTTGTGTCGGTTTTGGTTCTCTCTTTTCCCTCAGAGACGTGCGTGTGTCTTGTAGCTGTTGTCTGGTGTTGTGTCCCTGTGGTGGCCACCTTGAAATGCTTCTATCATAATCTTCGTCAACACCAATGCAATGGGCAAAAAAACTTGGATCCATAAAGAAAATTAAAGTTTGAATCTCATTTAGCATTTATGACACAGAATAATAGATCAATCAAAAAGGATACAATGATCAGTAAAGTAAGAGTGAGAGTAAAGTAAGAGCTCTTAGTTTTTTTTGCTGTGTGTCTCTACCTTCTATCAGTCAGGTGTCACTTTCAGTGGTATATTCCACACTGTCAGTAGCACGGTATTATGTTTCCTGCTTGAGTTTCTGACCCTGACGGGAGACCACAGTCTTTACGCACGTTCGCACACACAACACACAGGCACGCAACTGATTACCAGAAGTGACACATGGAGAAAAAGTCAACTCAAACCAAGACCACAGTGAGAATGAGACAACACATGGCTACACATGGCTACACATGACCGAACATGTTGTCAGACTTTTAGTCTCAAGCCCAGAAACCATACAATATCAATCACGGATGGCATCAAGAAAGAATCTTTTGGGACGACACAACAATTCAAGATGTAAATCTTATGCTGGGTTTACATTCTCATCACACCTCCATTTGTGGTGAAACTCACTTTGGGAGGTGTGAGGCTACACCCAAACCACAGGCACGAGAGCACACAGTGTTCTGTCAGGTCCTGTTGTACTGAACACTAATAATGCATCTCACGTGTGATATCTGATCACATGCGAACTGCTATAAATACATGTACCATTTTATATGTCACATCAGGAAGCGTTTGAGTGTCTTTGTGTTTACGGGACAGTAAACGTTCTCATGACGGCACTCGATCTTCTGTGGTCAGCTCTCCGATTGAGGAAGATGGTGTTGTGTTGGACTGTTCTTTAAAGCTGGCGTAAAGCAGATCTGAAGTCACAGCAGGGAGCACATGCCTGTGCCACCGTTTGACTCAAACAATGATTATTCTTTCTCCACTGTCAAAACCTGTTACCCAACATGCAACCCGTGTTTTGCTCTGAGCAGCTAATGTTGCCTCATGTCCAATGTATACGTCCGCTTGAACGACCGAATCACGCCTATCAAATCAAGGACAGAATGGATCTGAAAACTATCGGTCTGAATCAGAAAGAAATGACATGCTAAGCGCAATCCACCACAATACTATGCATGTCCGGCGTGTGCAAGAGGTACGCACAGCCGCATGGGTACAACTCAGACCACCAGGCTTAAGCAGAGATGCGGAGCGGGCTCCAATGGGATGGTGAACTCAGTTCCCTCGGATTGGTTACATTTCAAACTTATGACACAGACTCAATGGACATCCCTCGAGGACATTGATCCCATCCCATGCGTTTCCCTCTAGAGCTTTGATAAGAGCGCAGAGTTTAGCACGCTGCTTTTTGCACGCTGCTACGGTGCTTTTAAATTGGCAACCACCTCGCATTTTTTTCCTCTATTCGCCACGCGTTTTTAAATTACCAAAAATATATAATATATAAAAAGTTTTGCTGAAACCTGGAGCAATATAACTTTAATGACCTTAAATACCATGATCTGAACAGAAAACAGCAGGAGTAAAACTCGTAATAGTACATTTAAAGTGTACAATAATGATTAGTTAGCGTGCAGTTTATGGTTTTTGTTAAGCGAGTGTTGGCACTTGTTCGATGGTTGCCCAGCAACACTAAAATAACTACGCAAACTGCAAAACATGCAATCGAGCCGTTAAATTATCAGTTGACAAATAAACTGTGCAACACAATAACCCTTAGTCTCCAAATATCAATGTGTTTCCCAGAGATAGGTGTTGGCCCAACCTTCCTGTCACTAAGGTCATCGAGGACACAAACAGCCAGATGTGTTGTTACATGGCTGCAAAGAGCTGCACGGGTGTAACACTATCTTTCCAACCCGTAAAATAAAGCGCTCGACATGTTGTGAACCAAATTTAGCCATACAGGTTTCTGATCAAGCACAAAATGTACTCTATGCCTCCTGCCACACCCCTGGCTTGTGCTAGCTAATGTGTGTGGCGCTCACTCCCATTTCCTGAGTGCCAATAGTCACACTCATCGTGTTCACCACAGTGTACGCACAAACTAACACAAGATCACAACAGCCGGTCGCTCTCCAAGTGATGACGAGCTTGAGGACAGGGAAAGCTTTAACAGAGGAGGACTTTAGCAAACTGACCTCCGCGGCGTTCCTCCAGCGGGTAGAAGAAGGCCACCAGCAGGTTCATGAGCACCGCCAGGTTAAAGGAGATGCTGCTCCAGAAAGACATGTTCCTGGAGCACCAGTACAGGATGGGCTGAGCTGGAGGACAGGGCATTCAAATTCACACAGGTCATTGCACTGCAGCTAGATCCTGCAGCCATCGTTACATCCACTCATCAACTACAATGTATCTAATGATGACGAACACTCAGGTTTACAGTAACACACACACACACACACACAATGGCGGATTAGTGTTTCACACCAAGGAGAAGCCAAAGACGTAGACTTTGTGCTATTAGTTTATTTCCAATTATTGTTCTATTAGTTTATTTCCAATAATTCGTAGCCAAAGCTAAGATAAAGATGAGGATTATTTCCCATGTTATGGAGTTATCCTATGTTGATTTATTTTTTTGTGCTTGACAAGAAATGGATCTTCTCAGTGGCAAACTGTTATCGCGTTTCTCCACAGCAAAAAAACATTTTTTGCCACGCTTTTATCAATTAGACTTCAATTGGAATCACTTGGAAGTTGAGAAGGGAGTCTTTTTGAGGAACGTATCAAATTTGTGGTGAAACACAATCATCAAACTAAATCTGATGGGGTCTGTGTAGTGCCATTGTCAGCACCACAGCTGTTACCAAAGGATTCACTTTGAAGGGTAAAAACAGGCAAAACTTAAGCGCGCACACACACACACACACACACACACACACACACACACACACACACACACACACACACACACACACACACACACACACACACACACACACACACACACACACACACACACACCTCGGTCAGGAGATCAGCATGGTGCCATTGCTATTTTGAGTCTGTTTATTTGAAAAGGAGAACTGCGGGTGGGGACTTTAAGCACCAGAAGTCACTCTATTCATCATGACAAGTGGTTAGCACCCGCGGAACAATATGGTCTCTCCATGCTGTGCTGATTCATTCGGCTAGGCGAGCGTCGTGGCTGTCGTCGCGTGTTGTCGCGTCAGAGACAAGCCATCCTCTTTCAGGCCTGACCCTGGGACAGGCCACAACACAGCTGACAAAGTCAGCCTTTGGGGGGCGGGAACCACCTGCTCAAAGGGGAACTCAACGTAGCGCTCAGGCTACGGTATTTAAGATGAGTGAAAAGAATTGCTTACTGTTAAAGAAAGCTTTACACATATCTTATTTCAGATTGTCCCGTCTCAGCTTGCTGTCCCTGATCTGCCACCTGCCCATCCAGGGGAATATCCTGCGTTCACTATCGTGCCTTTACTCTTCTCATTGAGGTTGTGCCACGTCAAAGGTAAAGAATGTGTGACTGAGCGTGACCTCAAACTGGCAGATAGATGAAACACGCCGAGCCATTAATCCCATTAAGACGGGCCCGGCTTAAGGCATTCTGCTAACTCAGGATCTTTCAGCCAACTGCGTTTTATCACATCTTCACTTCACTGCCATTTCTGTTGTCTGTGTTTATCCTCCTAATTTTACTTATAACAAAGCAGGAATCCCCAGAAAGGAACTTCATGAATTATATGGACAGGGGACAGGCTTCTCGCTGCATGTAGTTTTTTTTCTTTTCTTCCCCAGACAAAACAGTTGACACTCTTGTGACCGCTTAAACACTAGGTCACAGTTTAAGCTCTAAATTCACTTGACTAAATAGGAGGAACAGTCAAATGGTTAATCTGTACTACTATATGCTGCCAGAACTTTTTTGTTTTGCATTCGCCTCTGTTTTTCTGTTTGCAGCAAGACTAAATCCAGGAACCTGACACCCTAATCTCCTTACTAAATGCATTGTTTTTGTGAATGGGCTGGCAATGAGCAACTCTTTGGGTACTGACCAGAACATTTGCGTTGACCATGCACCACATCACACTTACAGAGCTGACATCACTCACTCAAAAAAATGCCATTAGACTTTAATCAACTTACATAGTGACTATTGTAACTATATTGCAATTTAAATAACATTTTCATCAAGGTTTACATGCTCTCTCCACTTCATTCCTCCGGGCCTCAGAGTTCAGGGGAGCAGAGTGAAGCCCCTTTTTACACATGAAACCTGCAACATTGCTGGTTTCAATTATCAGTCAGTTAGAGGTTTTGTTTCAATTCATTATGATGTAGAACCAGATTATGTGTTGAGCCTGTTAGCAGACAAGCGAGACCATTACAGGTGGATTAGGATTATTCTTTTTCGACTTGCCAACGACGTCATATTTGGAGTACCAGAGGTTTGTTACTCGAGGCAAGCTCGATAGAGCCCGGCGTTCTTTGCCTTTGCTAGCTCAACAAAGCCTAAAAACTCTAGTCACAGATAACGAGTACCGCGAGAGACCAGAAATAGAATTAGAAGTAGATTCAGTAAGAGCAAAAACAACTCTGCAAATTAAATAAAACGTTTATTCTGTGGCATTAGTGACGTGAGGCTCAACAAGCTTGAGCAACACAGATTCTCAGCTGAGAGAATACGTTATATACGCACAGATTTTTGTCAGGAAACCGACAGATATATACGGTCTCTAAACACTCTCTCCTATAAGTTTGGCACCCTGGTCCAGGTACAGTTTTTCTAGATGATCTTAATCAGAAACTTGTCTGGACCAAGTCTGGGTGTAAGGCGATCTAGCCAGGTTAAAAAAAGAGCAACCATTGTCACATTGAAAACTACAACAACAAATCCCACTAACCCACTAGCCTCGCGAGTGCCCAGCACCGAGCGTCTCTCAGCTGGCTATCCATGATGTTTTTAGTGTTGCCAACATGTTAAGATGCTACAGAATTAGAAGTAGATCCTAGATTTCCTGCCCTCGCATTTCTTTTAAAAGGGAACTATGCCCATTTTCAAACGTTATACATGCTATCTCTCTGGTCTTAGACACTCCAATAAATATTAAAAAACGTAGGTGCTAAAACTTAAATATATGATGTCATCATGTACAAAGAGTTGTGCTTCTCCGTACACAATGAATTGGGAAAGATGTTACAGATGACAGTGAGAGCACCCAGAAGGATGCTATTGGTATATGGGTATTTTTATCTGAGAACACTACATAGAATAAAACTCTTTTGGGTGTAAAAGAGAAACAAAATCCCAAACCACAAAA
The DNA here is from genome assembly GCF_023055335.1 of Clinocottus analis. Taxonomy (NCBI): domain Eukaryota; kingdom Metazoa; phylum Chordata; class Actinopteri; order Perciformes; family Cottidae; genus Clinocottus; species Clinocottus analis. Next base: position 8,624,613 of record NW_027176042.1, on the reverse strand, counting down.
TCTGTCTCCCATTCACTATCTATGGATGACATATACTTGGTGACATTACATGTTTGGGACTTTCTGCTCTGGTTTCTGGCTTTGAAAGAGAGTAGCAATTGGCTTTTGAATATGCGAAAAGTGTTGTGAGTTTGGCAAATCATGATCATACAGTGGTATTTGGTTTCTAGTTCCTTCTGACACACAGTGCCAACATGTTGAATTAACCTAACATTTACGGAGTGTATGGGGAAGGGAGGAGGCCTGGAGGGATGCAAAAGGACAGCATATAAACCAGGTACTAGGAGATAAAGAGTTGAGGAAAAAGACGCACAGGGAACCGTGTTTGTGTCACCAGCAGCCTCTTGAGTACCTCGCAGCTTCTTCTGCCAATTCATCTCATTGAAAAGGTCCTCAGAGCGCAGGAAGAAGTCATTGATCTTACTGCCTTGCTCATCCCGCTCTGTGGTGTAGTAGACACGCAGCTTGGACTCCTGAGTGAGGAACTCGCAGATGTTGGGCACAGGGAAGACGATCTGCTCCATGGTGCGATCCAGACGCACAATCTGGACACAACCACAGAGGCGGTCACCAAACACACACAAATAGACTCTCGGGACAAATAAGTCTTCACCCCCAAACTGTCTTCTTTAAAGCCAAGTGGTTCGAACATAATTTATTCCTTCAAATGCCTGGTTACAAAACTGTTACAAACTGTACTTTGCAAAACAAATAAAACTGAACCAACGACTTCAGTTGAGAACATTGTCAACAATCAACATTCCTTCTCCTGAGAAAAGTATGACAACATGCCAAAGGTGTTTGGAAGTCTGTACACAATGTTACGGCCAAGAAAAATATTCATCACACGCCTCGAGCCAATTGTGTGGCCAAAAAGTCACAACTGTCTGCAGATCACGCAGACTGCTTAAAATACTTGGCAGACAATAGTGACGTTTTGGGATAATTTCTCAGTAAAAACTTTTTGGAATTATAATAAAATATGGAGCTGGCAGATGCAGCAGGGCACAGTTTAGTCCAGACACCTAGCTTACCACTGACCTCAATCTGAGCTGTGTGTTTGGCGTAGAACTCCAGGGCCTCATCCCCCTCTCCGTATGTCCCCCCCGGCTTCAACATAGCCTGTAGTTCCTTGTTGTGACGGGCTAACTGAAATGACAAACGCCATCAAATCAATGGTATGCATGATCAATTAATTATCAAAGGACACGTTTCTTTGTACTGTGTGTTAATTTGGAATGTGCTTCTGGAAACCCTGAGCCAACATTGTCGGTGCTTAATGACTGGGTTCAGTACATACACAACATTTATTCTTTCCTGTGACTGCACAATGTTCCGACATTCAAACGCGATGAGGCTGCAGGGTGTGGATTGACACTGGGTGATGCACAACTGTAATTGAGGTCGTTAGTAAATTACGTTTTGTACAGACACTCAACGCTATTAAGCGGCGCATAGCCCAAGGGCCAAAAAAGAGGACATAAGTCCAGAGTGGCAGGTAGAACATGTCTTCAGCAGCCGCAGGAAACGCCACAGACCCTGAGTAGCAGTAATGCGCCATGGAAAGCCCATCGGCCACATTATGCATGTGTGACACCTGTACCCGCGCCGATTTCGCAGCCAGTTGGTCGCTTACTTGATGTGCCAGGATGTAGATATTGTGCCCGACGTTGCGCGGGGAAGCAGAGTGCTCCTCCTCGGCAGCTTCCCCCTCCTGCGGCTCCTCCACCTCGATCTCACCCTGCATGTAGGCCTTTTTGATAACTTCCACCTGCAGGAACACAGGCTGTCACATAACATCCACTCAGGGCCGCGAGATGATTTGCATGATGTGACACGCACCAGCTCCTTGGGCCTCATGTTGTACAGTATCCTCTCAGCATTCTCGCTGTCATGGCGACTCTCCATAATCGCAAGAAGAAGCTTGGAGGCATTATTCTGCGGAAAGAGGAGAGCACAGATAACAGCGCAAACAGATTCAACTCCTGCTTCGTTATTTTGGCATTCCAAACTACACGCAAGGAAATTAAAGAGGAAATCCAACTGTAAGTTATTGCTTATTATGGACTTTGTGATGGGGTACGTAATGATGATGGTTTGTAATAACATATTACATCTAATTTAAATGAACAATTTCAGTCAGTGATTTCCTGTAATGACTTGACAGCCTCAAGAGAATAAGTCGAGCCAAGTAGCACCGGGCTGTGACTGTAATCAGTACACTTGTTTTGTAATATTTTGTGTTGTTCTTGTGTTTCGAAACTAACTAATTTAAATCAATCCAACTAAAAATAGTTGACATTTTTCCATGGCAATAAGAAACATGTACCATGAAGAGGCAAAAGCAAAGAAGAACATGCCTGTTTTGCACCACTAAAAGTGTTTTGTAGTGTTTTTTCCTCTCCCTTTTTATCAATAACCACTCACTTTAAGTTCCAGCACCAGGTCCATCCTCTTCTTGCCAAGCGGGTTGATGTCATTGAGGATGAGAGCGATGATGATGTCAATTCCATTGCATTCATGAGTGGCGATGCAGTTCTGAGGAACGAAAGACATGAACAATGATGCAAGTTTAGACTGCAACAGCCCATTAAGCAGTAGGAAAGTTAATAATATTGTTATAATAACTATAATATATAATATACAGTACATAGTTAACAGCAACAACAGTCGACAACAATTACATATATTATGGAATGGTTTCGGATGCTTTGCTTTGTTGTTCAGTTATGATCAGATAACACAATTTGCACTCCAGTTATTTAGAGCTCTTTAAATATGTTTTTTTTTAACCCCCCCACACCCCACTTACCAACTCTGGCACAGTCAGGTGCTGATAAGACGGGTTACAGTTCCTAACTATTAAGATTTACCAAAGTCACTTAATAACAAACTAACTAATCGGCAGTGGACCAGCAACTTCTGTGTTCTACAAGGCAAGAATATCAAGGTTTTTTTTCAATGGGATCTGGTGTCTTTAAAGTAAACTGAAGCAGTCCTCTATGCTCTCTTCAGAGAGGACTGTCTGACTGTATACAAGCTGTAAAAATGTTCTAAATATAGCGTTCATTTAAAGTGATACAGATATTTATTCATGTGGGCCATTCTTTCAGGTGGATAAAATAAGTTTTGCTAGTGCCCCCCCCTCCACAGTAGTACATTGCTTTGCTCCATGCCCATACAGTTTTCGCCAAACTGGGGGCGTGGCGACCACCAACTATGGTTAAGTACCTCAGACAACCCCACCGCAAAACATCTAAGCTCCCCCTTTCATATCACACGAACAAAAATAGTTCCAGCACTTGTCTCCCTCTCTCTCTGTTCCCTCTCAGTGGAAATGAACAAAGAGCTTTGTTGAGTCTGGCAGTCGCCCCTTCGAGCGCTGTTTGAGGGAACCGAAATCAGTTGAAACAGCGATTGCGTTTAGCCTGTTGCTTGTTTACTCATGCCAGTTTCACACATGCCATGAACTGACCCTACGGCGGCTTGAACAGAGGATGCCAACATCATGTGAGGCGACCAAGGAATGCTGCTCCATACCAGAGGACAAACATAGGCACGCTGCCCAGAGTGCTGCTGCCGTTGTTGTTGAGAAAAGACTTTAGTGCGGCAGCTGAGTGCTGGGCATGAGAAGATGCTCGAGACTAACTACAGTACTTACCAAACAAAACCACCAGTGTGATTACCACAAATGAAAAAGTCCCTCTGACATGAGCAGAGGATCATTTTGATCAGAAAACAACATTTAAACATCCAAATAAAGACTCTATATCGTTATAGAACAACTGCAGTGTGCTTTGCATGTTCGCCTGTGTGCATGTATCACCTGGTTCTCATGACAGGGACCTTGGCAGTACTCAGTCAGGCTCTCCACAGTTTGATTGATGAGTCCTACGTTCTTCTCATTGATGTAGAGTCCCAGCAGGCCCAGTCCGCCCGTGGTGCTGCCACAGATGCAGTCTAGGAACTGAAGAGTCTCGCACACCAGATTATAGTTGTTCTTGTTGTTCTGGTTTCGCAGAAAGTTCTGGAGATGGAACGACATAAAGCACACTCTAATTATGGCCCATCCTCAGGACCCATGTGATTCCCTGGTTTTGGGCAGTGCAGTATCTTTGTCATCAAGGTGAATATGAAGGCCAAAACTGTGGAATTTGATGTTCGGCATCATGGTCTCATGGTCTGAAGGAACTCCTACTCAAGGTATCGAAAAAAGATCTGTTTTTACCAACGTTTTCTGTCTTTCTCTGAAGTGAGAAATACAAATATCAAGGTAAGGGTAACGAGGCTCATTCTCCTGTTTTCGCTGTGTTTTTTTAAGCACGTTAGCCCATGCAGCCGCCACACAATTACTCTATCTCTTTGGAGGGAACAGAAACATCTCAATGAATTGATCATCTGTGCTGCGCGGCTAGCGGTAAATCAATATCTTGCACCCACGCTGGGTCACGATGGACGAGACGGAGTGATTCAGAGCTGAGCCGACTACCATTTAATGAAGGCCAGCAAAAGGTTCGGGGTGCAAACAGAATCAGTGCAAGAAGGAAGTCGTCTGTCTGGGCTGCAGGAGCAAGCCATTACCAAACACCAATACACCCTCATAGTGAAACCAGACCAAGACACACCAGATATGGAAACAGCTGCATCAGGAGGTTCTGCAAATTGTGCCTATTTTCTACGCGGTTTCGTTTCTGTATAAGCGAGTGTGGTGACAGAAAGTCGGAACAAAGGTCGAGGGGTGCGAAGCGAGGTAGGGGGAATTTGGTGAAACAAACTCTACGCGACTCTACTCAAACTGGTGCGACGGCTCACCTGCAGCTCTCTGTTGTGGTTCTCGCAGAGCAGCTGCATGAGGCGCAAGATAGGCTGCATGATGGTGATGATGACGCTCATCTCGCCTTCCTCCTGCCCCTTATCAGTGCTCGGGACGGGAGCGCCGTCGGCGGCCGCCTGGTGCTCTTCGGCTTCGGCCTCGCGGCGGTAGGTCGTGAAGGCCTTCTTGGTGACAACGGAGGCCTCCACTAGCTGCTCCTTCACCTCCTCGGTCACCACCGCCACCACCAGCAAGTCTTTCACTAACCACAGGTAGAGGCGAGACAGACCAGTGTAATGAGTCGTAGAAACATTTACATGCATGCAGACTTTTTTTTCCCAGTTAAATATAATCATGTCTTGATTCAGGTAAAAAAAAAAAAAAAAAGGCCTTGTTACTTGGATCTGTATGAAATTCCTAAAACTAAAACACGAGTAATAAACTAAATAAATGGTGTGGCACGTTCTGTTTTAACACAAAGGGCATTTAGGCACTTGGTATTTGACAGAGGTGTATTTTGCCAGTTGCCAGTGGCAACTCAGACTACGTCCCCGTCACCTTTCTTGCGCGCCGGCGTGTCTTTGTCAGGTGGCTCCTCGTCCTTCTTCTTCCCACCCAGGTCACTAGTGTTTACCGACACAGTGGCTTTGATCTCCTGCTGGGCCAGCTTCATGCGCTCATAAAACACCTTAAAGAACTTTTCAGACTTGTTGTCCCCAGTCAAACGCTCGAAGAATGACCGCTGGAGAAAAGTAAAAAAAAAAAAAAAAGAAGATAATGCATGTTATTTTTACGAAATGTGTTTGTCTTACACCATAGTGTAAGACAATGGTTATTTGGCAGTGTTTACCCACCACATTCTGATCTCTTATTTTTTCACCCAATGTTATGCCAAAATGCAGGTGGCTGGCTTTCAACATTGACATTTCGCCGGCAGCATTTCCTATCAAAATCCTCTTTGATCAGAGAACAAGGTCTTCAAGGTCAGAGGACATTTTCGATTTAATAACTTCCACTTATCATTGTCGCTGTACGCAGCACAGACAGCCAGAGGTTTTGTTAGAAGCAGTTACATAAGCCCCCTCCCACAGTGCAAGACGCGCTGCAAGGCCTCACCTTGCGCACCTGATTTCCCACCATCGGCCCCCTTCTGCGTAACATGGCTCTGGCACCCTCAGGACTAGCGCTGGATGCTAACACAAACAGGCAAGCCAGGGCATAAAAAAAAAGATATATATATATATATATATATATATATATATATATATTTTTTTTCATCAACCCAAGAACATGCTCGCCTACAAAAACACAGCTACACACCCAGCTGAGGACACAGGGCTGTCCAGTGTGCATGTGCAAACACACAAACAAAGGTGCGCCAGTACGGCACATGCAGGTAAAGAACACAGCTGTGGAAACACGCATAGAATTTGCCTCATTTGATTGCATAAGACCACACATTTTTGGCTTTCCAGAGTTCCTCCGCGATGCAACAACAAAAGCAAGTCAAAGTTATGCCGAACTACACAGGGAGGGCAACCTTATCTGAAAACCTTGCATGCATGGGGCTATTGTTTTTTCTGCAATGGGCTCATATGTTCTGTCCCATTTTCCTCTCAACAATCCCTCCTTACATAAGACCTGTAATCAGCTGAGTGGTTACAGTGAGGGCACACAGCGCCTCAGCTCTAGCACTGTTACATCAGCCCTCAGAGGGCGAGCAGTAGAGAGAGGAAAACCCTGCCCTATTTTTCAGTGCCAGAATGGCACGAAGTGAGCGTGTGGCGGGGCGATCAGGGAGGGTCCGAAAATGGGAGGAGCGGTGGCGATATTGGTGGTGGTCGGTTATCGCACACATGGATTCTGTGGCAGTTTTGAAAGCCTATTACGTAAGACTCTTTTTAGGTTTAGCTCAACTCAGAAAAGTTTCCAAAAGACTCAGAGGACATTTAATGAAACAAATGAAGCAAGTGACTTTCACCTGCATGGAAAAACTCAGAAAAATATTTTAAAAAACAGCCGACAATCTGTGAGATAACGTCTGCAGAATCACCTGAGTCATGCCCAAAAGGGGATACAGAACACTTAATGTTGTTAAGCAAATCAGAGTTGTTGTCCTCCCGTTCATGCAACAGTTCGTCCTTGCTTGTTTTTCGAGCCTTAACATTGTGTTGTTTACAAGATAGGGTCATCCACCCATAGTGATCTGATTAGGAGTCAGCAGAAGACTTACGCAAGCACTCCTCCAGACAGAAACAACAGCTCCAGGGTAGCAGCTTTACAAGATTACCATATAAAATGGACCTCATGACTATGGCCATAAAAACTCAATTTCTTCACCGATGCGAGTGGAATCAACACTTGACTGTCACACACCCCGCGGGCAACAGGAACAACATGTAACCGCTGTTGCTTCATGCTCTGCCAGCAGCGTCGGTTAAAGAAGGGCTGGGTATCAAACCTTTTTGCGGTTAGAGTCTAAAAAAAACTTTAAAATGCTAAAAAAAAAAAATGCTAAAAAAAGGACGGTATCAAATGCTTGCTCCTCGTACACATGTTCACACAGGTTTTCCAATCAAACAGACTGTAGGTCATTCAGAGTTGTTGCATGGATGGTTGTTTCATGTTAGAAAAAAAGGATTTTATACGTGGAATTTCTTAAAGTAAGGTACTGAAAGAAGTTTACTATCTGTAAATGGGATTAAGACTCAAGACTTTCATACAAACGGACACTCGTTCTGGTTTCCAAATTTAGCCCACCCACTTTGTCCCACGAACTAATGAGTCACTTATGAAGGAAAATGGTCACTCAGCCAATCAGTGACTTTTCTCCCCAAGGGGTTATTTTTTTTTTTTTTACATGTCCCGGTGCAGAGCTATTAGGCCTCCTGGGAGCCCTGCTGATCCTGCGTCTTTCACTCATGTTCGGCACAGCAGGTTTGAGTCGACTCATGATTCACTCCCCGATTCTACAGATTCGGTGGCCTGGCGTTGCCTCCTGATGATAACGCCTGCCCTCCTACTTCTCCCTCCGTTACCCTGTCAGCTGCCACCCTTGCTCCTGGCATCAACACGGCCCGGTTATGTAAGACCTGTTTACACCAGCAGCTCTCCCCTTCTTTTTTATCCCGTCTCCCGCCTTTCCTGCCTGACACCTTTGGCGAGCGACAAAGCCATCCCTGTGCTCATTGGACCGCTTTCGGTGGTGTACTCTGCCACCGCCCAGCTGGTAACCACGGAGATCTGCTCTTTGAAGCTGCGACGAAGAGCTCCAGACAGGAGGTTGAAATGAAAGTGAAATGCAGGCGTGAGCGTGTGTTCTCAAGACTCCGCGCAGGCAACAAGCCAAGCAAAGTAAAAAATGTATCCAGTGATTTAAACAACAAACAACACGGATGTGAATGCACTAATCTCACTAAAAAGCTGCACAAGGCAGGATTGACATACTTTAACACCAACTATAAACTGTGTTTTAAGAGGAGAATCCCCTGCCCACTGCATAGTTAAAAGAGAGCTGGTATGTTAATGACACTGATGCCTGGAAACTCACTTTGCAAAAGCTTTTTAAAGCTTTCCAAGAGCTAGCTGTCATGTGAACATGAACCGTGCAGAGGTGGTGGTGTGGGTGGGGTGGGGGTGGTTCGGTGAGGGTGTCGGCGTGCCACAACAAGCCTATTGTGTAAGAGTGGTGGCACCTGTTGGGTCCTGTAACAGTTACGGATCTGAGGTCACAAAGGCAGTGTTGAGTTGATGGATGGCGGGCTGGGAGGAGCAGGGCTGCACTTCTTCTCTTACATAACACGCGCACACGCACACACACACGCACGGAATAAGCTTTGCAGCCTCTAAATATATCTCCAGGAGTGTGTGTGTGTGCTAATGGGGTGCACAGATGAGTATGCAAGAGTGTAGTTTGATGCATTTTAAACAGCCTGTGTGCACCATGTCGGCTTGAGTTTCACTATTAGTGTCACGGTATTTGCTGCTTATCACTGAACAACAACCTGGAGGCTGTGAGCATACGTGTCATTCAACATGTTATATTGCCCATGCATTTCACTTACTTCTCAACAACTCTCAACATAGGGACGACCGAATCAGCATCTAACGGTGCAAACAACACTCACAGTGCAAACGTGCTGACAGAGCTTACAGTGTTTACCTGAGGGGGAGAGATACTACATTCTCAGCTCATATAGACATTACGCCACTAAATCACTAAACAGCAAATAGTTGTTTGCTGCTGTATCACTGCTCTGAATATTGCAATTTGAAGTTACGGCATTTCAGCTGGATGAGCGGAGCGGGGATTGCTGCAGGTATGTAATGTGTGAAGGATCGGTTTTCATTGTTTAGACCGGCACACTCAAACAGGGCTGCATTTGAGTTGTGATGTGATAAACTAACAAACAAAATAATAATGGGCAGGCGCTATGGGGAGAATTCACAAAAAGCTTTGAGTTTAAACCAAGTACCGAGACTGCATCAACCCATGGTTATGGGAAATTAAATTAAAGCCTTCGTCTGCTATCACAGCCCAGTGGACGTCTCTAAGCAACATGTTTGTGGCTGTAAAGGATGTCACCGACAATCCAACAAATTACATTATTAGGATTTAACAAACTAATAGATAAGAAACTTGTCTAATTATTGCTGGCAAGCAACTCTGATCAGTGTGACTCTTACACGTCATGTCTGGCAGGGGCGAAACCGGAAAAAGGCTGGTTGGGTCCTAATGGGTCGGTAGGACCCATTTTGTTTTGTAGTCGCTGAGACACTTAGCCTGTCCCTCACGGCGGCCATATCAAGTCCAGCTAGCACACGGCTCCGGGCCTGGATGAATTCATTCTGAAGCAAACTAACATCTTTCAATCTTTTTCTCTCATGCTCCCTCCAGGAAGTTTGTTGGCTAGGCTACGTGGTTTACCTCGCAAAAAAAACCAAATAAACGGACTGCTTGGAGCAATCAGTGGGCATGTTTTGTCCTGCTTTTCATTTTGAATACAAGAACCCTTCTGTCCTAAAGAGAGGCAGGCGACCCATCGTTATGTAACACAGGGAAATGCGGTGCATCTGCTGATATGTTGTAAAGTCACTCTGGACCAAACATAATTGCTCAAAAAAGCTCACTTGTCCTCGGACTATGCCAAACAACGAAAAAAATAAAACGGCAAACTTACATTCTGAAACAAACACTATAATTGTGTCTCCTCCTTATTTAAGCCATTAAACTACAAAGCATATCAAGTTCACTCCGAGGTTATTTTCTATCAGCGAAGGCAATGTAGGAAAACAGCCTTGTTACAGCCGGAGGTAGACATTTAGACATTTATTGTAGATTCTTTGCAGTTTGTGCAAGTAAATTGGTGCTCAAAACGGGCTTTGCCAACGTTCCTGACGGCCTCGGGTGCACAACACAGACAAAACAGTTTCGCACCCTGTTCAATATGCATACCACAGGCTACTTTCAGCAGTGGACACTGAGCTTCTTCATTATGCCGTGACCTAGAAAAGGCAAGTCAGCACATGAAACGACGGCTAAGTGGACGCGCAGGCTGAGTTGATGTGCCCTAAGGGAGGCCGTAGGGAGCGGCTTCTCCTGAGTTAGCACCAGAGAGCTCCTGAAATCCATCTGATCCCTCTGGAGGCCTTCCCGAGGGTTTGAGCCTTTTCCTGCCATCTTTCCACCAGCAGTGCGTGGCCCAGCTGCGAGTGCGGTCGGAATGTGAGGAGGCCCGTTGTTCTGGCCGCCGTTCACCCGGGCAGAGAGGCAGGCAGCGGCTTATGTAACGGGAGCCATGCAAGAGCCTTTGTGTGCAGAGACGTTCAACCAGAGTTGTTCGGCAGAGTACTAAATAAGACCCCCTTCCAAATTTAAAGTAGTTACCTTGTGAAGGGTAAAAGCTGCATACTTTTCTGTGTGTCTTCCTGTTCAATCTAAAAAGACCGCGTCATCCTGACGTGTTCACGCTACATTTCAGCAGAGTAAGAGCTGGAAAATAGTGCACCCGTTTCTATTTATCCAATCACACTTTGTCACAAATACACGTATACACGCTCCCTACATCAAGACACGTGCGCGTTGAAATTATGCAGTTGCAAACACCGCAGTGCTCTCTCTCCCCTCTTAACCTGCTCGCCGTGAGGTTTGCAAAGAGTCAGGGTTGCCTTAGCAACCCCTGGCTGGCTGTGGGGTGGCGATGACACGTTTGGCTGCACGGCTTTGACCTCTCCCAGCAGACTAATGTTTCTCTTCCCTTCTGACTTCTCTTTCTCCTCTACATGGCCTAAACTCCCTTTCCCTTTCTTTCTCAAAGTCAAGTTAACTTCAACTCAAAAAGTCAGTAAGTTCAAACATGTGAGGATGCTTCCTGCAAACGACTGTGAATTCAAGTTTCCTGAGGTTTGAGTGACTTGAATTCTTCCTGCTGAGGCTTTGAACTCTTCCAGATAACATCTCCTTGTTGAGATAATGCTCACGCCGCTTTGAGGTGAATGCTCGCGACACGTGCGTGTGTGTGTTGGACTTCGTAAACGCTTCACATCCGCCCGTCCTCTGCACCGCTCCCGGACCCAGCAGCCCGCTCTCACCTGGATGACGGTGTTTCCCCCCTCCAGCAGAGCGATGGCCAACAGGATGCTCTCCTGGAAGATGCGGTCGCTGGTGGCGTTCATGATGAGATCAATAACCAGGTCGGAAGCCCCTTCTTTGTCCAGATGGCACTGGACCTCGGCCAAACTCAGCTCCCCGCGACCTCCGACCCCGGAGCTGACAACTGTGGACACGGAGGTGAAAATGATTATCACTTACGCATTCTGATTTTGACAGGTTACATTGAACTGCAGGCTTTACGCAGTCGGATGCATGCCTTCATTGAGAAACCAAATTCCTATCTAACTTGTGAATTATGTTTTCATTAATCATGTTAATTAAATATGTGTTATTGCTAGTTATAATTTCCCAATATCAATAAATAAATTAAATACACCTCTCTCGCTCCCACACACACAAGCAGTGTCGAGCATGTTGCCTGACGTATCACGTCTTGTCTTTTGTATTTCTTTACTGAGTTAAATAAATTGGATAACAAGATAGTTGTTATATTGATTAATTGGCTACATTGTTTTAGTATGAGGGCCATCTCATCAAATGAGCAGTATAAGGAATGAAAAGGTAGTTAACTTGTAACCCCCCAAGTTGATGCCATCTAAAAACAACACAACCGTGTTGGCCGCAATACAAGCCGCCGCCCGCCACCACAGAAAGAACCCAGTGAACCTGAGGTGAACTCACTATTTCATTCACAAAGCAAAAACCTATAGAATTATATTTTTTTCTCTCTGTATAGTGGCTTTAATAACAGAGTCCATAGGATGTTTCAATTAGGTTCATAAATGAGGCCATTTAGTAAAGAGAGTTTGTGGTGCGTGGCGTGAACCCACAGGTTTTTATTTCCATCCATAGTGCACAAATAAGATCAGATGTGTCTGTAATCCGCGAAGATCCTTTAACTCCTTCTGCTGCTGCCGCCGCCGCCGCCAGCTACCACAGCGAGCCAGCCAGGGGAGCAGTGGTGAGATAACAGCACCCATCAGAGCCATCTCTGGCTGGGCGAGCCACTGAATCAACAACACATCCCATTCTAGACGGCGCTTGGCTCGCTGGTCGCCTGGCAACAACACGGCCCACGTTATGCTGAGGAGAGAGCCAGTATGCTCAGTGGCAGAGTCGAGGTCCAAGGGCTTAAAGGAGGACAAGGCCGTGGCTGTGAATACCATTTTGTTGCCCCCCCCCCCCCCCTCCTCCCGCCCGCTCACTCTAAAGCATTAGAGATGAACGATGAGTCACAGCTGTGATGACAGACACCGAGCGACCTGCTAGATTGAAAAGATGTCCGTTAACGAACAATCTATTACATTTTGGAATGTCAGATTGGGACAAATGGATGAAGAGACCGCTATGGTTTGTAATATTGTTCGTTTCGTTCTCGACATAAAAACTGCCCTCTGTGAATGTATTGTTGTAAACACAATGCCCAAATGTCAATGTACATGGTGTGGTCCAGGTGGGCGTCCACATGAAAGCCATCTTGCGTTTACTCATTGGAAATTGTCAGTGACGCCTGGCACTATGCTTTGCAATCTGTGTAAGACACATTTCCGACACGAGAGGAACTTCGACATCATCTGTAAACACTTTCCTGTGAAATTCATACCATACCGAAAATACAAAACCGAATGTTTACGCATTACATGCTGAAATATCTTGCTCCACTAAGAAATGCACAGATATTTTGGATAACAGGTGTACATCATTTAATTAATTAAATTAAAATAACTAAATAATGTTTAGGTAACACGATTAGTTCTGTCAGAATTGAAGCTGAACTCTGTTATCACAGATTTTCTTGGACAATAAGTGAGTTTTATTGTGAGCTTTATAAAAAACTCCTTTTGTGAAGTTTATTACCTGGCTGGTGTAACACAATCATGCAGCTGTTCTCTTTTCATTTTAGTAAAAGTTTGAATTGAGAGAATAAAACAGAATGGTTTTCATGCATTTTTTTTCCTTTATAAACTGAACTATTTAAATCGTTGACTATTTGTTTGTGCTGAGTGTTGAGCTTGTTGCAGCACAAAACCAGAATAAATCATTTAATCTTATCTCTATAGTAGTCATACAGACACACACAGATAGGGAATTGTCACACACAAGCACTCCCACACACCTGTCGGTGATTTCCCCTGCGCTCCAGTAGAGAGTGGCCCGTTGCTGAAGGTCGTGAGGCTCTCTCTCCTCAGGCCAGGTTTGCCGTTCCCATAGTATCGATTGACAAGGATCTGCCGCAGAGCTTCACCCTATTATTGCAAAATGGACGTTAGGAGATAAGGTCCAATTAAGACTTCCATATCAGAGAAGGGGAGCGGATACCTAAAGTCAGTGTTACTGTGCTAAGGCAGCGAGACCAGAACATTAGTGCAATAACTTAATCACACCATGGGTGTGAAACAGCCTCAAAAAAGCCAAAAATATAAAACTGTAAAGAAGTTACACGGCCACCTCTTGGTCGAAGACAATCATAAGATGCAATGAATTTCTTTTAGAGATGATCAAGGCAATTATATGAATAAAATACAAAGAAAGAAAAAATAGCAAGAATGCCAAAGCATTGAAGGCTAATCATAATAACATATTCCCCTTCAAAGAATTTTACATACAGCATCTGCTTTTTTGACATTTACCCTCCAACCTCAGTTGACGACGTTTAAAAAAAAGGCGAAACTGTGCCTTCTCCCATCTCAACATATGCTGACATTCTGTGTTTTGATGAAAATCAGTGCAGCGCAGTCACCTCCACGACCTCTCTGAGCCAAACATGTCCCAGGCTGTCAGAGACGAGAGGAAGACCCCAAAGGGCACGTCCATCCGTCCATCCGTTGATGTGCCTCACGTGTTGCATATCGTGTAACTGACAGGGGAGTGAGTGAGTGCCATGCAGTGGAAGCAGTGGGATTGTGAGGGCATCCCAACGGTCTGTCAGTTGTCGACCATCACTAAGATGGAGGAGGAAACTAAACGCGGTACCTACCCTCCTCTGATCCTCCAGTTGCTTCTGCGGCTGGTTGGGATCAAGCTCCTTAAAAAGGTGAGGTGAGTTAGCAGAAATCAATAAAATAAGGGGGAAAAAAAAGGTGGGAAAGGAAATTAGAAGACTAAATATTTTGGTGATACAGTGCAAATTAGTTACTTTACTCGCATGCAGGGAATTGGGTGCCGATTGGATCATGCAGTTAAAAGGGAAGTGGTTGTGTCGGGAAAGACGTGGGGTTGAGCCAAAGTCATGCCAGGCTTCGTGCAAGGAAGGATTGATGTTCATTTTAAAACATGGAACGACGTACGAGTTAATCATTCCGGGAAAAAAAAAGTCAAATTGAAAGCTCATTTATGCCCACAGTCCGGTGGGGAATTTCTCAAACGTTTTACCTTTGGCCTTCGGTGCCTCACATATTATTTTATAGTCTGAGAGGCCAATTATTTACATAAGAGAATGACAAGCTGCCAGAGGGGGATTAACACAAGCCATGACAACAAGAAGGGGGAAGAAAAGAAAGAAAAAAAAACTGTCCAGGTTACATAATTGAGCCGTGAGCTACAGACACACACTGTAAAGCACCAATCTGGCATGGAAAACCACCTCACCCATGACTTTAACCCCTCCCCCCCACTGAGGGAAGATCAGGAGACTGGACTTTGCTCAAAAAACAAGTAGAAGGAAAGATGAACAAAAGGTAGGAAGGAGAGAGGGAAAAATGGTGTACGAGCACGTGGTGGTGGGGGGGCAATATACAGCAGGAGATTGGGATGTGTCCCTTATCTATTTAGATGAAGAGAAGACTGAGGACAACTGTAATGGGATGAAGTTAGTGTATAAATATGACAGATCTGGGATCAGCAGTGACCCATATCAGCAGGCAGAGGGCCTATAGGGACACACCTCGGCAGGGACTTCCGGCTCGGGTGGAGGTGCCAGCTGATTGGAAATAAAAGGATGATGTTAGTCAGAGTTTGAAGATGTTGAATTAGTTACGTCGCCACCAAAGAGTAGCTCAATCACCTAAAATCCATTCGCTCATGTTTTGTTTTTCTTCTGCATCTGGCTTTCTACTGCTCACTAAGATTGCCGGTCACAAGCACAACCGCACATCATACATGTGCGTGACGCAAAGAGCCAGGGCCAGAGAGAGCGTGGACCAAAAAATCAGAGACCTTGGTGATAATGGTTTGCTTACAGTTCGTCAGAAATTGTCTGATTTCAGCGCGTCTCGTGTTTTTATGGAGCGGTGCGATGACACAGCACGGATGATATTGGCAGCATCGGCCTATCGCAGCAAGAAAGCAGGAACTCTGTTTCGACCTTCACCACACCGGAGACCTTATGCAATGCTACGCTGTGGTGTGTTTAGTATTCTGTGGTTTGCTGTTATCCTGTTGCAAAGCGTTGCTGCCTGTCACTTGACACAACAAGAAATGTCAGGGCTATGAGGGAACAAAATATATGCACACGCGGCGGTATGTATTCATCTCAGTGTGAATATTGGTTGATATGAAAATATGATTTGTGGTCGAGAACATTTCTACTGACACTTATGACAATTTTATGGATGACAGTGGTAAAGATAAAACAATTATGCCGAATGTCACTTTTTCCCACAAAATCTAATTAAAAAGCTCAACTAATCCTCTAAGAGTAAATGTAAATAAACAAAAAAGGAACAGTATACCATCTTAAAAGTACAATAAAATGCTTAAAAAATACTATTGGTGACCAAATAATAAAGCAAAACAAGTCGCTGAATTCCAAACATTTTTTGTAATAATTAAAATTTTTATAATTGCCACACACACACACACGCACACGCACACACACACACACACACACACACACTGTAACCCAGTCATGCTGGTTTATACTGATTCATTGTGCAACTGGACAGGAATTTCCCTCCATCGAGCCCCCTTGTTACGTCAATGCACTGTTTTCCACAGAAAAATGGTGACGCACCACTCGACATTCAACACCGTTGCTAACTTCTTCTAATTCCATAAAAATAAAAATTTAAAAAAATTTAAAAATCGCTTATCGCTTTAAACCTCTCCAGACGGCGTAGTTCAGACCTGGGCGTCTTACGGTTCTCCCAGTCTGGCCCGCGTGATGTCAATCAAACATGAAAAATAAATAAATAAGATGCAGCTGTGAATGCATTACAGCAACACTACTTTTACTTTAAAGGCGACACATGTAGATGCACGCGCGCTTCCGTAGCCTCACCGACAGGCAGTGTGATGAATTGAGCCCGACGTGAACGCACGTATCGTTATGTAGCTTCTGTTCTCAACAAGCAGCGACTGCTGAAGCTCGCCTGTGATTTTCTGGGTTATAAAATAGGCATCAGCTGGACAGCGTGATGCGAGTTGTTGTCAGCATCGGTTCTCCTATCTTACTCTTCCAAGAAGGTGTGATAAAAATACTTCAGACAAATAAACACAATGAGATTCAGAGCATTGTATCAGAAACAGGCGGTTAAAGTCAGATGATCTTCACTCCTCCAGTGGTCAAACCATCCCTCTGTTTACAATAACGTGACATTAGAGGCTCGCCATATCTCAAAACGGCCAGACCCAGTGAGCATTACTTCACCTCAATGGCAAATTATGAAGGAAATTGGCTGTTCATAATCAAAGAAAACAAGTCTTTAGCAAAACAGCCCTGAAACAGGCCTAAAGTAAAGCCCCTCCCTTCCCCTGCACGTCTCTTTGAAGACATCTCTGCGGAACTTTTAATGCCAATTACCAGCGAAGGTCGCACATCAGCGGAGAGTTTAAATATGGATAGAAATACGGAGGAAAAGAAGAAAGAAAAAAAAGGGAAAGAAAATTGTTGGCTCTTATGTAACTGCTTCCTGGGAGCTGGCTGGATCCCAAAAATCGTGCAGCATTAGCTTCAGGAAACTGGGACAGCTGCTGCGTGATGGCGCGGCACGTCTGCAGCTCCCCCTGTTGACCGATTAAAAAAAACAAAAACAAACACACAAACAACAGCCCTGAGTCTCCTGACTTCACCCACAGTCGCAGGCGGGAGGACAAACCAGGACACGCTGGAGTCTATCTGAGGGCAGTCTGGCAGAGCCAGCGAGGGGAGTGGCAGCTGGGTAGGTAGCACGCTGGGAACACAAAGCATGGCGGAGAAATTGAAAAGGACAAAACAATATTTGTCACGGATGCGGTTAAAAAGAATAATACATTTTTCAAAAAATGCACGAGGTGAAAAGAGGAAACGGTTAGAGAAATCTCAAGCTAAACAGATAGTAATGGACCAGGATAATGATAATCATAAACATATAGGTGAGAGCTTGAGAAACACACACAGACCCCACACGAGTGTAGAAATAGTCCCTTATATAACCCTCGCGACATGTATGCGTCACAGCACCAGAACGCGACATCATCTCCATCTGACCGCTCCGACCTCCCACTGTCTCGACAAACAAAAGACGTGCACGCGGAGGGAAAGACAAACACATGCAGTAAATGATATGATCATGGGGCCATGACGACGAGGGCTGCAGGTCGATCAGGTCTTATTTGGCCCCCTCCTCTCCCTCTCCTCCTCTCTCCTGGGGGCTCACATCTGATCACGTTTCTATTTCTGGTCGAATGAGATCACCTCTGCTAATGGGCGAAACCCGTCACTCTGCTTTATCCTGATCCCTCTAATCACTCTCCGTGCACGCACACACTGGTCATGCAACAACTAGGTATGATGGGAGTCTGTCAAACAGTAGTAAAACTGACAGCTGCACTCATTCCTCGAGACCTTGGGGTGGGAGTCGGGCGTGTTAGGGTAGGTCAGAGTGCTAAATGCTGGGGTTACAAAACATCCATCATGGCAGTTTGTCTCGCTCCTGCTCAGGGGAAGTTGAGGTTTTTTCGGCCCGCCTGTCTCCCACGTGAGTGATATCTGCACACATGCTGCCAGCCGTCAGCCAGGCCACTGTGCGTTGGTGTTAACACGAGTGTGTGCATGAATGAGTGACATGGCACATGTGCTGGGGGTTGAGGGAGTGTGTGTACATTCTTGAGATGCGTATGGGAGGAGTTGACAAGACAAAGGGCCGGCCTCTGAAAGCAGCCGTGTTTGTTTTTGTGGAAGCCGGGGATTTCCAGCGCTACAGAGCTGAGTGGCACGCACAAGGAGAGAGGGAAGGAGGAAACATGAGACGGAGAGACATAACAGGGAAACTGAAAGCATATCACTTCCTGCCAACTCTGGAAAGACCCTTTCCGACAATTTCGCCATTTCCCCTGCTGACATTATGTTCACTTCCCTTGCACTCACCGCCTCTTGATTAAGTGACTAGTCTACCGTCTCGAGTGTTATTTTTTCCGGCTGGCAGATTCCTCCCGCTCTGACAACATGCGCTTTTAGTTTGACAAAATGTATAGATTTCAAGAGAAGAAGATTAATATACAAGCTTTTAGCCAGAGCAATCAGTATACAATATAATATACATATATATCGTCCTCAGTGGACAGAGTTTGCTTGGTTGTCATAAGCTTATAGCAGCTGTCTCCACAGCACTTTTATAACTGCTCGTCAAAAAAAGCCCAAGAAAAAAAAAGCTAGAACGTGGACTTGGAAATAGTTTGAAGTTACTGATTTTCAAAAGGTCAAGAAAGGAAGCGATGTCGTACAAGTGGACACATGTAAATCTTGAGTAAGATAAAAGTAGAAGACTAAAATTAAGGGAAACTGAAGTACTACGGGTTACTTTTGCCAAGATCTCTGGATGATAACACAAGGATCTGGTCCTGCGGTTATTTCGCTGCCCTAAAATTTTGATCAAAACTAGAATTAATAGTCATGTGAAACATGATTCCAAAACAGAATAAACCTAAAACAACAACAAGCAAACTAAATGTTGAACTAAATGTTTCTCAAACAAACCTCCTACAAGCTATGAATAGATGTACGTGGGAGAGGTCCTATCCTGTGATATCTGTCTCCAGACTCATATCAGATACAGTTCCTCGGTAGTCACACCCATAACCCCTGTGACATCTCCTCACCATCACAAACAGAAAGGAGAAACCTGTTTTATCCACTTCCTTAAGGCCACAGGTCACGACCACGCACATATTTTTGCAATGCACACGCATGTCATGCACACCGCTCCACACACAGTCCACTCCCCATGTGTTATGAGCTGTCTGTGAGATGAAGTATCTCCAGCTATATATAAATATATATATAGATACACTCACACCTGCTCTTGTAATGGTGGCAAAGGGCTTAGAACTTAATCTCTCACCACCATCCATCAAAAGGGGGCTGTGCGGCATTTAGAACGAGTGACCAAAAAAATAAAAACATCGCATTAACGTTGATTAACACTTAGAATCACTATCAAGATTATCAACTCAAGATTAAAAAAGGGACAGTTTAACCCAAAATCTAAAATGTATAATCTTCCCTCTTACATGGAGTGCTGATTAGTCAATCTAGAGTTGTTAGTTTTGGAGATATCGACCGTCTACTTTCCAACATAATGGAACGATATGGCTCTCAGCTTGTGGTGCTCAAAGCGCCACAAGTACAACTCAACAGCAGTGGCTCTTTCCAGGAGTCCACAGACCATACTGTGAGAAGTTGTGTAGGAACCATTTTCTTTCAACGGAAGTATCTTTGGCAACCGTATCACCGCGCAGAAGGAACGGTACTCAGGAGGATGTCATCAATGTTTACATTTCGCACAGTTGGAACACAAGCCTCTTGTTGATGAGTGGCTGCACGCTTTCAGGGAAGTTAGGTTCCATGAACAGACAAAGAGCGAGTCAATCATGAAAAATCAGATGGCGTGATTATGAAGGTTTACATCTTCAAATTAGACACAAGGATGCAGAAAACAGACTCCAACTGGTTGTTACAGCAGGAGTTTGAGACTGTTTTTGATCAAAAGAAAGAAGGAAGAAAAAAAAGAAAACACTCTGTCCCTTGAACGGAAATTTTGGGGCCCAAAAGTCACACACAATTTATGACGAGCAATCTTAGCCGCACAAAGATCCTGTAACGGGCATGAACTGTTCTGTTACAAAGACTTAAGACAGACTTTAAAAGGGATAAACAATAGTAGTACAGTGGGGTGGAATAAAGTATCTATCATCCATCCGTCCATCTTTCTCTAAGAAGCTGTGTCTCTGCATTATCCAGAATGTATTTAGGAAAATAGAAATCTTCTAAAAAACTAATTCTTCCCTAAAGAGTGTACTCCAGTACAGAAAGTCAGTACATGACCAAATACAGGCAGAACACACAAGCATGTTGCGTAATGTGAGCGAGACATGCTAGCAGTATGCTACGTTATACCATGGAGATCAGGAGCCTCTGACAGACACACAACAGGGAGGGATGGACTGAGCTACTGACGGGTGGCACGGATGGGAGCGCCAGAAAGACTACGAGCAGCATAAGCACGCCTATGTTGTTAGTGGGAGACAAATCAGATGTAGCGCCACAAAAAGGAAGAAAAATTATCAACCTCAGCCACATCCATTTCATCATCAAAGGCAATCAGCTGCAAGAGAAAAAGTATAGGGGGCAGAGGGTTAGTAGAGCCAGATTAATGAGTTAGAGCTCCGTCACAAACAAACAAACAAACACCATATTAAGATTCTAAAATAAAAATTAAAAAACAGTGAAAGAACAGCATGTTATTATTCATTGGAAAAACCCACTCCTATGTATGTTTTACTGTTCTACAATATCAAAATCACAGATGGTTTGGGTCTTGGTATCTTTTTAAAATAGTGCTTTCTCGTTTGTTTTGTTTTAGAGGACGGCCTAGTCTAATATTTTTGGTCAAGAGCATCTTGAATGGAAAACATACGTTTTTTTGAGTACCATAAAGAAAAAACATGAATCATACAATCAAGATTATATTATTATATATTGCAGAGAAGTTATAATGATTGGAACATTTGTTGGTGAAATAAATACTATTAATCCAAATTGCTACATTTCCAAGCGCAGTTGTTGCTGGGTTTTTAGAAACTTTTCAAAATCTTAATTGCAGTTGTGGTTGACTTTGTTTCTACCAGTGAACTATAACAGACTTATATTGTTGAGTTGAACTAAAGATTAGTTTCATTAGTAGCCATTAAGGTCATTATTAACCGATGAATGTTGTGTGAAATGGTTGTGAGGGATATTCGAAGCATGTGATGTTAATATTGTTAATAATGTTGATGTAGGTTCCTTAAATAATCAGAATGTATTGTTTGTAAGGTTCCTTTGGAATAAAGCAATGAGGGAATTGCTTTAAAAAATATATACACATATGTAACAGTACTTTTCATACATAAAACTAGACATCACACAGAGTATTCATAAACTACCATGGCTGCAGTGCACTAAAGTAAAGGACCTGATCACATACATACGGGTCTTTTCTGTTAATCATGCTATATGTACAGGCTCTAAAAGGCAACCGAAGAGAGCGCAGCCTCTCCTTTTATTTTACCCTTTTTTTCAATCTCATGTCTTCCAGTACGTTTGGTGCAGTGGGACAGAGGGACACTGTATCCCGAGATGTCAGTGAAGTGTTCTCTCTCATGTGTGGGGGATTCTTGGGCGCGACAACAAGCAGATGATGAAAAACAGGAACGTAGAGGGTATATTGTACCTTCTCCCCATAGCCTCGGTCTTTTGTCATCATTTCCCTCAGTGTTTGCAGTACTTTGATGCAGAGGCGCTCCTCGTTCTCTTCCAGTAGCTGCTTGGTGTGTTTGATCAGCCTGGTCAGGAAAAAAGAAAGAAAAGTTAGTGCATACAAATGGATCGATGAAAGTCGAATGTTCTCCAATTACCTTACGCCACAGATGAACACACCTCAACAATCACAACATATCATTTTGGATGCACAATAGTCCTCTTTTTGCCCCAAACTACATATTCAGAGGATAAGGGCCTGGCAGCATGCTGAAATGACTGAAAACCACAAAGCAATTCTGAATGCATTTTGGAAAGAAGGCCTTTTTTTTATAGCTCTTAGAGACCTATTGTGGGCTCACTGATTACCATAGCTGGTGAGAGTTGACACACTTCTCCACAAACTACTGTACTTCACAAAGGCAGCCATAAGAAGTGGGATGAACCCTGCTGCAACAACAGCTTTTTTTTTATCAAGTAAGCATCATGTAATCCAAAAGTTTTTAAATCAAGCACAAAAAAAACACACCATAAATGTCCATTAATTAATAATTATTTTAATCATGCCCAAGAATATGCATATAAATCCTTATGCGTTTCTTAACAGCAACTCACTCTCAAAGTTTGCTATTAATCGTCATTATTGAGGATGATTTCATAAAAATTCCACGAAAATAAATAACTAGAAAAACCTATTTGAATTAATTAAAACAAGTATATATTAAAAGCCTATTATCTGTAGTGTTCCTTTGCTGTATTTGGACCGTTGTCCAAATAAGCTTGCGGAAAATGACCCCATCAGCTAACGTTACAAAAGCAACCTATGTCAGAACCATGCCACATAGCTAAATATTTGTTCTATACCTTTGCATCGTTACATAATTTCTTGTTCGCTATAACTTATGTGTTATCATTTAAGTAATTTGGCAAGGTAGCCAACTAACTAATCCCTCTCAATAATATTTTGCTACTAATAATGTTAGCGAGCAAGCAAGGTAGAATTAGTCAGCTATCTGTAACTATACACTGCACGGGTCTTGGTTGCATCATAACTAATTAAGTAAGTGGCAAACACAAAGCTAGCCAATTTACCAGCCAGATCACGCCCAGGCTGAATTTGCTGGTGTTATTTAGCTACTTTATCACACACTATCGGTGCCGTAGGGGAGCTGAAGAAAGCCAAGGCACATGGGAGCGGGAAATAACATCCCATCCTTTGAATTTTACCGGCAAACCCGGTACGAGTCCTTTTTAAAGAAAGCAGTCCCCAGGCTAATAAAGACAACCGAGAAAGTTGGGAAAGGTCCCATTTTTTAAGTCACAATCAGTTTACACATACAGTACAAACCAATTAATACATGTAAATTGAGATAGTACCTTTATTTTTTACAGCACAAAACTAATTAAATGTTGACGGGAAGTCTATGTATCTATTACGGTGAATACGTGTCTCAAATGCTGCTTACATCCCACAGTAACCTGCAGAATAAAATTTCAGTGGGCCAATTTCTGACCTTGAGACTTACTTTGATATGAATCCTCCACTTTCACATTTCTTCCGAGCTTCTGTGTTCTCAGGGAAGAGCAGCTCTGGACGATGCAGGACATCCACGAGCACTGAGAGCTCAGCTTGGACAAGCGGCCTCAGTCGGTCCTCCAGCGCTGATACTATGTCCTACAGAAAATAGGGACATACAAACAGAGCTGGGACATAAACAGAAACTAAAGCTTCTCCACAGTCTTTATTGACTATTGACACAATGCTGCTTTTATAAAAGATTTATGACATATCTATGTATTATAAGGGGAGCTGTGACTAGACCCAATGGAGGAGTTAAAAAAAAGAATTAAACCTAAAAGAAAAACTATACAATCACATATATTAAAGTGTATTAAATCATTAAGAGAGTCAGATTTGACAGTCTGTTGTGCAGAGGTATAGCATTACTCGTATAACATCAAATATTTAATGCAAGAAATCCAGTCACTACAAACCTAAACGAATCTGTGACATTGCTTTATGAAATATTGTAAGAGAAACTGAGAGTGTGACAGATCCACGACACTACATACTGTGCTTAAACAAAGCAACCCATAAGTCCCACTTTTCTATGCACTTCCTGTCACATCTGGTGATTAGTGTAAAAATATGCAAATAAGTGAAGGTGCATCATGAATACTGCTGGTTTGGTGTGGATTATAGTACTACACGGGCAGTGAGTAGCAGAACCAAAGAGCTATTAGGAGGTGAAAAAAGACAACATACAAAGAATAGCATTAAAGCACACATTTTAAGAAATGCAACAGTAAAAGAACTTTTCAGCCGCACCCTTACTAATACCGTGTGAAAGAAGAGATAACAGCTGAACTGAACCAGACATGTCAGAGATTTTCATGACTTCCAGTGAAAACTGAGTCACGCATTACAAGAAAATAGGGTGGAGCAATTAGGAACTACTTCTACGGTATTTTTTTTTTGCACACTTGGCATAACGCACGCACACATGCACACGCACACCATTGTTTACAGAATCAGAGTCACAATCTGAAACAAGTATGTGTACACAGACAAAACAAAATTTGACTCTCGCTGTAATACACAGTTCCAACAATTTTTAAGACGACCTAAATAATCATACTGCCAAAGACAATGGTGAAAAAAGTATGTACATACAAGTAGGTAAAATAAAATAAAAAGTGTATGGACATAAATGAAAAAACAACAACTATGTAAAAGTCAAATTGTAAACATGATTGCAGAGTGCTGGAATAAATACTGAATGGGCAATGTAATTGATTACTTTATTTACATGAGAGATGTATATATGTATATACTTACACTACATATTACATTTAATATATAAGAATGATATAATAATACATACATTATAATGTATTGTATTCATATTTTTTTTTGAAATTATATGTTTTAAAGAATAGGGATTAAGATGTGAGATTATTTTCTTTTTTGTGTGTATTTAAAAGAAAAGTGTGCATGTTGTGCAGGTGGCTGCTTAAAGGTTCTCGCACCTGCCTGACTGACTATGGCACCTATGACCATCTTACCACCACTGAAGGAACTTGATGTCCTGTACCACTCTGCCATCTGATGTGCCGCTAATGCACTTCGTGAAAGCCATAGTTGTTTTTTGTTCTCCTCAATAAACTTGGTCTGCTTTATACACAGCCGACAGGGAGAGACCACTGCAATATTAAGAACTGCTGTCCTTAATGTTGCTGTCCAAGCAGGTAAATATATTTTATTTAAACAGAGTTTTTGCTTTTTCCCATTTACTATAACAATAGCAAATATGAGTATAGTTAAATGAGTTACACTGAAAACGATTCAGCATGTTATGCTACCAACCTGTAGCCTCTCAATGATGTTTCTGTAGTCTTTGGAGGAGGTCAGGCCGGAGTCTCGTCTGGAAGTGTTCTTAGCAGAGAGTCTCCAGCTGAGGATGCTCTTCTGCACGACATTATTGGACTTGACAAACAAGTTGTTCACCTGACTGTCCAAGTCCACTGGAATGGCAATGGCTCTGCTTTTAGCTGGGTAGAGGTACACAAGTATGGATATATATTTAATGCCTTTATTGTGTGCCACAATGCCATTTCAAAAACATTAACAGATTGGTGGTCGGTGTTGTTAGCCCAGTATCTTACCCACGTCGGAGAGTACTTTAATGCAAGCCTCCACTGAGGCCTTCTGAACCGGGTTAAGCCAGTTACAGTGGTACACCCTGAACACTCCCTGGAGCAGTTGTACAAAAACTGGCTGCCGAGTCTGGAAGACAGAGAAAGAGCAAGTTAAAAGAATACAAATAAACACAATGAGAGAAAGTGAAGAACAAAACCTGAGCAATACTGCATAGGATATATAAAGGAGGAAAAACTGTGAATTATAATTTAATAAGCAATAAAAGTGACTATTGTGTTATCTGATTAGGTTGAACCCAAAACCCAATGTGTGCTAAACATGTTAGTGTGAGGATACTAGAGCAGCTATGGTGGAAGAGTCTACAGCTTTGGGGCCAGTTGACTGTGATCACCAGATCAGTGTTCAGTACAGTTCATCTATCAGCTGGCCACAGCCCTAGAGTACAATAAATACCTCAGTTATCTTTCCAAATATGGCGGCCTGTTGCGAGAGAAAGAGGGTTGTGACATCATCATATATTGGTAAACCTCAGCAAGCAGAATTCTTAGACTGTGCACCGGCTTACACCAAAGTAAATCAATCATTTCTATTGGGGACAACTTGGTTCCTTTCCACATGAACAGAACCCAGGGTGTCAAGAGGGCAACTGTGATATTACACCACAACATTACTGCACGAGGGATTGGCTCCATGGAGGTAGTGGTCATGATTTACTGGAATGAAACATCAAGGTCTAAGAAACGCAGTGTCCGTGTTGCATTAATGCATCATCTGCACCTCGTCCCGGCAAAATCTTGTGCAACACACCCACAGATCTCGGAACAACAGAGTCTGTGTGCTGACTGCTGACTAAGCTATGAGAAAGTGAAAACCCACACAGTGGAGATACTCCTTAAAATTCAGAGCCCGTCAACAAACACCCAAAGGGTTGGGAAACAAAACGTGGGGAGAGTTACCATTACTTACATACATACGGCGAGCCATCTATGCAGAGGGAAGAATCGTGTCAGGCAACTACACTTTATCATGTACATGATTTATAGGCTTTGACTGCTTGTAATAATACTTCAAATGCTCTACTCCAGATTACCTGCAGGCTTGTGCTCTGGTCAGAGAAAGGAGAGCTAAAGAAACACGTGACAATGCTCATGACTGTCTCGGTTACATAACGCTCCAGGATGGTATCCGCGTGCTTCCTGTCACTGGTGTTGTTGCACACCTAGGCAAGGAGCAGAAAAGATATTAGCATAACGCACAGGCACTGGATAAGACTTCCTACACGTGAGCGACAGGTAACTGTTAGCTATGTTGATTTTATCACCGAAATAAACAGGAAAGCACTCTGCCTCTATTGATCGCCGTGTCTGGTAACGGGTGGCCACAGGGCCTCTGATGATACATTATGGCTTACCCTACAGATGTCCACCAGGAAGTTCTCAAACAGCTTCCACATATGGTTGGAGGTGTAAATCTCCTTCATCTCCACCTCTGTGTCGACATAGCAGTGGTTTAGGAAGTTGATGTAGGCAATCTTCACCTATTGGGGTCCAAAAAAACAAACTTAATAATGCACATGCGTGATGAGTGAACTGGCGATCTACAAACTGGAATTAGCCCTCCAAACACCGACTGCAAGGATGCATGTGTGTGCAGCAACATGTGTTAGTTACTCAGAATTTTAGTAACAACAGTTCCACACGCTGTGTCCTTGTATATACCATTATCTTCATGTATTGGACATCTGGAACACCTACCTTACCACCAGCTGTGATTTGTTTTCACCTACTGTAACATGAACTACCACAGAAGTGATTTTGAGTACATTGCCATGTGTTCATAGAGTATGTCTGTCTGTCTGTCTGTAGACAGATTTTGTTACCGCGATAGCATCACAACATGAAAGTCATGAAACTTAAAAAAGTGTGTTGTTGAGATCAAAACGAAGACAGAGTTTGAAGGTGGCTGAAGTCCGAGCAACTGCGGCAAAAGTAGAATGGGGTGTGCAACCCTTTGGTGTGGTCAGAACAACCCTTGCTCTGAACACACCCATCTTCAAACTGAGACTTGATTTTGATCTCGGCTAAACATCTGTAAAATTTCCGGACAGCATATTGCACGGTTGAGACGCTATCGCATTGACAAAGTCTGCACGCACAAACACACATGCACACCCACACACACGAGCTTCCGGCTGATAAAAATCCATTACTCATACCTCAGGGATGCAGTCTTCATGGGTGACGACCCGTACGATATCATCCAGGGGCAGCAGCGAGTTACACTTGATCTCAGTGTAGACGTTCTTGCCCTCAGTGCAGACAGCCAGCAGCTCTACCAGGTGGATGTGGTACATTAGGGGGCTGTTCTCATCCATGCGGTCCCGCTCTGATCGCATCATCTGGACGAGGGTCTGGAAGGAGGCGCGGTCATTGTAGAAGACCAAAACGTCCTCGCCAGAGTTCACCAGCTGAGTGGGGAAGAGTCACAGTGGAGAGTCAATTCTTGTTACCAAAAGTTTGTACAACAAATGTCAGTTACCATTTTTGTCAGCATCGTAAAACCTCATTAGTAGCATTAATATCACCACTCACTGTATTCATAGTAGCAACACTTCTGTGATTTTGCTTTATTCTGACACTCCTCTATAGTAGGAAGTAGAAAAAAGTTATTTTGTCTGGTATAAAGATCATAGAACGGACCTCAGCCATGACGATGTCCTGACACTTCTTGATGAACTTGCTCTCGGCCTTCACGATGGTCTGCAGGAACTTGAGATATTGGACATGTCGACCGTGAGTCTCGGTGCAGTGGACAAAGTGCTGAACCACTCGCTCGTTGATCTCACTGCACAGCTGGAAGTTATTCATGAAGATGTGCTGCATGGTGACGGCCTCTAGAATCTGAGGGTTGGGAAAAAAGAGGGAACAAGAAGGGCAGTCTTGGAAAATTAATAAAGTCACGCGTGAACCAAAACATTTGTATTTTGTAAATTTCCGGTGTCAACTGTAGTTATGAATCCCTGTGAGTAGACGTGCAGTACTTGTGATACTCACCCCTGGGTTAAGGAACAAGTTGATATGCTTGTGAAGAAGAATCTGATTCTGCTGATTCCCCGCACAGAAATTCTGCAGGAACTCATGAGCCAGTTTCATGATCTCCTGCATTCGGACATCCTCCCCCTAATGCAGATAACATACAAAAGAGACTTATTTTATTATTTATGGTACATTTAAAGGATAGCTTGTGATTTTAAGTGGAGTTGTACGATATACGCATCAATCATCGGTAGATTTCCCACAGGGGTAATGTGAGCTACATTTACCGTTTTCCCCTAAAAGGAGACTGGTGCTTTTAAAGAGAACTTAGATTGATATAAGAGCTTTAGTTCCCCATCGATAAGGGCCATCTGTCGGCAAGGCAAAGCGGGGAAATGATTCTCAATACAGCGTACACTTTCTTTCCGGCTAAAATACGTTTCGTTGCTTCCCCCATCCACAGCAGCACATTGCTTTTCTCCTGTACTAGTACTCCTTTCTGTTTCTCCCAACTGGGGCCTGTGCTGACTGCCGTCTACTGTAGATGATACCGTGAATATGGATAATATGTATGAGGATAACACACTCCAAAACCATCCAAACTATTGGATTTTTCCTAATTATTCTACTGTGATACAATATTAATTTGCAGTGCTGCACCTTCTCATAGGGGATCTGGAGGAGCTCCAGCACTACACTGTGAGCTCCCATGTTCCTCAGCAGCCGCTGCTGCTGTTTCCTACTCTTCTTCCCTGAGCTCCCCTCCTGGACACAAAGCCGACTGAGACGCAGAAGAACCTTAAAAAACACACACAGCAGGAAGATTTTAATTGCAGGCAACAAATCACAAACACAAAAATACAAAATTATTTTTGTCAAAAGGGCATACCTCTTTTACAACCCTGTAGTTGTAACTGCTGGTGCTTTCTGACGACTTCTTGTCTGAACCAGGCGAGTCTCCCTGTTAGACAAGCAATTAAGGAGAACATGTCCATTAAGTTTCTTTTAACACAACTCTAATATAATTGAGGCAAATTAAACATTCTTAGTCGTCATCAGTTCAAGAAATGTGTTTCATCATCTCCGACCTTGTTTTTGTTTTCAGACTCTGAAGGTCCATCTCCGTCCATCCCATCTTCCCCTTGCCTCTTATAAACCCACAGTTCAGACTTCTCTACAATGGAACGCAGCTGGTCCAAATCTGACTTGATCTGCTTGTAGTTGTCCACATCTTGACTGGTCACCAGCAGCTGGACCTAAATTTAGATGAAGAAAAGGTACCTTGTAGATTTGCATCACTTGTGAAACCAGGAGGTGTGCATGGTCATATTTACAACACTACAACAACGTGGCGAGGCTTACTTGTTTGAAGGCCATGAGGACCTCCTGTCTCTGGCTGAAGTGTCTGAAGAGCAGGTGAAGTGCTCCAGACACGAGAGGAGGGTAGTCGTGCATGGTCAGGTGGAGCAGGACCCTCAGGAATGTACGACCACCGTGGTCATCCAGGTCTAGTGGAGTGTTCTCCTCACTACAAAGGAATTGGAGCAGAAATGTCATTAACTTGGTCTTGCTTCATCTTAAAGCTTTTATCTAAAAATAGCTCAGAAAAGTCCAGCAAGCTACGGATTACCTTCCTCCAAAAATCCCCTCTGCCTGCTCCTCGATGTTCTCAAAGTCAAGATTTCCTAGAGTTATTAAAACAAACCAATTTCAACATTTGAATGAACATTTTACATTACGATAAAAATGAGCAAAGGTGAAAAGTAATTTTACTAACTTTACTTTGCAGTGGCTCTGTTTCACCAAAGCCGAGTTTATGCTTCTGCGTCAGGTCGACGCACACCCCTACGCCGTAGCCTGACGTGCACCTCCAAAAAAATCCAAACTACGCGTCGCGTTGACCGCAAGCGCTGTGATTGGTCCGCTTAAAACGTAATTTCCAGCAGTTGCTTTTTTTTTTTTTAGTGGTCGTACAGACCACCTCCGCAAACGCCTTCTGTCGCCTGCGCTTCAACATTTGCAATATAAGCATTTGCTCTTCACTTTTTATGAGCTCCCACTCTAAAACCCCTGAAACCACACAGCCACACACACCCGGCGGCATGGCCGTGAATTGCAGAGCAACACGTTCATTCACTGCCGCAGAACTACGAATGCTCAACGAGGGCGGCACATCGACGGCGTAGGTACGGCGTCGATTTGACGCAGAACCATAAACTTGGCTTGAGTGTCCCCGTAAGCAATGAGTCAGTTTGCACAACGCCTGCTGTAAATAATAATTAGTGCATTAAATCAAGTGGCATCATACCTGGCATTTGACCGGAGACGTTATTGGTTCCGTTCTGACTGGCACCATTGTCCGCTTGTGGGTTGTTCTCATCAAACTCGCGTTTAAATATACAAAGCAGGCAGGAGATCCTGTAGTCTAGCCGCACATTCAAAATGAACTAAAGGAAAATATTTTAAAAATAAATCACGATACAGATTAAAATCAAAGTGTTTACTAACAAAAAAGAACCAGGTTTTCTGATGTCTCACCTGCAGGATCTCAATGACCTTGAGCTTTGTGTCCATGACCATGATGTCTTCTCTCTCTGGTTCAATCTGTGTCTTCGCCACATCTCCCTCTGGCTGATGAGTTGGTGTGGTTGGCAACAAGCCGCCTCCTCGCAGCACTACCTGGGTCATCAACTCCCCGACTCCGTGAATGGACTTCATCACATTACTGCCAGCTGCAGTACATGCACAAACAGAGCGGTGATGACATTTAAATCCACACCCACGAGTTATGGATATTTGTGTGAAATGGTCTTACTTGTATTATGTTTAGATAGGAGATATAGATCTATCTATCTATAATTTTTTTATGTTATTTCACAGCGTGTATTTCACAGTTTGTTCTTGCCGTCAGACACCCCTGGGAAATCTGTTTCTCCAAATGGGTGACTTGTCAACCGTATGGGTAATACACTGATTCTAGTACATAAGTACCTTATATACCCCGAATAAACACTAAAACTATTGCTATAAAATTACTTGCAGGTACTTAATGCGAAAGTCAGAAGTTGATCAGAATTTAACTACATAAACCAGTGCCAAGGAAACCAGGGAACCAACAAATTACTCATGACAATGTTGTCTCTCTTTGTAGGGCGATGCACCTCGTTGAGCAACATTAAGTACACACTAAAGCCCAAAGGGGCTGGAGGCTCACCTTTGTTTTCCTCTCCCTTTTCTATCTTGTTGATTGGATAAATGGTGTTGACATGGACACAGTCTAAAATGTTCAGTAAGATCTTCGTCAGTCGAAGCAGATCGCTAAAGTTGTAGAAACCAAAGTATATGAGGTTCCGTGCCAAGTTCACCACCTTTGGACAAGAACATGTAGAACCATGATTTAGAAATAAATTAAAGCAATGTGACCACTTATCTGTTCACACCATGCACAAAGAGGCAGTACCTCAAAAGTAAGCTTGTTTTTCTCCTTGTCAGTGAAGGGGATGTTCTGTGACACCACCTCTCTCAGGTAGTTCTCCACAAAATCCATTGTGAGGCAGAACCGCTCTTTGATCTCATCTCTGGTGGTTCCATCGTTGTCGTAGCTGGATAATGAGAGGAGAAATGAGCAAGGGAGACGTCTTTGGAATGGCAGCAAACGTCAAGTTAAATATGGGACGAACTCACTCATCGATAGCAATCTGAGAGGGAATCTCAGACCACAGGCGGGCGTATTTGACAGGCGTGACCTGCTCCTGAGGGTCACGGTCCACGTGCATGTGCAGCATCAGGCGGCAGAAGGACGCCCGCAAGTCAAAGGGCAGGTCCTCATCCGACATACAGCGCAGGATCAAATACACATCCAGTTGACCAGAGATCTTGTTGATGGCCAGGTACTGACGGTCCAGACACATCCGGGCAAAGAGGTTCAGCTGGCACCTGTGAGGCAATATTAGGTCAGTTTGAATTATTAGTGTTGATTTTTTGAGAGGGGGAGGGGGAAGGGGGGTTTATGAGAATTTAGTTTTTGTCATATTACATATCAATTCAACACAATAGTATATGTTTTCTCATGTTCATAACCTAAGAAATCTCACCTATAGTAGCTGACCACTTCCTGGTCCTCCTTCTGGCCCTCCTTGGCATCCTGAGCCAACTCTCTGACGCTCTTACTCCGGATCTCCTTACAGTTGTCTTTCCAGAACAGCCAGACTTCCTCTTCATCCTCCGCCTCCACTGGACTCTCTCCATTCATCGTTGTCTCAATTTCAAACCTTGACAGGACTAGTCTGGTGAAAGGCACAGCGGTCATTTCTGAAAGCTTATTTTAGTTTTGCAGAAAGTAACAAAGTAATTCATAAAAATGCGCGTCTAACTTGGTTTCGATGAGGATGTCGGCATTGGTAGGGTCCAGTACGGAGTTACAGATGAGCTCCTGTGTCACAGGGATGGATTTGTGCATGGACACGCAAAGATCTGAGAGGTAGTCCAGAAACCTGAGTACAGAGTACAATAAGTTCCATTTTTTTGTAGGCACTAGGGGATTTTAGTAAAAAAAAAAAAAGAATAGATCCTGTAAGTCGATACAATGACAAACTTTTTCATAACAAAGACATCGGATCTCAAAATATTGACGAGCTTTCTCAAAATAATGACTTATTGCAACAATAAGGAAACTTATTTTGAGTTATTACGTGATTAGCCTATCTTTGAGAAAATAAGCAGAAATGGGCTTCCGTCTTTAAAAGTTCTGCACGGTCAATTCAGATTATATTATAAATGTATGTCAGAAAGTACAGGAAATATCAATGCCTTTTTATTTTTCCGCTCTCACTTTTTCAGTTCTATAACATCTCAAACTGTGAGGCCGTCCTTTGTCCAAACTTCTGGATCCGCCGGATTCAGATATCCTTTACAGAACTTTTTTAACACAACACATGCACACACTAACTGTCAGCAAATTACTTGCTGTGCCAAGGTCACGCACAAGCAGTTCCACTCATACTCCTCTGCACACATTTGAATACATTTACATAGATTTACATTCCTCAGGGGCTGTTATACAAACACGTCTGACCAAAATTGGCCACAGAATCTTTGATGCCAGTTTATGATACCAGCCATGGCCCGTCTCCTTCCTGTGAGCCTCACCTCGGCTCCCGGTTCTTCCTCACTAGAGTCACAAATGTGTCTATCTCAGCAGCAGTGATGTGTTTCTCCAACAGCTTGCGGTTGTTGTGGAGCAGAGCCGTTATTGTGTCTTCTGCCAGCACATCATACCCGATCTGCTTTTGCATGAAGCGGAATTGTTTGGCTATGTATTCCTATGACGACAAGGGAAGAGCGGATGGTTACTGCCAAGATAAGACCGGCATATAAGGGAGCAGGAGTTGTTAAATAAACCTACCTGGTTCTTCCTGTAATCCTGCTGGGAATGCCGCAACACCCTGTAGCACAGCCTGCAAATGTGTCTAAACGGAGCGTGGCGCTGGTCTCCAAGCTCCTCCAGTCGCAGCATGGGACCATCGCCACTGTCTGTGAACGGGGCTTGGAGAAGTTTGAAAATCTAAAATGGAGAATTTCAAGACCAAAAAAAATTATAGTTAAATCATACGCTCTAACAAAAGCAGTGCAGTTAAAGTCTCGGAGGTTTAAGGCCAACCTGCTTCAGGATATTCTGCTCTCTCATGAGTTTCTGTCTCTCTCTGTTGGGTTTGTTCACCATGATCTCCAAAACATCCTGTCCACTGTTGGGGATGTCCACCACAAAGAAAACTAGATCCTCCAGGAGTTTGGTCACAAACCTAAGTGTGAGTGTACAAGTCAAACGCAAACAGTAACACTTTACAGACCAATTTCAGCAGCCACTTGGTGGTCGTCCTTTCATCAAATATTTACGCATATACACATACTGTACCTCCTTTCATTTTGGGTAATGGTGCCCTTTTCAAGCTTGCCAGCGATGGACGCCAACACTTTACTGGCATCATTGGCAAAGTCTAAATCCCGCACTTCTGCTGGTGGCACTGGGACAATGGCAAACGCTTCCTTGTCTTCTTTTACCGCTGATGTTCCAATCTGGAACATTTAGTTGTTTACAAGTACATCCTTTCAGGAAACGTCTTCTCCTCAACACGAGCCGTACTCACCTTTAACATAACCGGTTTCTCCTCCTCTGTGTCGATGGGGTTGTTGGTGCTGTGAACCCACGTGTTGGTACACAAGTGTCTTAGCCTCACATAAGAGCTCCTAGAACAGAGTGACAGAAGAGATTTTTCTTTACATATTTGGTGTAGTTTGAATTATGTCAAACATCTATCTTGGCTCAATCATTTATCAGCTACTGGATCAAATAATAATAATCCTGATCCCACAAGCATACTGGGCAAAACTAAGCAAAGGTATAGCGAGGAGGCGACTTTTTTCCAAGCTTTGTCTGAGGCAAGTCACACAGTCAGGGCCCACTAAATCAGCTGCTGGTCTTCAAACAGTAGGGAAACACCAATGTCCAAGTATCTGTCTCAATGGTCAGCATCTACAAGTCTTGACATGATGGATTATTTATGGAGTACAAATAAATAAAGACAGGCAGATGGGACAAAGAAATGGCAATACCTATAGTCTTCACTTGGTTTAAACAGCATCACGAGTAACGGACTTTATTCGACACAATTCTCTAGAACATGATGAATATCTTCAAAAAGCTTTATGAATGAGACAGAAAAGGGTGGTGGGATGTTGGACTGTGTCAAAATATTCTAGGATTTTCGTAAACGATGATAGTATGATTGCAAATCTACACTTCTTAGAAACGCTGGTTATTTATTGAATGCCTGCATTGGACATGTGCACCTAATAAAGTGGGAATGTTTATTGGTATATAGGTGCCCATCTTTGCTACTCAGAAGTAGCACGGTATACAAACAGACTTCCATGTTACGGAAGAGGCTGCTCACAAAGGTTTCCTCAAGTGTGTGGCATTACAGATTAGCCAGCATTGACCTGTACAGTATCATCTCCCCTCCATTAAGCACTAAACCTTAACACATAGTAAAGTCTGAGCCAGCGACGTCATTCATACCTGCTGACTGCTGCACGTGTAGACAAGTAGGTGTGTGTGTACGAATGTGTGTGTGAGTAGCTTGTTATCCCTCCAGGACAGACAGCAGACAGTAGCCGTATTCTTGGCAGGCATTACCTTAACGCCTACTGAAGCTAACAGGCTTACAGTTTGATTAGCCCCCTGGCTAAAAGGTAGGAATGGGAGGAGCCAGGAGTTGTAGCCTGCAGCACGTAGACACGCACCTGACTATGTGACACAATAGAGGCTTTGACACGAGGCGGCGGGCCTTTGCTTTCATCCAATGAGCGGTAGCAGGGACAAGTGTACCATTGTAATGCCAACAAGAATATGAAGGAACAGACAGAGGGCTTTGTTTTACCAACGTCAACTAGTCTGCTCCATCAAATATATGACTCAGTGCTGGGGACTTTCCTTGCCCTCCGTGGCTGGCCAACACACACACACACACACACACACACACACACACACACACACACACACACACACACACACACACAGTTTGTAACTCAGACAAAACAGACCACACGCACAACAAAAGGTTTCCTTGTCCGTAGTTGCAAAAGCTAACAAACCCTCATCGCCACAGAAAGTGTCTTCCTAGTAATGCTCCAAATTCCCCTTTGACTTTACGCGAGTCAAATCATTACCACTGCCACCCTGATTTGTTGTAGTCTTGACATCACTGTGGTCTTGTGGTGTTGAAATATTTGTCATTCCACCCATTTCCCTCCCATATGTTCCAACATCCCCGGATGTTTTTTTTTCCGCTGAAGGGCAGAAACATGGTTTCCCTTGAGAGTTTCTCTGACTTTGTCTCTGATATTAAATATCACTTCCTGGGCATGTTAGTACACTGGTGCAGTAATTAAAAAGCCTTGGGCAATACTATATACAGCAATACATGGGGATTAATTTTCGTCCATTCTGTAGATGTAGGTAGAGTGAATGATGTCATGTTAGTATTCTTAGAGGTCCTTTAGTCATGTATTACCACTGTCAATTGAATGTAGATTTTAAATCAGAGGTAGCCAACACGGTGCCCGCGGGCACCTTGTCGCCCGCAGCGACCACGTGAGTCCCCCGAGAGACGTAATCTAAAAATTAAAAAATTAAAATTAAAAAAACTTCGTGAAAAAAAAAAAAAAAGTTATCAACCGACCGTGGTCACGTTAAAACTCTGTTCTGTATCGCAAGAAGCGGAGTTCCGCCCCAACACGGGCACGAACAGAGCACACACACAGACACACACACAGGTCCGCACACACACACACACGGGTGCGCACGCAGTTGACAGAGAGAGAGAGAGGCGAAAAATATGTTGCGTGCTTTTCAATGGGATTTGCTACATTAAGCTAACACTATTTTAAGCTACCAGCTATCAGTTTTAAAGCCCATCAGTTCATGTACATGCGGGTCAAGACAAACAGGCTGCAGCCTGGAGCTCCATGAACAACGTTTCTGACGATAGAGAGTCTGCGGGCGCAAGAGGAAACGATGATTTTAAAAGTTCACCATTCGCTGTTAACAGGCTGCTGCGCATGCGCGACTCGCCGATTCTTGGCATTTTGCCAAAAGCCGATCTTTGTGAGATCTCCGTGAGGTCTTTTCTGCGGTTGCGTCTTTCATCAGAAAACAGACCTCAGCTCATTAAGCATGAATTGAGAGTGCATATCAAATCTACAACCCCGTTTTAAAAAGATGTGTAGAGGAAAGCTGCACACTGAGCCACTGATGCAACCTGATGCTCACACATCTGCACTTATTCTGTTTTGTTTAGCACAAAAATAGCTTATTGTTTTCCACAAAAAGCTATTTAGTAGTAACTAAATATTATTTGTTTTGCATGGATATAACTTCATTTTCTAACAAAGTGATAAAACATTGTTGTGGAAATTGTTAATAATTATTGTGAGGAATAATTAACATTGATATATGATCAGACAGTTCACATATAGTAAAATTAAAAGGTGATCTGTGCAACTTTGTTGTTCAGGAAGTTTGTATCAAACAAGTAGCCCTTCGGATTATTTTGTACCTCAAAGTAGCTCTCGGTTTCAAAAAGGTTGGTGACCTCTGTTTTAAATGAATGTAGCTCCCCCTCAGAATTAGTACTGCATGGCGTGTGGGTATACTCTGCATTATACCTGGGCACCATGGAGTCTCCGCCTCTCAGAGTGGTGGGGTCCAGCTCAAAGATGGAGGAGATGTCCATGCCGTCGGGTACTGGCACCAAAGTGTACATGATCTTCTCCTGCGGAGCTCGCAGACGGCCTCGTAAAGCTTCATTATCCACATCCAGCTAGAGTGAGAATACATGCAGTGAGAGAGGAAAGAAGGAGAGATAGCTAGAGATAGATAGAGCAAAGCACTGAATACAAAGAGTGATGTTTACATGTATATATAAAGCCACGCGATCGATCCTGAACCACTATATGGGCCAAGGAGGGTGCATGTTTTCACTTTGAGCTACAAGTCGCCACCGAAGCTGATTTCACACTCGACAAAACCAGAGAGCTGCACTTCAGTCATCACTGAAGACTGTCGGGCCTTGTTGGCACGTGTCGCCGAGAGCTACAGGCAGACAGACGTCCTTGTTAGGTTCAAAGTGGTTTGTACAACACTGCCGCCTAATGGTGATTTTCATGGAGACACACATCAGCTGAGGGATGACACCTTGGTGACACCCAGTGGTGATCTACTGCCACTAAACGGAAGGCACACACGTAACAGAGATGAAAAGAGGCATTTTGATGAGAGAAACTGGACAACAAGAGACAGCGTGTGCAGACACGACTATCACTCTTTTTTTTGTGCATAGCAGCCAAGTAAAGATTTTTGTGACAGTACCTGGAAATTAAAGGGTGTAAAGTCCACCATCTGAAGCAGACAACAAAGATCCAGCACAGGATTGAACGGGTTAGATCAATAGAAGCGGGGGCCACCAGCGTGGCGTTGCTAAGCACTCCTGAGGAGAAGGGAAGTCTTACCGAGGACCGCAGCTCAGCGCTCTCCTCCTCAAAGTCTGCATTCACCTGGGAAACACACACGGGAATTAGTCATATCAAAATTGTGGTCACTGAAAGCTGGGCTTCCAATTTGCCTGTGTAATGCCACGTGCCTCTACTTTATGGTTAAAAACTGGCCTTCATCCTGTCGTGTTAGAAACATTGTATTAAAAGGCAATTAATCGTATGCATGGATCCAGAGATAAAAAGGTTAAAAAGTTCACACACACCTCACCCATCTCAGCAGCCAAATAACACCCAGTGGCCAAGTGTTTAAACCTAAACAGGCTGTTCCAGTAGCCTGCACCTCCCCTACATGGGTCATGGTGGACCACCTACCAACGGTAAAAGTCATGGAAAAGAAGGCATTAATAAGTTGCGTGTCAAATTCCTACAGTGCTGCATCATTTGTGTCATCTTGTTTTCAAAAACAACTGTCTTTTCAAAAATAGGAATTTAAGTTTCGGAGTTAATGAAAAAGACAATGACAGACGCCAACGAGTGAAGTAGCGTCTTATCCCGGAGAACGTGTTGCGCTAACCTCGACTTCCCACAGTGCTTTGCTGCTGGTGGCGGAGGTGGCCGACTGCCGGCCGGTTGTGCGAAGGAAAACATACTGCTTCTTCCTGTGGTCATCACAAGTGAGGAACTTCTCTTGCTCTGCATGGAACAACCGGACGACATCGCCCTGCCGTTATGTACAGAGACACAGACAGACAGACAGACACACACACACAGTGTGTAAAGGGTTACAAAGTTAACATTTTTCCCACGTATGTCACGGTTTTATCGTTGTTATGTTGTATCTTAAACACTGTGTTCAATGTTTTGGTTAAAATGATTAATGTGTTGGCATGTTGGCTTTGAAGATGCATTTCATACAATTTTATTAATGTAATTTAATGTCACACAAAAACCTGAGGTACCTACCCCTTTGAGTATTGTTTCCTTGTTGTCACTCCATTTCATGAACAGAACAACTTTCCAACTCGTGTTGCAATTAACGGAATTAACCTGACAGACAGAGGAGAAGAGAGGCGAGCGTGAATGTTGATTATACACATAATAATGGCTTTTAAAAGTTAGTTTCCATTTCTACTTTAATGGAGCAATTGTGTCTTGTTGACCTCATTGCATCCCGGGTTGTCAACTAGCTGGTGGCTGCTGGCGTGCAGCGGCTGGCCCGCATTGACAGGGTTAAGAACCACTTTATCTCCAATCACCACCTGCAGGAACAAAACAAATAAATATGCAGAACACACTGCACTTACAGTTTGGATGCATTCTTAATGATGATATATTACTGTTACCAGACGCGATACCATGATGCAGTATGGACTAGAATGTAAGTGTCAATTAACGTTCTTAAATACAGACTCAAAAGTCTGTATATTCTCTAAAAGTGCAAAAGAAAATCTATGAAGATTAAACTGCCGGTCTAAGGCCACAGTGTCCGACTGAGCATTTTATTATTTTCCAATCCAAAAGTATGTCACGTCCCAAGATACCAGCCATCATTCCTCAGTTCCTTTTCTTCACATGGTGAACACCAATGGGAGGTCATGCACGCCTCCACATAAGCACTAGGGGGAGTCGTGGACCATATTGTGAGTGAAACGACCAGGATCAAGGTGAGAATCACTGAGGTGAGGCCCAACCACAACAAGCATCGAAAAAATAAGTTTTGTTCTGAACCTAATCATCAATAAATGTTGTACAGCCCAAAATCACAAAATAGCCTCAGAGGGCATCACTAACTTACTTTTCTTTGAGTGAGCACGAGTCATGATGAACTCCATAAAAGAGATCCCCAGTGTGCTGAAAGCAACTGAGGGTTTCATCCAAACACTTGTTTCAGTCCAGTAACCTCATCGATTAATATGCATGTGAGGCCGCTGATGCCAGGAGAAAGTGGACATTTAGACTTTGAAACGGAAACCTTTGTGTTCTCATTTAATCATGACAGTCCGTTAGCATCTCTCTCTCTACATTGACCTTGACCAAGCCACTAGCCAGAAAACTGGAGCTGGTCCCCGGCCCCTGGACATTGGACTGCCCGTGTAATTAAAAAGGTTAAGATAGGTGAAATGCAGATGACACATTTCCCCCAAGGGGATTAATAAAGTGGGACTTAATTGGCAAATTAGCCATCCTAACTCTTTCATTTCATCAGCCACAAGCAGAAAGTGAAGCGTGATCAGCAAACGTTACATCGATGTGGTTTGTGCCTTGTCCTGACCTGGACCTCCTCCATCTTGAGTTCATTTTGTCTCCTAAAAACGAGCTTCATTTGAGCTCACGCGACTTTCGTTTTTTCAAACCCAATGACAAGCCTTCAAATGCATCCTTAATTTCCCCTAATGATCACAATCAACTGGCATTCCCGCACCCCGCTCTACCCACACTGTCGCCCAGGGATCGCAGCTTGTAGAATGGCTGGATGTAGAACCAGGATCCCTCGTTACCCGCCGAGTCCAGCGTCACTCTCATGGCGTTCTTCTCCAACAGTGCGGGTAGCCGCTTGTTCACCGTCAGGTACTTATTGCTTTTCAAGTGCAGCAACTGTTGGCGAAACCAAAAAACAGCATTAAGACGCGTCACTACAATCGAAAAAAAACACAATGCAGACAGTGGAAGCCATTACGGTAGCAGAGATAGAACGATGTCAGTCTGGTACAACTGGTGTCATGGGAATACTGAAAGTATGCAGCCTGGAAACTGTTCGGTTTCTACATTTCTTAATACTTGAAATCTCTTCAGCTGAAATGCTTCTCATGACCCCCATTTAAACCGTTCCCACCCTGTCAAAAATAATCTATTACCGACTAGAACGGCATCATATAAGCTCGGTGTAGTTTTGGGGCCCACAGCAGATTTAGCTAAAAGCCCAACTTAATCCTACAGCATGGTGCATTGTGTTAGAACCGGTGAGTTTGCACCTGACGAGGCATCGGCGCAAAATGCCGACTGCACCTCTTTGTGACAACGAGTGTTAATAAAAAATACCAGGAACCAATTAGTGGTCATTATCACTAGAGCTAGGACATCCTCCACTGTACAGAATGTCCCGTCTCTCTCGCGTGTGTCACTGAGCAGGCATGCATGACATTGTATTCTTAGTTTTGGATGAGCTCATACCTGTGCACGAGCCACTCCTGTGCATAGAGAGAAGCACGATAAGATGTACAACAAATACTGAAGCACACCTTTGTGCTACAGCAATTATTTAAAACTCGTCCCTGATTACAGACTTGTAGTCATTATCACCAAGCACACAGTGTCGTATATAGTGAGGAATGTTGCTGCAGATCTGTTTAACCAAAGTGCCTTATCTCATAGGTCCCTGAACACACCTGAATGACATTTCCATACTGAATGATGGATCCCAGGAGCTTGCGGTTTTCAGAATCATTCTGCTTCTTCTCCAGGTCAGCGGCATGCTGAAATGCAGAGCAGGAAAACAATAGTATTTATTGGGGGCGAAAACTGATGTTGCATTGACATTTCACTTAAATAACAGGCTGTAGATGTGTGTCACGAATACACTAATTTCACCATGACAAAAGCCGCAGTAAGGTGGACACTTACATGAAGTTTAGTGAGGAGGACCGTGTCAGTGGTGCTGTTGCCGCCAGGTTTTGCCGCCTTCCAGAACTGTTTCTGTGCCGAGTATCTGTTCATTGGGCACAGTTTGAAAAGGCAATCTAGGAATGAAGCAGGAAGACAGGAAGAGAGAGGTCAAAAGCCACACTCGACTAAATAGCAGGCTGCCTGACCTCATCATAAAATAAAAAAGGAATTGGTCCCTGTTAATATTATGAGAATATTAACATGGAAATAGACACCTAAACCATCAGATGCGACTTTATGGTACTTTGGCACTCCACACTTCGGCATGCACATGCATGTCCATCTGTATTAGCAGGTCACACTGTAGATTTAACACGTGTGATTCAGTTTGCAATACAAAGCAGTAAATTCTGCACAAATAATTAACAACAGCATTAGATTAGTTGGAACCAGTGAGACCCCATTTACTCCTGGACTCGCTTTAGTATAATACTAAATAATAGACCAAATAGTATTGCGTCGTATTCTCCCAGGGTTCTACAATATTTGCTTTATACAATATCTGTAGGAGGGGTAGGAATTAGAAGAACGTAGTCCCTCTTAATCATGGGCACGACCGAACAAAAATGTCCACCTCTACACACAAAATATCAAAATACTAATGGAGCCATTATGTCGACTGGATAAGCCATCTAAATGTGGCACTATGTGGTCTCTCCTCTTGTGCTTCTCTCCTCTTGTCTTGTAGCGCTCTAATTCATGAAATTGGAGACAGATTGGTTAAGGCCATTTTCAAATGCCAAACTAAAAACAATATGAAATACAGCGTTCTACTCGACCCAATGAAAATGGGCAGTGAAATGGAGCAGATGTGGCTGTCAAAAGGGCATCAGGGATAGACTCCCTCCTGGGCAGAGCCCAGTCTGCTCTTTGGGGGGGACCAAGGAACTGGACTATGAAAGGGCAAATATTTGGACCGCCTAGCAGCTCCAGGCCATTGAGGCCAATGAGGGGCCGGTCATGCTGCAAAGGACTTCCCTTTGTACCGTCGAGATATTGTTTGCATGGGTTAAATCAGTGGTTATCAAACTTTTTTTGACAAGCACCTATCGCTCCAACAATATCGTCCATCCTGAGTTTTTTTTAAAATAACTTTTGAATCCTCCATCCATGCATTTTCCAATAATAGAATAAAGTAATAGAATTAAAGTAAACCAGATTGCTCCATCAGAATAAAACAATGTGCAATCACTTTGTTAGAACAATGCAAATCAAGTTACGTGTGTGCAAAAATAACAAACATTTGGCAACAAAAAAAAGTGGCTTATTGTGGCTGCATCTAACCCGTTTTGCACTTAATATATTTTCAAGAAAATAACAATAACATGCAACCTGTGAAAAACTAAACAAAATAAATGCTCGATGTGTGAGCCAGCAAGTTGTATCAGTATTAGTGGCTGCAATAAGCCTGCATTGCTCTACAGATCTTTTAAAACAGGGTTGTAGATCTGATACGACCGCTGTTCAATGTTGAGCTCGATCCGTGTTCTGTTTTGAGAGACGAAACAGCAGAAAAGCGCTCTGTTCAAAATGTGTTGGCCTCCTTTCAAAATGCGGCCAGCACGGGTGTCTCTAGTGGTTAGCCATCATGGAGCCACGGGGTGGAGGACAGGGGGAGGAGGCCGAGGACCGACGGAGAACATTTGTCCGACCAGGATGAGCAATTGGGGCCAGTGTGTCGAAGGCACAAGCACAACAGCGGGGTCTGCAACCATCTATAATGGGCATTTTTTTTGTTTTGATTAAACATCTAATGAGTCCCGTCTGATGTGAATCCAGCATTGTGAGCAAGGTGACATATGAAGAAGTGACGTATGAAATTCTTTGCAGCTTTTCTTTCGAGCACTCCTTAAACAATCTTATCTCTTGCAAAACTGATCTCCCAAAATACATAGACAGGGAACTGCAGAGATTAAGCTCACGTATTCTGAAACATAAAATGTATTTAGTCCGTTGTCTCCACATTGTTTTTCTCTTCGTGATGGGTAGATTTCTTTCTGTTGATACCAGACTGGGATGAGCAGAGAAGTGCCCTGGCTGTTTGGTAATTTGTGTGCTCCAGAAGAACCCGCTGGCTGTGAATAGCTAATACGTTTAACCCTTCGAATTCTGTTTGGACCTTATCATTTAATAATGAGCGGATGCTGGAGCGTTATTTCTGAGTTTCTGAGGGCCACAGTTTTGTTTTGTTTAAT
This sequence comes from Clinocottus analis, assembly GCF_023055335.1. Lineage (NCBI taxonomy): Eukaryota > Metazoa > Chordata > Actinopteri > Perciformes > Cottidae > Clinocottus > Clinocottus analis. Next base: position 8,579,926 of record NW_027176042.1, on the reverse strand, counting down.
CAATCACAAATTGAATTTAATCATTTCGGGTAGGTCAAACACCTAATAGATTATGAGGTGCTTCACAAAAATAAATGTGTAGGGTATAGTTGTATGTAGCCATGGCCATTGTTTTGCATTAGTTTGTTCACATTCTTTAGAGCTCCGTCTGTGAGGTTTCTGCCACCACCCGAGTACAACTCAGCTTTAAAAAACTCAGCAACCATTTCTTTTACAAGAAACAACGTCTTTATTAAAGTATGGGATGCCCCATTGATCAGCCACCGATCGTTATCGTCCATGAGCTGTACAGTCCACAGTCCCACTTGGCTAAATACCGGAGCTAACAGCTAGCTCTAACAGACATTGAGTGACATCATGAGTCCTTCAAGCAATCGTCAGCAAAAACAAGATCGCTTTCTATTGGAAAGTCCACACAATGCGTCCTCCACTGTTTTCATTCAAATGAAAGACAATCGTCATTTTCACTCACAGACAGTCCTGCAGCACTGCAAAGTCTGTAACACAGACAATATGCATTTCACAGCACAGCTTAAAAATGCAAATCCTTGGCTAACATGGTAGCTCTACAATGGCTATCGATTTCTGGATGAATTTGAGTACAAGGAGACATGCAACAGTCTTCTGCATCTTCAGTCTCACTTGATCTCTCAGAGCTTTGTGTGCAGCCGGGAAAAAAAGGGAAACAAAGCAGTCAACAGGCAATCAACCTGTATTTGAGCGCACAGGCACACAATGTATCAGCCACTCGGATCAGAGATTGGATTTAATATGCTGCGCTACAGCTCCCTGTGCTGCAGCCTTTCTAGCTTAAGTGTGCTATTAATAATCAACAAGGATGTTAGGATTTAGTCCTTGTACACTTTGCTTCTGTTAAACACACCGGACATGTCCTTAATTGTACATTTCTAAATGTGGCATAATAACAACGTGAAAACGATGCTCTTAAATAAAAGTTTCTATCATAAAAAAATATAAGCAATACAAATAGAAACAGTGCAACATGTGGCACCACACTTATCATTAGTTTCATATCTGACATGTTCTACTTTTCCATGACCATGAGTTACACTGCTTTGAATATGATTTGAATAGCTCAGTTAGAAACGGACAAGTGAAGTCGTTTCTTTGCATCCACGAATAGAAAGGCAGCGTTTTGTTTCAACCCATGCAGAAGTATAATCTATGTACTGTTCAGCCGATCTATAGAACTCGTTTTGGGAGGGAGAACCGGTGCGTAGGCCTCTGCATGCACAGAGCCTGTACAGCTCGCAGCAGGTGACAGTAAATAATAGCTTGCATTCGTACCTTTAGCGCATCAATTTGCGGTAGAGATCAATATAACATGGACATCCAATGGGTCCAATAGGTCAAATCAGCTATGCCTAAAAAACTGGCACACAAGTGAATCGGTCAAACAAAAATATTCTGAATGAATGCATTATCTTGGATATCTTGGGTCAGTGTGTTAAAATGTATTAAATTAAATTTTGATTTCACAGTAATGAATTTGTCTCAGTATTGAATCCCTTTTTCAATTTCAGTGTAAAAATGTCGTCAGACAGAGAAACAAAAAAATGCTTCTCACTTTAGAGAACATTGCCAAGATTGTTGAAAACAATGTTGTTTACGCCTGCATTGGCCGGGCCCTGAGTCCGGCTCCAGCACATTGTGCTGCTCAAACACTGACGGTGTCTTCTGGTCTGTGAGCGCTCGACTCAGTTCAAAGAAAAATCCATGTGTAAAAAAATCCTGCTACTGATGAACAGTCACAATGTGCACCTGCTGTGAACACACAGGCGTTGCATATTTACTGGAACCGCAAAGATCATACAAATGCGTCACACACTAGCTGACATACTGTCACAACAGACCAATCAACACAACAGCTGCTCGGATAAATAACCAATTCCAGACGGTACGTGGAGTGACCAGCGATGTGATGCGCTACAATCCTGCGGTTTGTGCCGAGGCTGGACTTTGAGGTGGTGTTGAGAAGTGTAATATTTAAAAACAACCAAAAATGTGCTGTGATCTAATAAAAACACACAAAAAGAAACCATCAAAATAAAGCATCAACAGTTACCACTTCATTCAGGACTCTTCTTTTACAGCCTCACAAAATGGTTGAAACATTTCCACAAAAGGTTTCATTATATTCCACCACTCTTGCCATCTTCCTCCTTCACCTGTTAAGGCGGTGTCTGTTTATACATGGGACACTTATCATCCATCACTACTTGTCGGTCTTCAAAGCTGTATTAATGTTAGCCGCTGATAAAGATCTAGGCTTATGTTTATCTTTAACTGCCAGTTGCCAACCTGAAGGAGTTACATTATAGGACAGAAGAAGAAGAAGAAAATGTTCCGCCTCATAAGTAACTTTTCTTCTTCAGATATATGAGAGTTTTACCTCTTTGGGCCTCTGACACTCTTCACATGAAACCACCCAGGAACTCATTGGATGACTGGTCTCAAGACTTTATGTAACTTGTTACAAAGGGGTCCTTCAGTGGGTTCTGTATAGAACCAGTACCTTAAAAGCTGTCAAATTGATCAACGCTTACTGAACCAATTTTCAGCTTCCTCGGGCGTCGATGGCCATGCAGTGGCAAGCGAGGACCAATCACGGCCCAAACAAACGCTCCTGACCGACCGTTAGACATTTTGGATTTCTGATATATTAAACATTTGGGTCGTCGCTCTCAGGCTCTTGCACTATTTCAGCAGAGCCAGGAGTGGATTTATTGCCTTTTTACTCTTTCTGGGTCGGGTTTCAGCTGATCGATTCCTGAGATTTTGCCGGTCACATTTACACAGGTTTGTTGCCGCCGCATGATGGTTTTTACATCTACCCACGATGGCCCAGGCAGTAACGTGACACACACACACACACACACACACACACACACACACACACACACAATTTCAAATTAGTTGAATGATAACGCTTACGCGACGTGTTCCCATAATGAATGTAGTTTTTGGCAAAAAACTGAAATTAGTATAATTTAATTGCTTTACATTGATTTTGGAATGGTTGAAATTGCTCTACTCCTTCAGAGGCATATTGATGTTAGAAAAAAACAAATATACCATTATTTTACCCGTTCATGCTTCAAAATTACACTGAAATATACATTTAAGGTCATACCACTTGGTACTATTGAGCCGTACTGGTGTTACATTACAGACCTCCACTGGCAAACCAACTTCTCTCTCTCTCTCCTAGTTTTTCAAATCTTTATTGATAATTGTCAGTCCACAGAGGCCGGCGGGTTGGTTTTTTTATTCTACCCTGACAGTGTGAGCACTCAGGACGTGGATTGTCTATAAGAAAGTGACTCTACTTCTCACTTGATTTATTACCTCATAAACATATTGTAAACATGAGCTTATGGTCTCAATCTCTCGTTTCAAGTCTTCTTCAATGCAGCATGATGTTCATTCTGGAAATGATTGTCCCATTTAGGGTCAACTAGACATTAAAGCAGACAGCCTTGTGATCAAGTCCCCACCATGGCGACCTGTCAGGACAGAGAGGGTAACAATGTGCATCCCTCCCAAGCGCCACCCCTGGTTTTCACAAAAGACGTTGTATTTTTAGCCACATCTAGTTAATCTGTGCAAATGTTCACACTGTCGGGTTCGAGCCTGTTATTAGACGTTAAGATGTAATAGAAGGTTGCCGTCCTGGGTCTGATACTTAACTCTGAAACGCCTGGCATTCTGTCGGAAACTACGAAGAAAATCACGACATCGGGCAGATACGGGCTTTTATTCAAACCAAGCGGAATCTTCCAGGACGAGAGCAATTAAATCTTCTGATATATTTAAATGTTAAAAGTTAGAAATACAAAACTTAGAGCAATTTGTCAATCAGGACAAAAAAAGAATTCTGATTCAGAGATTTACTTCAGACTATGACCAAAATGAGCCCACTGACTTCATCATGCATTTTTTGTCATAGTCGCTGATGGGGGACACTCGAGAAAGCATAAATTACGATACATTTAATAAACTACTGCAAGGATACAAAAGATTGATTGAATTCAATCAATTTGGACGACGTACTATTCCAAGTAAGTCATTTCACTCTTTACTAATCAACCAAATTGTCCTTCGGAAACCTGCCAAAACTTGAAATGTATTTGCTTTAAAAGTTACAGCCAATGTTAAACACTTGCTGGTGACTCCATCAGCGACATCTGTCGTCACCTGATCGTCTGGTTCTGTAGTGATTGATGAGGGACAGAATTGTATGGATCCAAAAGGTCTTATGTGTGCCAAATCTTTTCTGCGGCCCCTTCTTTCAAAGTGATCTACAGTCAAACCCCTTTTCCAAACATTTTAATATATAACCATAACCAACTCTACGTGGTTAGCAACAGCCTGAACGGTTGTGAATCATACAGCAGACCTTTGGAAATTCAGGGGATTTAAAATAAGCAAAGACAACAAAAAAAGAGCTTTTACCCAAACTATTGAACAGTAACTACTTCATTGACAAAACATTTTTACACTTAATCTGGAATACAAATATGATTTTATTCATAAATATTACATAAGTGAGAAACAAGTCATTACCTCTGAATTTCTTGGGGGGGTTGTTGAGGTCACCTGTGTCTGGTTGTACCACGCAGCGGTCATCCACAAGCCTGGGAACACAGCCACCATTGAGATGAATCAATCACATGCACAGACTTTAAGATTATAAACAGCATTGAGTTTACATCATGTTTATCTCAAGTCATTTTCTTCACCATAATCTATCAAATTAAAACATTGACCTACACCATTACGGTCACCATATACCCATAAATCGTACCACATGGTCACTGAGCACTTTTGACATGCCATAGCAGGAACATCACAGGTGTAAGTAACATTAATGGCTGCGTTCCCTGTATTTGGGTCGGTTGCAGGGTCCTGCTGTTGGCCCTTGCTTACTGGGACATCTAAATACAACAGAACCATTATGAACAGTTTAATCAACACTTGCGCTTTTCCTGCCAAGTCAAGTCAAAATATCAGCTGTGAAAAAGTCCAACTGGGCATCATACCCATTTGATTTGATGAGGAATGTCAGCTCATTCGTAGCACATGAATAGCAGGATTACAAACAATAAACATCAGCTTGGAGACACAGGGAAGCCTGTGTGTTCACCATTTAACAAAAGGGAACATGCAGGCTGTTTGTGCAGTAAATTAAAGTGTTCCTTCTCATTGTGAAAGAGGACTGCTGCAGACCGTTCCAAGATCTTAAAAAGACATTTAACACTAGCATAGTGATTTATGGCTATTTCTGTCATTGTAATTTGCTAATTTAACAGTCTGCCCTTTAGGAAGTTAGCAAGCCCCGCTAATGAGCTACTGGAGCACAGTATCAAGAAGACGGTTTTGATGAGAAAGGCAGTTATGCCGTTTTTAGTTCAGTGTCGAGAGGAACTTGAATTCAAAAAGGTGCCCAATTGTGTAAGAATATCTCCTTCATTGGCATTTTGTGAGTTTTTTTCGTTTATCACACAAGGCGGTCTCATCACTCGTGCACAACGCATCCTGGAAAAATAAGGCTATCTGGCTTAAAGTGAACGGCGCGGGGATTAACAGGTTCCCTCTCCCCAGGAATTAATATTTTAAAAAATGGGAAAGGAAGTATGCCTGATGGATGAAAATCGAGGATTATGAGGATGAGGATGAAGGCCCCTCGCAGCGTATTCACAGCGCTTCACTTAAAAATAAATAACGAAAACACAACATGTGCATAAGTATTCACAGCCTTTGCTCAATACTTTGTTGAAGCACCTTTGGCAGCAATTACAGCCTTAAGTCTTCTCGAGTATGATGCTACATGCTTTGCAAACATTTCTGGGCAGTTTCTCCCATTCTTCTTTGCAGAACTTTTCAACTTCCCTCAGGTTGGATGGGAAACGTCGGTGAACAGCCATTTTCAGATCTCTCCACAGATATTCAAATCAGATTCAAGTCTGGCCTCCGGCTGGGCCATCAAGGACATTCGCAGAGTTGTCCCTAAGCCACTCCTTGGTTATCTTGGCTGTGTGCTTCGGGTTGTTGTCCTGTTAAAAGATGAACCGTCGCCCAGTCTGAGGTCCAGAATGCTCTGGAGCAGGTTTTCATCAAAGAATGTTGCAGTACATTGCTGCATTTATCTTCCCATCAATCCTGACTAGTCTCCCAATTCATCCCGCTGAAAACCATCCCCACAGCATGATGCTGCCACCACCATGCTTCATGTAGGGATGGTATTGGCTAGGTGATGAGCAGTGCCTGGTTTCCTCCAGACATGACGCTTGGCATTTAGGCCAAAGAGTTCAATCTTTGTTGTTTCATCAGACCATAGAATTTTCTTTCTCATGGTCTGAGAGTCTTTTAGGTGCCTTTTGGCAAACTCCAGGCGGGCTGTCGTGTTTTTTTCACAGAGCAGTGGCTTCCGTCTGGCCGCTCTACCAAACAGGCCTGCTTGGTGGAGTGCCGCAGAAGTGGTTGTCCTTCTGGAAGGTTTCCTCTCTTCACAGAGCAACGCTGGAGCTCTGTCAGAGTGACCATCGGGTTCCTGGTCACCTCCCTGACATAGGCCCTTCTCCCCTAATCGCTCAGTTTGGCTGGGCGGCCAACACTAAGAAGAGTCCTCGTGATTTCAAACTTCTTCCACTTCCAGATGATGGAGGCCACTGTGCTCAGTGGGAACTCCAATGCTGCAGAAGGACGTCTACAGACAATTCCTTGGTCTTCATGGCTTGGTTTGTGCTCTGACATGCACTGTCAACTGTGGGGCCTGATGTAGACAAGTGTGTGCCTTTCTAAAATCATGTCCAATCAACTGGTTTCAGCACAAGTGGACTCCAATCAAGTTGTAGAAACTTCTCAAGGATGAACAGTGGAAACAGGATGCACCTGAGCTCAATTTTGAGTGTCATGGCAAAGAATGTGAATACTTATATACATGTTATATTTATGTTCTTTTTTCTAGATTTGCAAAAATGTTCCTAAAACGTTTTTCACTTTGTCATTATGGGGTGTTGTGTCTAGAATGTTGAGGGGAAAAAAAATTCAACCCATTTTTTAATAAGGCTGTAACATAACAAAATGTGGAAAAAGTGAAGCCCTGTGAATACTTTTCGGACGCCTTGCTTACAGTTTCGCAATTTATTAAAACCTGATCCATTATCCATCATGGTACTCATCATATTACCAGTACACAGGACTAATACCTGTACCCAAGACAACAAGGGCTTCTTTCTTAAAGCATGCAACAGCTCTACCTCATAATAATCTATTTTACTGCAATTGTTGCACCTTGTTACTCCAATTAATACACAAATTATGTTGGTAAAACATGTTTTTTACTTTTTTTAATGAATAGCTCAATCATACTCAAGACTTCTGGGCCACCCCATGGAAATATTAGCAGATAGTAGAGCAGCACATGTAATGCAGTTCAGTGGGAGGCTCTAGTCAGTCCAGTCAGTTACGTCTTTTTATAGCTCATGCGGTACACCCTGCACTGCAGGAGCACTGACGATAAAGGAAGAAAAGCACATGGTGTGAAAGAGCTCCTTTACAGGAAGGAGGAGCCTTGATCACACCGGTTGGCCAAGGTCCAAAAAGAACATGAGTTTAAAGGCTCATCCGTTTCCAAGGTCAAGAAGAAACCTCCTCTTGCATTGGGGTCATATCCCCTCTCCCCAGCATCAAGGGGGACGTTCCATCTTCTCTAAGCCAGCGGTGGGCTATGTAGCTGCAGCCATCTCTCAGGGGTCACATTCAGCGTGCCGGCAGCTAAAGAAACACCTAATACAACGAAGCTATTTATAGCCGCGTCCTCTAAGCTCTTCTCTTTAACGGAGAGTGCTTACGGCAGCGGTGTGCGTGGGGGGGAATGATTACTAGGCATAACAACGCTGGACGGGAAAATTTTGACAAACGAGTACCGTCATGGTGGCAGTCTTCAATGCTGCACACACATTTGTTGCCATGGCGGATGACGCAGAACACTGGACTGTGAGAGAGAGTGTGGTTTTCTGAGAGCTGGGCAAGGAGGAGGGCTCTGCACGGCCTGCAGTGAGTGGCAAGTAGAGGAGAGAAAAGAGGAGGGAGATTGTAGCACTTTAAAAGAAAGAATGAAAAAGGTGAGGGACAACACAAAGGCTGTGATCATTCTCACCCCGGAAGAACCCAACACTAACAGCCTGTGGCGGGAAAAGAGCAAGGAAAAAGAGAAGGAAGAGACAGGCTTGATGCAGGAAAACGGAGTCTCGCAGGTCAAATATGCTGTCAGATAATCAGGCATGGGCAATCACATCATTGATCCCTCTCTTATATTGTCTTCTTTTACCCTTCTGTTTATACTGCGACTGTCAAGATTTGCTCAAATCGCTCATAATGACATGAGCGCTTGACTCATTGACTACAATTAGGAAGGAGGGAAGAAGTCAAGCACCTTAGTAAAATGTGCTCAGCGTGCAACACAAAGAGCGTAGAAGGGGTCATTTGAGGTCCGACGACCAACTGAGCACAGGAAGTGAAAAAAAAAGGGTTTTAAAAAGTAATGACTTGAGCAGGATCCACCACTTCTCAAACAAGACAACATTGTTGTCTTGTTTGTCGTCTCCACATTTGTCAGACGATGTTTTCGAGGGCGACTCGATATTCTGCTCATAGATAAAAACATAACCACCATGTTATTAGGGAAATGGACATTTTAATACATTCAATCTTCCCATTCATTAGCGGATAGCAATGACAAGAGGTACATATATGTGGGAGTCATTCATTTTAAAGTTTCAAAAACCAAAGTTTTATCCAGTTCAGCTCTAAACGCCTCCAACTCGTCTTCTATAGCATACTCCGAGCAGCAGTTAAGCTATTTTTTCACTTCTGTGCCATGCCAACATCTGACCCCATCCCACACGGGATTACAAACTGCTATTTAACGAGACTTGTGTATGGTATGGAGCAGTCATCTGCGTTAAATAATATATTCTTACTAACAAAATACACAGGACAAGAATGTTTTTTTTATTTAATTACTGGGAGAATTACAGCAGAGCAAATTGGCTCGGCCTTTCATTTCAATTCTTTCTTTTTTATATATTATTGTTTTGTATTACCCAAAAATCACAAATTTGACTCAGAGGGTTTGCAATCTGTACAGCATGTGACATCCTCTGTCCCAGCACCCTCACATCAGAACAACCCCCCCCCCCCCCCCCGCCTCCAAAAAAAAGAAAAAAACTTTAACAAGGAGAAGAGGAAAAAAAGGAAGAGCAAGAGAAGAGGGATCCATCTCCCAGGATGGACAGAAGTGCAATCGACGTCATAAGAAAAGAATGACCAACCTAACAGAGTTACAACAAGCTCAGTGCATTGAATGTACATGATTCATACGAGTTGAACGTGTCATTATATTTTTAATATGGTCAAATTAAGCTAGAGTCTAAAGAGAGCTCCGTCCAGACATTGTGAGGAGGCTGCGTTTACAGATAGAAAGGCAATCCTTCTTTTCCCACTCTAGTTCAACTACTATTACAACTTTTTTGTCTCTTTCTTTCTTTGTTGTACACTGAAACCTTAATTTTGTATTCATCATAAAATGCTGAGGAAAAAATGGGTAACTCCTATGTTGACAATAACTGCACTAACCAAACAGGGGCATTAAATCCATCCCTTATACTCCCCCATCAACTCAATAACTGCGATCATATGGATCATTACGTGACTAACTGTGTGTATTTTGCAGCCCGTGCCGTTTTATAGACGTGTATTCTGTACAGGGGGCAATATAACCCAGCTCACCTGCAACCCTGTGGCAGGGAGGTGAAGAAAACATTTTAAAAAAACAGGCAGACTTACCCTAAAGTGCTGATAAATCCATTGGTGGAGCCTTCAGCATACAGGGAACAAACGTCCCCGATGTGGAGGAAACTGGACATCTTGTCCGACATGGCTCCTGAGGGTCGACTCCACCTGCAAAAGATTGACACCGAAAGGCCTTTAGAGCAGTCGCCCACATACAGCAGAGCTCAATCAAATCTCACTCAGCTCGTCAATTAGGTGATTACCAGAAAAGTGAATTCTGCTCTAGTAACCCATCACTCCACAAACACTAATGCATCCTGCAGCTCCATGCTCCTGCACATGTAGGGTGCCTGGGTATCGCTGATTAGGTTGAACAGAATTTGTAAACAGGAAACAGTTGTGATCCTCTCGGGGGATCCATCAGTACACACACTTTGCTAGAGTTTGTGATCGGTTTGGGACTAACGTTTTTTTAGTCTGTCCTTAATTTGCAAGTAGAGAAGTGACACTCTAATCATATCATTAACATTAGACATACAGCTATAAAGCTTTGATCTTCTATCCATGTGGCCCGTGTATTTGTTCGAATGGGTTTGGTGTTTTCATTGAGAAGATAGATACCATGACAGAGTGGTAAGAGTTGATAAACTACTCAACCATCACTGCTTATTCAATTTGGACACGTGTGAGTGTGAGAAGGACAAACAATGAAGATAAAATAAAAAATATCCTGCCAAGAACACCAAGCTAAAATGTCTCTGTGCATTGTGCTATTGTAAGCTGTGTCACACCAACAGCCTGCATGCACATCTTAAATGTAGGTCACCTTTTCTTCAGTCCAGCTTGAGAGAAACCTGTGCAAGAGAATGCACTGACCGAAGTTGGAGTGGGGGGGTGGGGGGGGAGGGTCCTTTTCATTTTAGCTTAAAACTTGTCATAAACGTACAGTGTGCAACATTGGAAAGTCAAACTAAAAACAGATGTCTTGAAAAGCAGGAAGGCACACAATATGACACATTTGCCACACTGCATGTACGTTCGTTTCCACAAAATATCGATTGGTCCGCGTGAAGTTGAAGGTTATATTTACCCAGGTCGAGATGTCCCCACGCCACTCCGGGCTTTACTGCGACAGAAAGTTTGCGTTTTGTTTTGTTTTAGAGCCCATTGCCACATGTGAAGTGATGTGACCAGTCTTGTGAGACACTTGGGGGACACACAAGCGCGCGCGCGACCACAAACGCACCCATACGCACTCTTCAGCTAGCTAAACTAAATGTCAAGGCGCCCTCACTTTGCTACGCGCGAGCAACAGCAACACATGAGCGCGTGGGCTACTTCCTCGCCAGGGATGCTTTCAGCTCAGTGGAGACCACGAACAATGCTCGAGCCCCACAACTACAGACGGATGAGGACTTTACCTGGCAGATACGAGAGGAGACGTCAGCGACAGAGAGAGAGAAGCGCGTGGACGAAGTGGGTCAGCACAGGATAATTTCCACAGCGCTATCCTCGGTTAAGTCCATGGTGGTGAAACTCCAGGTAAGAGCAGGCTGAGCGGCGTTATCTCTGACAGCTGAATGCCTCCTCGGCAACAATCCGCTTCTTACCTCCTCCACATGTCACAGTGGAAACGCCCCTTTTCGTTACTATTTATATTGCAGCGCAGCATTCTGGGAAATGTGGTTCTTAAGGAAACGGCTTTTCAGTGCAGCACTCTCGACTGTCTGCTGCTCCAACTTGTTTTATTTTTTTCTGTGTGATATCATCCATCTCCTTGATTGATTGATTGGCTCAAAATCCCGCTGTGACTGCGGGGATCTTTTCCCTATAGTGACATCATCAGCTCAAAGTTTCCATTGGCCATAATACTTGTGTTTATGATCAATCAGTATACTGGTTTTAATTGTGCACGTATAGACACACAAACTAAGATATTGAACATCCATTGTGACCGTGTTAGCCTTCAGAATATAGCATACATCAAAGCACCACTGTGCCTAAGTTCAGAGTATTTAGTGCGGCTGTGGGATCTTGGTCTTGTTTGAACCCCCAGCAGCTGATACTTGACTGATCAAGCTGCCTCAAATGTGACAAGAGGTTGTTGTTGTTTTTTGTCAATGTTTGCAATTTTTCACGTATAAATAATGTCAAAAACAGAAGCACACATAGTGTCCATACAAAGAGGTGGCTCGTGCTGTGCGTGTCAACGTGTGAAAGGACGCTAAATAAAGACATCACTTGTGTGTGCAGCCTCCTGTCAGTAAACACTGACTCGACCAACGGCGCTCGGATTTGCAGGTTTGGACGAGGACAAGCCTGTCTGTTTAGTTGAGTTCATATTTGTGTGTTTATTCTTTCTTTTTTTCTTTTCTTTTTACTATAGGATACTCTTACAGATTGTTTTTGCTCATGGGCCTCTAGGTTTCCAAGTTTGTAACGTAAGCGTTTGGAAACAGCCCTCACAAGTTTGAGTGATCTGGTTTATTCGGAGTTGACCCACTAAAATCCCACTGTGACATCTTCAGCTATAGAACTGGAACACGCTCACTGGTGGACTGAAAAATTCAGAATTATCATTGTACGCTACTGAACTCATAAATAACTTGCCATGTGCTCAAGACAAAGTGTAGGCTGACCGCCCTCACAGGATTCTTCCTAAACAGAGACTCACCTCCAGTTTCTCCACTAAAGCCTGCACATGTAGACGGTTGCATTTAAAAACGTGTAAAAAAAATTCAAAAAAGCTTAATTATTCCTAATCATTTCTAATTGCATTATGAATGAGAGAAAAAGAAGGGGTGGGATAGGTTCAGGAAGAGAAAGAGCACTTTCATCCCTAAAATGGGCTCAGTGGCATTATGAGCTGTTAATTTGGTTTCTTAGCTACAGAATCTAGAGGGACGATAAGAGTGAGTAAGTGGGGCCCACACAAGTGTTCATTACCATAAAAGTGCTTCTCCTCTTTTTCCACATTCCACATCTGCTTCTCATCGGGCACAGCAAGGTCTTTGAGATGTAAATGATTGCAGCTTGCTATGTTGTATCGTCTGGGTCTAAAAAAAAATCACTTTAATGTGCTACATTCCCGGTGTTGACATAAAACCACGGCTATAATATGATGAATAAAAAAAGATGTATTATTCATGTAACTCCACTCTCTGTACTACCCGCCCCTTAATGGGTGTGCAATCTGTCAACAAATTATATCAAAAGAGCATTCAAATCCACTTAAGTAAAACAATTTACTGGAAACCACTTTCTTTTTGTCGAGTCATTATCGATGTCAAGGGAAGAAAGAAGGAAAATCGCTTCCTTCTCTGACAACGAGTCTCAATGTAATGATGGCAAAGTCACAATATCGCGATGTCTACAAGAATAACCTTTTACTCCACTGAAAGTATTTGCAGCTTTTGGAGGAATTTGACATAAAGTGAAGTTGAACGCAGATCACTGAGTACTCAGTTGTCATGGATACACTGTACAGACGACTGGCAACCGTTCCACCACAGAGCAAAAAATAAAAAATGGTTTGTGTACATAAATAAAACTGGACACAACTGCTGCTGTGTCTGTGGGTTGTGGTTTGATTTGTAGCTTGACAAAGCTCAGAATATTTTGAGTCGTTACAGCGGCTTCAGCTCGTCTGCTGCCAGAAGGGTTCCCCAACGCGACGCGTGACCGCCACAGTTTCTTTTACCCCGGAAAATACAGCCAGGGTCATGATAAGGCCAGCAGACTTAAAGGCGAAGGCCGGCTTTTTCGAAACTGACAAACGGACGAGTGAAGACGCCATCTGCAAGCTCGGAAAGGAACCAGCAGCGGAGAGACGACGAAATGCAGCGGCCGTCCGCGTGGGTGCACAGATTGCGAGATTCGTCATTGTGCATGTGTTAGAGCGAGTATTCTCATGTGCAGATCCAGGCCTTCCCAGAGCGGCGATGAGTGGGCACAATGGTTGGTAGTTCTCTTGTCTGAGGCTCCCATAGTCTTCTGTGTGGGCCATCTAATCCTGGCATTCATCAGAAATGTCAAGACATCAGGAACAAAGAGTCTCCTGTGTTTTCTTTATTCCTCTTTGGAAGGAACATTAGGTCTCAGTTTCACATCAGAGCCCATATGACTTTTAGAGGAGAGATTGGGGGCTCAGTAACTCTATGAACAACATGGCGCCTCAAACTGCTGCTCTGGATCTGGGACAGTGAACCACTGAAGACAACTATGTTGCTGGGAGCGAGATAATGGATAATGACTTATTAGTGATTTCCAGCTAAATGTGTAATACCTCTTAACGGATATCCACATGTCTTCGGTACAGATTGTTCCATTTGGCAATATAGGCACTATCATTGGAGCTCCGACAACAGTCTATTACAGTCTCTCTCTCTCTCTCTCTCTCTCTCTCTCTCTCTCTCTCTCTCTCTCTCTCTCTCTCTCTCTCTCTCTATCTCCACCAGCCCTGTTTGCGCCTGTGGCGTATGCGCAGACCGCTCATCACCTCCCTGGGGGCCCGGGTCAGTCCCACAGTCAAAGCTTAAAGCGTTTTACCGCACATCAGTTTCCTCAGACCGCGGCACGCGCGTCACCACAGGTATCTTCTTCTCTTGCAGACCACAGGCGACGATGAGATAAGAAAACAGTGAAGACCTCCTATTTTGACAACTTCAACTTGCCTGCAAGACAACAGGTATTGGAACAGCACCCTGGCATAAGGTAGAAATCTACCTCCCTAAAAATAAAAGACAATTATGCTGCCGTAATGGCCTGCATATTCCCAATGGAAATAATCTGATTAAACCAGCTGCAGAGATATTCTAATTAGGCCTTGTGGTTTAATGGTCGAACTTGTTACCAGTGTAGAAAGACAAAAAAATACAAGTTCCAATTGGACCGGGTATGCCAGTCTGCATAAAGAAGTTTATTAATAAAAAGAGCTAATGTCATGTGTGCATGTGTTAAGGCTCTGTCAACAGGCTCGTCCCCTCTTCATGAGCACTGTGCACAAACAAACAGAAGGATCACTCCACTGCACATCCCCTTGGTTACAGCATAATCAACATACCAGACAGTACAAAATTGGGAGGTGTGGGGGGGATTATCTGCCATATTTTTATTTGTGGAGACAGATACTAGTAGACTCTCCTGTTTGAGCTAATCCCGCTGAAGGAGAGTGACTTTCAAGCAGGTGGTAGTCGGAGGTCACTCGTTTAACCTGCAGAACATGATCTGTAAGCAGCTTGAATGGCTCATAATCCATTAGGATCAGAAGGGTTACACTTCACAATAACCCACCTGATCTAAATCAGTTTGTTGCACACAAGTATGAAATAGGACATGCAAAAAAGGTGCAACCTGAGTCTCCTCGTTCTTACCCGTTTCCCTTTTATTTATTCATTTTAAATTCCACTCTGCCACTTTTAAGCATAGACTGCTTCTGTGCACTCCAAAACAGCTTCATTAAGAATAAGTGTGCTGTAAACATAGCGCAAGTGTAGTTCAGATATGTGTGTAGTGTGTGTATGTGTGTAGTTGGTGGTGAGGGCAGCTGTGGAGGTGGATGCTTCTTGGGCTCCAGAACTTCCTGCTGAGCCCGCTGCAGTTGTCCTGGTCCAAATATAACTAAACATCTGTGATGGGAGGAGCCTCTTCAAGACCCCGCCCTCCCCACACACAAAACCCATTGACATCCCCTTCCTCTAACACCAAAGTGAAGCTGCGAAATGCAACCTACTCCATGAGAAAGCCTGTCAGAACAGGACAGGTTTCAGTTTTCAAAAAGCATCTGATCTATGTTGGTTGAGTTGCACTTTCAGTAACCTGTGGTTCAATGGACCAATTCAATATGGGCTGTTCAATACAACAGAAACATAAATAGGTCATTGAAATCAGCAAGCGCTGCATGGGTAAAAAAAACAAAACATTTAATCCACAACAAAGTCAAAAGTCAAATTATTTTTTTCGTATTGGACTTTAAAATGCTTTGCCAACTGAGGCCCAGCAGACAGCTGACGTTTTTTTTCTCCAATTTCTTTTCTTTTTTTCCTCGACTTGGCGGCAGAATTCAATGCGAGGACATCTGCTCCCTCATCAGAGAGGTGCTCTATTTTTGAACAAATGGACCGCCGGTTGTAATTTCTCCACTGGTCAGTCATCCTGAAATAGTGGCTCCTTTATCGATGTGATGCGTGGCTTCTCATGAAAGTGTATCTTTTGTCCTTTCAAGCTTCACTTGGCAAGACCTTTCAGGCAGAAGTCTCATGAGCCGAAATCAAAGCTGCAATACAGCTTCTTTTTTTGAGGAGCAGGATTAAACAAACAATAAATAAAGGAGTCAATTTGCGAGCTTTAAAAGGTGCTGATATGCCCTCACCTTTGGACCACATCTGGCTTGCTGTTTCCAGGCTTCAATATGCTCAGATAAGCTAAATAAATGATGTCTTTAGCTTAGAATTTGACTTTAGCTTCAGACAGACATGAAAGCGGTATTATCTAACTCTCCGAAAGAAATATGGTATTTCCAAAAATGTCCAGCTATGTCTTTAAACGCATCATCCTGAAGCAACCAGTGGAGCGACACCTCAAGCAGTAAACGCCAAACGTGTTTGAAAATGGTTGTCGGACCGATATACCGATGAGGTCCGAGATTGCAATGAGGTCCTTATAAAGGAGGCCAGAATTCTAACATTTGACCTTTGGCCTCACTTTTGCATTAAACGCCATGTGGCAATGTTTCTGGGTGTTCCTCTTTCCCCCCAAACATTTAAGTCGAAAACACCACCAGAATGTATTTTTCCTGAAACGCAAGAGTGAGGTGTGATCTGGCACTGCAAGGCATCACCGCTGCGCGCTTGTTTCGCGTGCTTGTTTATGTGCAGAGCGGCTGCGGAGCGGGTTCGGTGGGGAGCTTCACCTCATGTGATTAACTGCCGGTTGCTAGGTGACCACCCTGGAAAGGAGCCATTCATTTGCAGCCCGTATCTCTCGCCGACAGTCAGGATCTGAGAACAGCCTTCGTTGCACCTCCGAACCAACCGCTGCCGTCCAAATCACCTCCTGCACGCATAGCTGGTTGCCATAGGGATCCCAGGGACATCTGACTCACAATTGCCACGAGTCATGGTTTCTCACAGCCGTAGTAGGACAGCTTGGTGGCTGATTTGTCGCGAAAAGGCACAACAACTGGGGCTACACATTGCATGAATTCGTGGTTGCCTCGTTTTTAAATGATATACCAGATATATAGGTAGCGGAGAAAGAACGTCAAATCATTGCTCGCAGGATTTAGATGATTCTGTACGGTTCTGCACTTTTGGTTTTCCCCAAAGCCAAAGACACAGTGAGCACCCTTTTGCTTTTTCTCCTGATAATTGCGTCTATTCAAAATAGATATCACCTACAGATGCTCGGGCTGTTCTTTCTCTCTGTTTAAAAAGTTCAAACATTGGGATCAGCCGAGTCATTGAACTCTCGGCAGGACAAAGAATGAGTGCATTTTCCATACTATTACATTTCAATGAAGTGTTTTAATTCGTAGAACTGATTATGTACAGAACGGCCCATTTAGAAAAATAAAACAAATCTCAGAAAACATGTAGGTCGAAGTAACAACCTGTGCTATTCGCCTTTACACCGGGTGACACAAAAAAACTATAACCCTGACACTAGTCGCCGATCGGCAGAGGGCTTCCACCCCCATCCCCCTCACCCCCCTCCCACATTTGGGTCTCTCAGGCCCAGAGTGGCTGCAGCACTGGTCCCATTTCTGGATGAAACACGGTCTCCATCCTCATTAACCCAAATGTGGGTATTAATAAGATGAAAGCAGGTCTAGACTAGAAACGGGTCAGATGGAGCGGAGAAAGTCCTGGTTTCAGAATGGTCACACTGAAGTGGGACACCTTCGCCCCTCCTTCGACAGGGGAATAGAGTCTTGTTTCTATATTTAAAAAATACCCCCCGGCCTTTTTTAATTGGCCCCACTCCTCTTGAGGCTTGAGAGGAATTGGAAGCTGAGAATATCTGCAACGAGAGGCTGCATTGATAAAAGACAGAAGAGAAACGTCAAGTTGATGAAAACATATTAAAGTTATTTTTTTAACTGAGCATTTCGGTTACGTCTTCTTCTTGCGAAACAGTTCTGCAACTGTGAAGGTGTCGGGATCAATTCTGTAGCCTGTGTGGCTATTTAAAGACACATATTGACAAGCCCTCCTTCAATCTCTGTCGAGTGTAAATGATGCTTCTGCTCCGTCCGGATTTGGTGTGAGAAACGGGATTTAAATGTGCCAGGACACGATGACAGCTGCAAGGCTGTAGATCGAGTGGGAAACATTTTACACAGAAGAAACATTCCCTCATGGATGAAAGGAAACGTATGAAAACAGACAAGAAGGTCAACAAGTTTACTTTCTCTCTCAGAAAAAATAAAAAACCCGGGCGGGACAAACAGGACGCGATGACTCATTGCGTAAATGGAGCCATCAACCAGTTGAATTGTCTTGTGGAAACTGAAAAATAGGCAGAACTAAGCGGAGATAGTTTTAATAGAAAACCTTTTCTGCATCATTTTAGAAAAACACTTCTACCGCTTGACATTCAGATAAAAATGTGATGTAAAATGTTATGTCGTTTATTCCTGGTTGATAATAGATAAATCCAAAGGAAGGAACTGAACACAGTTGTTGGCACCGCAGTGGCACTCTTTCCTCGGTAGTCCTGCTGTCTGGCTGGCCGTTAAGGACAGCAGCTCGACGGGGGGTTGGTTACTGTATCCCCCTGTGTAGTCAAACGTCAGCTCTTCTTGAGCATCAATGTTTCGCCCGGCGAACAACGCCAGGCGAGGAACCACTGAGTGCACGCGGACCGGCTGCATGAACAGGTTGGGCTGGCAGGAGTGGTTGAGGAAGCGGCCTACGTTCCCCACATCTGCGGGGTCCACGAACGTCTCGGCGACGGGGCCCGCGCCCGCGTGCTCCCTCACGGCGATGATGTAGTTGTTTTCCTCGGCTCTCTGGGCGAGCTGCCTGCGCCTGGCCTCCTCGAGGCCGATGACCTCTCCGGCGTACTCGCACACAAACGTCCCATGTGGGACTGCCTCCAGTGCTCGCACTCCCCAGCCCTTGTTCCCGGTGCTGTACACCTCCAACCGGAGCCGCAGCCCTCCTTGCACCACCCGGTTGGAGCAGGCCTCGCTGCAGCAGCAGAGGACGTTGCACTCAAACACAGGCGAGCAGTAACCTGAGTCCAGCGGGCGAAGGTTCAGAAGCGCGCCGGCGGCGTCGTATGCAGGGTGGCGCGTCCGCAGGCAGGGACAGTCCTCAGCACAGCAGGAGCGGGAACGGCAGGAGCATCCAGGAAGGGTGACCTCACTGGGGTCAGTGGTGCACCCTGGTCCCTGAATGTTATCTGGGGAATACTAAAGAGTGACAAAGAGCAGTTAAAGTTTAACTTTGGAACTTAAAAAGAACCAAATACAGCGATCAATTATAGAATTAGTCCCTAAACAAGTCCTACAATGTAAGGTTCTGCTGCTTTTTTTCTTTTCTTGTGTCATTGTTTTGGATTGTTTACCCAGAAAAACAAGACATTTGCTTGAGCTGTATGAAATTATGTTAAAGACTGAGAAGATCAATCAAGACAAGACAAGTTAGACAAGTTAGTTGCAGGCGAGTTTTAGAGTACCGGTCTGAAAGCTCTGCAACGGTTAACTTGACACCCATCAACCCACTTAAAACAACCACATGCAATAGTTTCTCCACATTCATTCTTATAGAGCATCGTAAGCAAAGAACGTAAACTAGGACAGAACTGTATTGTAGTTACAGGATATGTCTGTAATGATTTGCTGCCATCTGTTGGTTCCATCGCCTGCAGGTTCGTTTGGTCAATTATGTCTATTATTGTAAAGCATTTCTGGTGGATGGATATTTAAATGTACATATATGACTATTATATATATATATATATATATATATATATATATATATATGTATATATATATATATATATATATATATATATATATATATATATATATATATATATATATATATATAGAGCTGTTATATTAAATATACATAAAGCTCTTATATATAATACATGAATATATAAAGCTATTAATTATATGTAACACATGAATTTGGTAGTACATACAGTATCTGAAGTTGGAGCATGTCCCATACATATATTAGCCAGGTCACAATATCTGCACAATTCTTGCGTTTCACAACTTTGAGGTGCTTTTTACAAGTAGTATTAGTGTAGTAGTACCAGTGTCTGTGCTGACTGATAATAGCAAAGATATGTTTGAGATGAATTATGATGGAGAGAGAGAGAGAGAGAGAGAGAGAGAGAGAGAGAGAGAGAGAGAGAGAGAGAGAGAGAGAGAGATGCTAAACGGAACTAGCATTACCTGAAATTTAGGAAAGGTCGTGACGGCGGAAGTCAGCTCAATTAAAACTGGAACATTCTCCAGGCAGTTGCTCAAATCCTCACGTCTGTCTATACTCATATCCGAAGTTTCTTTTTTGTTTACATGAAACAACAGCTGGTCAACTGGGACGTGCAAAAAGCCAACAACAACCAAGAAGCTGTAACTTCCGGTAGTTTAACGGCTGACTAGCTCCCTCTAGAGGCGCGTTTGTGTTATTACATCCCTGTAATTATGAACCACGTGGTCTCTCCATCTGGTCTCACTCAAAAAAAAAATTGGCAGCAGCAGCTCATTAAGGACAAATAGAGCCCAGCACGAGATTATTGTTTCATCTCGACTACTGTGAGGACGAAGCTGGAGAGCTTTTTAAACTGTACAAGCGAGCTCACAGTAACTTTATTCTGTTTTCATTTATAGCGTTAAAGCGTTCAATAGTGTATTCAGACAACTGCAGGGATACCATGCGGCCTGCAGGTGGCAGCACTAGTTAGACAAAAGGCTGGTACTGTACTCGTTGTGAAACCATAACTGAAAAGAGAGAGAGAGAAGGAGAGAGAGAGACAGAGAGAGAGAGAGAGAGAGAGAGAGAGAGAGAGAGAGAGAGAGAGAGAGAGAGCCTAGATCAATAGACAGAATCAATTAAAACATAGAGCAAACACTTGAAATTGCATTAAAGTCAATGCAATGTGCTATCCTCTGAGAAGGCTATATCTAAGTCTTCCTTATTGATGAGGCCCTCTTTTACGCTGCTTTTATCAAGATGATTTGATAACCCAAACAAACTTGAAACATTGGCCATGTGATGCTATGGGTTCACAGAAACCCAAGACATGAAGAGTGATGATTCAATGCATTTTGACACTGAAGTTCAGTTCCACATGTCAGCTGTGTTCATTGAACTATGGTGTCTATGGTCAGTCGACTTCTGCCTGGTGTTCAGTTATTTGTGCACTGAATGGTCTCCAAAATCTTTTTTGAATGTCGTTACTTTTTATTCATCACAGGGAGACACTGAAAGTTATGTAGAATGTGTTTCCATGCCTAACCTTTCTATGGTGTTGTGCAATTCATATGCAGAGGTTTATTCTCTGGTGGCCATCTGAGGCAGATGTGGGGGAGGTCACATTGTCAGCTGGCATTTTTCACACTGCACACAAGTGACCAAGGATTCTCCTTTGAGAATCATCCCTCATCTTTGTCCTTGGGCATCCTTAGCGCTGTCAGTTGTTTGTCCTGCGGCTGGGTTTCTCCTTTTGCATACTCAATCACAAGCTGATGCGTTAGAAGAAAATTATACGAGTATTTGACAATGAGCTTGATTGACAGTTTGCTCGACTGATTTGACAACAACAGAGGTTGGTGCTGGAAAGAATGTGAGCTTCATTACTCAACTGTTGTGCTCCTTTATCAGATCTTGCAAGAAGAAAAAGCTTTCAAAATACATGACACTGCAAATTAGTTTGAATGCTAACACACTGAACTAAGATGGCACAAATGTCTAACGCAAGGTACAGCTGAGGCTAATGGGAATGTGATTATTTAATGTCATCAAAAAGTAGTGCGCTAATTTAAACTTTGACCTAATAGGAGCATTAGTTGAAAACTCAGGGGATTGGCAAAAGTATTACAAATTCATCCTGGGACATATCTGGACCAGATTTTCTGGCAATTCATCCAATACTTGGCAAGGTAGTACCCTCATATCCACAAATGTCAAACTATTGTTGCTGTTATAGAGGAAAAGTCAGGGAATGACCTATTCCGTTCAAATTCATCCTCTGGGAACCATGAATGTATGTACAAAGTTATTTACTGGCCACTTGTGTAGATAATTCACAGTAAGTAAACACTTTGAGAGCTGGTGGTGCTTCAGGAAAAGTCAGAGCATAAATAACTAGGATCCATCCAATAGGGATCGAGAACGTCTGTACAGAAGTTTATGGCAATTCATCCAACGGTTTATGAAACAATGTTAGTGGACAGATTGACAATACAATGTGACACATGTTTCAAAAAGAGTGTCTATCAAGATGTAAATAAACAGTTATCATTCTCAGAGTCTGTAAGCAGTCATAGTAGTCACCAGTCATCATAGTCACCATGACGTCACCAATTAGTTTGTTTTAAAGTCATTTCGTTTTTTAGTCTGAATCTTGTTTTTTTGCGACCAGAAGTGACATGATAGGTTGGAGCTGAGTAACCAAACGCTAAATAAGACATTTTTAGGCGATCAAAAAGGTTACAATTAACTTTCATGATCTAAAACACTCAACACACACAACATATTCTTAGATAAAAACACCGACAACTCCCAGACCGGACAACGCCGTGGTAGCAACCTGTCAATCACAAGGTGTTTGACAGGTTCCAAAACTCATGTTCAACATGTTTAGTGAGGTAATAAATCAAGTGAGAATTGTATTGTCTTTTAGACTTCAATATAATGTGACTTTTTTTTTCGCGGAAGAATCGCCCCCTGATGGCCATTAGAGAAAAAGGAAGTTTAAGGCACAACCAAATTGGCTTCACATTGCAGACCTGGAGGTTGCCGCTTGATCAGACTTTAGTTCATACATAAATCAGCTTTTATCATTTGGGTAGTAGTAAATATTAAAAAACATCGACAATTTACCAATGATTTTTTGTGTGAAACCTAACTCTAAAGAAAATGATCTGAAAAAACACACATTTCCAAAAAGACTCCGGGGAGAAAACCATTCCACCCACAAAATATTGTGTTCATTATTTTCTCTGGGCCTTTAATTAAGGCCTAAATGCTAATTCTGATGAGTGCATTTTTGAGGATTTGGTGAAAGAGTTGCATAATCTGCCTCATGTGCCCCCTATCTTAGAGCAGTGATAACACACGGTATTTTCCATTGCTCAATCTAAACCCTTCATGAAGATGCAAGGTTCAAGGTTCGGGTGAGTCCCTTAATTGAATGATCTAACAGATGTCCACTTGTTTTCCTGCGGCCTTTAAAATGGCCTCTCCTGGTGTATACAAAACGACTTGACATTGTGTCGTCTGACAATGGGGTGAAACAGCTTCCCTCTGCTCCACACGAAGCAGGTTGTTGGAGGTCTTTGATAGGCCTCGTTGTCAGGGATCCTCTGGCTTTAATGAGAACACACACACACACACACACACACACACAGAAAGGAGCTGAATTTGCTGGACTACAATTGGTCGGGGAGTTAATGAACCAGAGGCATGATAGACCATGTTCTCGGGGGAGATTATCAACAACAGTCCAGCACTCCCTCTGCTACTGTGCTGATTGACTTGGCCTCAAATTGGCTGCGATGCCGCACACAGCTTGTGAGGAGAGCTGCGCCGCGGCCTAGCGGATGCACTCTCGTCTGGTCTGACAGTGGGGAACAAAGGAAATTTCAAAGGTTTCCCTCCTCTGCCTTCGTCAGCCTGAGTAGGCATGATTATAATGAGTTGACCCCAGAGGTTTCAAAGGAGCTCTCTTTCTGACAACTGCACTGGGTTCATCAAAGGCGTTGAAACAAACAGGCAGAGAGGATCGGAAAACTCAGGGTGGAAAAATAAAAAGAGGAGCGAGAGAAAGATTCAAATACACTGACAAACAAAATGTTACTGCGTTCAAAGTTTGGAGCGAAAACAGGACGCGCGCCCCTGCAGCAGTCATCCCACGAGACTCCGATGGGTGCCTTCGTTCGCTGCCAGGCAACTGCAGTGACAGTGTGATTCACTCACATGACAAAAATCTCGCGAAGCAATTAAGCGGGGACTCGAGCCTCCTGAGGCGAGCAACATATTTAGCTCTTCACTCCGAGTTTGAAGAATGAATGAAGTTTGATGGAAAGAGCCGTAAACAGATAAACAAGATTTGTGTATCTTTATTGAAACTTTTTGCTTTTGCGCCAGAGCTTGTGACAAAACATATGCATGAACCACTGGAGCTGGAGATCACTAACAACAGCACAGGAGTGATCACAGAGATTTCACACACGATTTTCCTGCAAAGCACATCGTGTATAACAAACTGCTTTCCTGCTCAAAACGAGCTTCTATCTATTCCGCAGCAATTAAACAAAACACCTGTGATATAATCATATAACAATGATCTATGTGAGTATGAGTACAGTGGGCGGAAAAACTGATAATTTAGTGTGAAGTCCTCTTTGAGAAGAAAAAGGTAACTCTTTTTATTTAATAATATATACACTATAACAGGCCTCAGAAGGCACCGCAGGATCCTGGTTAACTACCGAAATAATATTTGCGGATATTATTTCAAAAGCCTAAAACCGTGGTAAATGGTGAATAGACTTGATGTAGTGTCTCTTCAGTACACTGAGTAGTGCTTTACACTACATGTCAACATTCACCAATCCACACACACATTCATCCACTGATGGCAGAGGCTGCCACCTGCTCATTAGGATCTAATCTAACGCTCATGCACACACACACACACACACACACACACACACACACACACACACACACACGTGCACACGCCACAGCCTTTGGGAGAAATTTTGTGGTGACTTTCTTTCCCAAGGAACACACAGCTCACTTTGACATGAGGCTGAGGAGCAGGGGGATCTCCTTGGTTTTGTGTCAAATTGTATTTCACACTACCCGCCCCAAAACACGTACACATATGAAAGATTTTATAAGGAATATGAAGTTGACAGCATGATTAGATAAGACTTATTAACCTTACACTGGTGTCAGCGTCTAACTTCGCAAGCACATTTTTACAAGGAACATTTATTAAGAAACAATGTGCAGAATTAAAGGGTTTCTATTAGCAAAAGTGGAATATAATATTTATACGCATTTTCAATAGTGTATTATCACCTGAAGCTAAGCTAGTTGTGTTTTTCTAGGTCTAGAACGAGTCCTTCATATCTACGGGTCCTCATTACGAAGTCCGCTTTGTCACGGCGCCATATTGCTGCACTAGCCGAGAGCGGACAAGTATAACACTGGCTGTGGAGAGAGTCTTTCATATTTGTATATTACCTGAAGGCCACCATAGTTCTCTGACAGGCTTGTGAAATTACGGCAATGTAAGCCGCTGAGTCCAAAAACCACAGTACCGCCGGCCGCCACCTGACCTGCGTTGCTTCTGAAGTAGTGTTATCATGGTGAGGATGGCGTCTGAGTGAGGCCGAACGGCGTCCCTCCGTTTTGAATTTAGAGGCTGACGTTACCAGACTTGGAAAGGTTGGCATGACTGGAGAGGTATTCAGGTTGTTGCAGTCTGAAACCACACAACTAGATGGCGCCAAATACCACTTATTGTCCCTTTAAATTAATAACGTGTCAGACATAAAATATACTACTGAAAACCTTTCTAGAGGAAACGTTAAACAATTTGACTAAAACGTTGCACCCATCATTTATCCATGTGTCCGGTAATGGATCAGGTTGACATAAGCGTTCAAAGAAAGTTATTTTGACAAATGTTGATCAAATCAAATGATGAGCACAAAATGTCAAACACAATAACAAATGGCCAGGTCAAGTTCAGGACTTCACATGTTTTATATCGGTTTTACATTTAATGCTTCACTCTCCTTTTTGCTCTCACAAGTGCGGCGTGCAACACAAGTCTTGCAATGTTTCACTGAGTAAAAGGGAATAACAGCAGTGCATAACCTTCAGCGATCAATGCACAGCTTTCACGAATCAAGTCAGCCAGGCGTGTTCCCTGTAAAGATGTTGAATCTCTCAAGAGGTTCTGCTCTTCCAACTTAATCAATACCGATTGTCTGTTCCCACTTAGTGAGCTATGGGTCAGTGTCTGTGTGTTTCAAATGAGGTGTAATAATCACACGGCGGCACCCGTCGTGCTGTGGGGAGACAAAAGAGTCTCTCCCCTCAGACAATCTGTT
The DNA here is from genome assembly GCF_023055335.1 of Clinocottus analis. Lineage (NCBI taxonomy): Eukaryota > Metazoa > Chordata > Actinopteri > Perciformes > Cottidae > Clinocottus > Clinocottus analis. Next base: position 8,553,795 of record NW_027176042.1, on the reverse strand, counting down.
TGCATTCAGCTTTGTTCCAAAGACATGTTCGCTGTGCCTTGTCAAACTCGGCTGGACCCTACGTGAAATCAGTGGTAAACGTTGTTTTCATTTAAAATCTTGCCGGCGGGTTCAGATCGAGCAGCAGGACAACCTGTCAGTCGTGGGTTTTGAACAGCTCCTGGACCACTGAGGCACAAGTTTCACCTCATCTGCAACTGGTAGCAGCGGTAAAAGCAAACATTGTGTGTGTGTGTGTTCACTGTTTGCTGTCCTTTTCGAGCCCCTCATCAGTAATGATCATGAATCCAAACTGTCTTTCATATTTCAGCGAGCGAGTGCTACATTCTGCCTCCAGCATGCATGAAATGGGCTGTCTATAAGAAGTCTATTTGTGTCAACCTGCAACAGTACAGAATGATTACCACACGCAGCAATGAGCGTCTTTTAATGACATCATCATGGAAAATGGGAAAAACTTTTGAATAACGGAGAGCAACTTTTTTTGCCTTCCACATGAGTCAGATGTAATGTAGTTAATGTGATCGTTCATGCAAATATTTCCTATTGGCTGGGCCATATGGTCAGAAAGAAATGTGTTGTAATAAAGACATAAAAAGCCACATTAAACTGAATGGTTGCACATTCCTTCACAAGTAAAGAAGACAAGAGTCTAAAGTCATGCTGGATCTGAACTAAGTGCTCACATCACAGGATCAGGTGTAGGGTTAGTGAACGCAGCCGTACCACATATTATAAGCATTGTATTGGGAAAAATCCCTAATGTTGACCCGATGATTGTTAATAAGAGGTGGCACTACAGAAAAAGTCTGAGGTTCACCAAGTCTTTAGGATTCTGCCTGGAGTTTCCATGTTTCACTGGAAAAGTCAAAACTTTGACCAGCTGGTGGCGCTAGACAGAAACTCATTGGATCACCTGGGCACCACATGTGTCTGCTCTAAGTGTACATTCAATTCATCCAATAGTTGTTGAGATACTTCAGACTAAAGTGATGGGCTGACCAACTGACAGATGGACATTGACAGAGCTGCTACCGCGAATAGAAAATGCTCAAGCCTGATCAAACCATTTACACCTCAAAGCTCAGAAAAGCCTGATGGGTAAAATCATAGCCTTTTGTCTCAAAACTTCAAGATATTCTGTTGCATCACTCGGTCTTCCTAATAAAACAAAATCATGTTTTAATGTAAATGAGGGGCGAGACACATTTGGATTTCCTAAGTCAACAGATGGACGACCTTTTTTGGACCGAGTTTCTAATGTCACTGTTGTGCTGGAGGAAAAGCCAGAGGCAGCATAAGGTCAGGTCAAAATGTGTTGAAAATATTCATGTGCCATCGTTCTTTTGGTTGTAACAGTCCACGCACAAATACAAACCTAGCACACACACATTTGCACATACAGGAGGATATTTTGTGTCGTTTTGATGACCAGGCAATCAATACAAGAATGGAGCGAGGCCTCCTCTGATTGAATTGTCCCGTTATTGTTTCAACCATTATGACAGACAAAATGTAGCGGCGTCGGGTAAAATTGTTTCCCATTGAAACCAGAATGAGCGTGCTTATTATAATAGTCTTTTGTTTATTCTGCAGACTTGTCTTCTCGTATATCTCTGCCATGCATTGTGACTTTCTGTACCGCCGCGCGCTGTGTACTGTAATGCCTGTTTGGATAAAGACAGCCGTGTCAGTCGGAGATGGAAATAAACGGCGAGCAGTTGTGTCAGCGCTGAGACTTAACACACGTTCACATTTACAGTATGCTGGAGGCAAAAAGGCGAAGCTGTTTAATTGGGCCCTTGGAGAATACACCAGAACAATCGGTCCAACATTTCATCACACACTTAACAGATGATTGAGATTACCAAAATGCATTATGCCTTCACACGCCTGTCCTGATTCTTCCTGCAGTGCGCCTCCATTATTCATATAGTACCGAGGCAATTATCTTACTAAAATGAAGTCCTGCAAGTGGGAGAGACACACAACAACAATTAAAACAAACATCTTCTCCATGCAAGCAGAATTCCTGTGTTAGTCAAGGCAAAAGTAAGAAACAACGTCACTCATCCAACCAGCTTTAATTCTGGATCAGATTCTCCCGGCGGAAGAGAGACGTCCCACCACTCTCCAATAAGCTATTTCATGTTTTCTTGACACACTGGAGGAACTCATTGCCTCATTGCCCCGTGCTGTAGACTGCGTTTTATTTTTTCCCACCATTTTCATAATCGTTTCCTCTGTTCGGTCGCCGTTCCTGGAATACACTGATTGCATTCTAATAGAAAATATAATGTAGTCGCACTATGCGCATATCTTTGTCTCGATTGGTGTTTACCGAGCCAGGGAAATGATTTCCATGCCGTCAAACTGTGCCAGTAAAGTACTCTCTCTCAGAAGCATCACACATGTTGACGTCCAGCAGGTGTTGACACAGTGGTCTGCGCCAATGGGGAGAAGCCGTGTATGCATAATTCATCTGAAAGTCCGCCGCAGCAGGCCGACAGTCGGCCGTCGTTATTGTTGTTAAATTGTTGTTAAATAAACTATTGATTGGCTTAATCTAAGAACAGGGTTGTAATGTAGTCTCTGTTTGCATTCCTCTGCTCCCGTGTGTTTTTTATATTCCAGCTCAAACCTTGAATGTCAATGTCTCTGTGCGAATTCAGTATGCTGGACACTCATATGCCTTAATCTTTCTTTGTTACTTTTTTTTCCATGCCCCCAGGGCTTCCCCTGGTAAGCCCTTGTTCAACGTCACAATTCTATGAACTGTGATTAATTCCCCTCGGGCAGTCTGCAGAAATGTGAACTCATGGAAAGTGTTCATTAAGGGCTCAATATGTCTGCGAGAGAGCCGTCAAACACTTTGATTTGACAGCGGGGCAGCCCTCAGCCCTCAAGGACTTTGGTGTGCATTTCCTGAAAAACCACTCAATGTGGAGTTTGGCATATACGGTAAGAAAAGCCTTGATTTCATGCTTAAGGTTGTGGTCCAGCTGATGTCAAGCGAACCCAGTAGCTTCAACTTCACCACCTCCTGCACGGCAGCGTCAACCATCAAATGCTCCCCGGGTAAAGAGCACTGTTTGTGAGCCGTTCAATTTGTCTTGGCGTGAGAGTTAGTCAATAACAACTGAACGGGCGTACAGGTGCGGTCTCCGCGGAGCAGCCGGTAGAGGTGTGAAGTCACACCCACACTCTCCCCACGACCATGAAAATAACCGAGGCAGCAACGAGCCATGGCAACTTGGGTTTTGCATGATTCCTCGCTAAACTTGGAAAAACAATTAACTCGAGACGACTCTGCTGTGGGCCGTGTTGGTTATCACCTCTTCTTTCAGAGATGGAGCTCATCGAAACACAAGTAGCGAGGACCCAAGGCGCTCAGAGCCATCTAAAGCTAAATGCTGTGTGGATTACCAAAGGCAGGGAAATGCTTTCTGCTTTTCTCACTTGCCGACTTACGTCCTCTCGCTGCCTATAATGGCACTCAGGTTTGGAGGAGGCTCTTGTATTTTATTATTTTTTTTAAGTAAGATTATGATTTTAACGTCTAGGGTTACAGCAGAACTACTCATGCTCGGTTGCACCGTGCTGAAGAAACACATTCACAACAATGCGTTCTGCACAGTGTGTACTTTCTTTCCTCAGCAAGATGTTTAGCCTTAAACACAATACACAAATTGTGGGAATTGCATCGTCAACCTGTCTTAAAAGTCTCCCCAAAAGAGAAGAAAGAGTGGTGTCATCATCATCATCACTTCACCTTCCACCTAGACAGAAGGGGAGAGAAGAAGCACCTGTCAATTAGGGAGAGGATGTGTCACTGGCTTTGCTGTTAAAGGTGACCTTAATGTATGTCATTGGTGTATTTACCAGAGGATGTTTCATATTCCCTCTCCTTTGAGTAGGAGTCACTCAGCGTGGCTATTTGGGTTTCACTTACAGGCAGCTTTCTTTTCTTTGCCCTCCAGACAATTTTAAGTACGATCCCAGCAGGCACTACAAGTATTCCCCTGCTCGCAACAACAGTAACACACCATTGTGTTGCGTTTCACTAACTGTCAATATTCACTCCAGCAGGATGTTGTCTTTCTAAGTGTAACGAGTCACAGACTCCTGTGAAGATGGAAGTTTATTTTAAAAAGCATGTGACTGGATATGGAAACGCTATCCCTGATGGGCGCAAAACTGACGCTAGAAGGGTAGGTAGAGCGCCATAGTTTGAAGCTTAAGGCTTCAATGGCCAAGCTGCATTATTTGGCACATTGGCGTCAGAATGTGTTGCACATATAGTTATGGAGTAGATATTTCAGACTCATTTTCATCAAATAGGTTCAGCTTGAAACACTTAAATGTTTGCGTTTCAAACCAAGTCATAGCGGGCAACAGCTAATAAAAGCAGCAACAGTTATTATTGCAGCCAGCAAAATTGACAGGCTAGAAATAAGGAACTGTTATTTTCTGCCTCTCCCTGAAGTCAAGGACCTCATTGAGAACTGAGTGGTAATTATATCTGCAAATTGCATGGTTTATTGATCTTTGAGAAAGTAAGGCATAGCAGGCATAGCAACAGTAACTGTGAGGGGGGGAGCTCAACAAATAATCCCTGAAGGGTCATTTATTCTGGGGTTTTACGCAGAGACGCAAGCATGCAAGGACCCCCTTGCGTGGTCCCATCAGCCATCTTGCGTGCGTCACCCACAATTTCTGACTATCCGTCAAAGCTACGCGAGCCGTTCGCAGCCTGTGATTGGTCCGCTAACCACGTCCTTTCTGAGTCTCTCATTTCCGGTTTCATAGCATAGTACCGCTGTTTTTAAAAGCCGTAGCAGAAACACAAACAATGGATCCCGTTGAAGAACGTTTGGCTGAAGAGGTCCGCAAATATGAGCATTTATAAAACCCGTCTGGCGGAGTATAAAGATACGCAGATGGAGGTGAATTCCTGCAGGGAAATATCGTGAACGTCGATGTGCAGGTCGACTGTACGGTCGTTGCGCCACCTACTGTTCTGGCGTATAGAAAACGCACGGAAACTATAAACCAAAACAGGTTTGTCGATCCGACTGCATCGCCAGCCGCAGTTGTAGTTGCAAGAGTGTATATCGCCCTTATTAGCAACTTCCTAGTGTGTGCGGGTTAACAGTGATGTTTTCATTTGAATTCCTTCTCCTGCCCTCAAAGCTCAACTACTCCTTCACCCCCTTTCTGGTTTATCATCTGCTCTTAAAGCGGGCGCTCAATCTTTACTTGGATGGAGAGCTTCAGCTTCTCGCTCAGACTTTTGCTCCAGCCTTCTCACTGGGCAGAGATTAAATTGAGATTAATTTCTCCCAGCGACTGCAGCAGATTTGTTTTAAATTAGCTGTACGTTGAGAGAAAGCGTCCCTCCTGCGGGCTCTTAAAATTGTGCAAATATTTGCACGACGATGTCCCGCTTCTCGTACAGTATCCAGTTTTTACACAGTTCACCTTTAGCATGGCGGAAGAAAAGAGGCGTGCTGCCCAGCTGAGAAGCTCCGTGCCATTCGACTTCACCTTCAGTGCAAAGATGCAGCTTTTCTCGCTCCACACTTTAGAAAGCGGACATGGTGTTTTAGTGGTTTCCCACCTGCGGGGTGTTGACCTTGTCAGTGTTATTTCAGTCTCGGGGGACTTCTCCCACTTGGCTGCGAGCACCTGCAGGAGGATGGAGGGAGGGGTTGTCATGGAAACAGGCCACTGGGATGGGACACGGTGCGGGCTCCAGCACAGGCTTTGAAAAGCTTTCATTGATAGCTGTCCCAATGAGCTGGTTTCCGGTCTGTTACTAGGCTACCCACTGAGACTTGTAAAGGCTTGTCCGTTTTGTGCAGATCAAAGGACGGTAGCGGACTTTTCAAAGTGGCAGTTTCAATGTGCAGGTTTAACAAATGCCAGCCTACTGCTGCTTTGCCCCTCCGCTGTCTATCTTTCTCAGCACAGTACACAGGTCTCCCAAAAGGGTGCACGACATTCACTGACATTTTTGTTGCAGCATCTCTGACATCTCTATACACGCTGAAAAGCAGTAGAATGAGATGGTTGTTCTTGGTTCACAATGCACACAACGCCTTACCAGTTAGTGACAATAGTGGGATTTAGAGTCAAGGGACTTCATCTGGGACGTAGAATCTAATCGAATTAGCATATAATTTATAAGCGTCTATGAACAATTATTACGTTGTTTATAACACACATTTATTCAGCTTTAAGCAGACTTAAAACATGTCTATAATGTGTCAACAAGTGATGTGGTTGGGTTTATGTGAACAAAGATGTCATTATCAGTGTATTGATCGTATATTATATCACTAATCATTCATTAACTGTTTATACTGTCGTTCCTTCACAGGCGACATCACGCATGAGAATAACCACGTTGTCAGGGGAGACTAAACAGACTTCGCTTGATTGCACCCCAAAGCTCACATCCGTCAGTCATCATCTGGGCCACCGCTGGAGATCCACTTTTCCAGACACTGAGCCACTGAGATTTGCGTTGTGAAGGACTCAACTTATTACTGTCTCAGTAGATCTTGCAGAGAAAGCCTACGGTTGTTTCATGTCGTTTGATGGGAATAGTATGAATTCTATTCCACAAACAACACAAAATTTAAAACGTCTGCCGGATTATAGACTTGTTGCCAAATATTGCTGCAGTCTGTACATGCTTTAACTGTGTATTTATCCGTAATCACCATATCCTTCAATCATGTCTCAGCTGAATTATACTCCCTGTGTTGCTTCCTCTCTACAGCTTTGGAGAAACAGAGGTATGTCTGCTATAATTAAATAGACAGTAAACAAAACACGCAGGCAACACATCCACTCTCTTGGTTTTGAGTGACAACATTTTTTTTTTTAAAGTTATTGTATGTACTCCAAGGTATGTTGTGCAGCAGTTATATTGTACCGGGACCAGCATTTTAATTATTATTTGATAATTGCTTTTGCATCGGCAAGCACACTGCAGTCTGCGTCTTCCATTCTCTCCTTATCTACAGTAAGGTTGTAACCAAACGCCTACAGCTACGCTCATCACACTGAAATTAAGACAATCAATATGAGATGATGTTTTTTCCCTGCAACAACAATTCAAAGCTTTCAAAGCTTTACTTTCAACCTCTAAATGTCTGTTTATCCAAAGCATATTTATTGAATATACAGTATATACTTTCTTTATGTAGAAATGACAAATTGGTGTTAAAATCATGGTTTAGAAAATACGAGGAAAGAAGATTTTATTTAACTTGCTCCCCAATAAACAACATGTTTGTGTGCGTAAACCACAACAAAACCAGTGATTGTAAACACAATCTAGCAAAATAAGAAAAGAAATATTTAAGAAATTGAAAAAGCCTTACATCTATTGACCTAGTTCATAACATTCATATTTCTATTGCTGGTTTACAGTAGCTGACCTGCAAACTTAAAGTCTAAATCAAACATATTTTTTATGTTATTATAATTATTTAATGTACAAAAAGTAAATTAAGTCATCGCTGATACAACATTACAGAGGAATTGCTAACATTATTCAATAGACAGTATATCAAGTCTAAACATACTTTGTCAGCTTATATTTGAGTTGATAGACAAATTAGTATATATATTTCAGTGCACAACAGTCAACAGTGAATCTGTTTTACAAGAGAAAGAAATAGGCAGTATCTAACAGTTCTGCCATAGAAACATGTCAATAACAGGTTGGATTTCAGCTTTCCCGTTGCTTGCGTATGCTGAATCTGTGACAATGCTCATGCTGTGTTCATTAAGTACTAAAAATAAAGCACAGTGACTACTAAGTCCAGGAAGCTAAACAAAGCTGCCATATTGTGTGTCAAAATGAGCGAGAGGTAAAAAGGCAATATGCTAAACTAAAGATGTGAAGATCTCGATTCGTCGGTCGCTTTAAAGAGCAAGTCTCAGAGAACCGGAGAAAACGAATAGGAAACATGAAAGAAAAAAATGACTTAGTTCAATTACACAAAAAAGCAAGTATGTATATTTGTGCTCCTGAAAGAAACATGTCTCTGTGTCTCCCACTTGGGTAGCAGCTCTCACCACATGTAATAGCTGCGTGTGGTGTCCACCTGACTGGTTTTGGTCTCGGTTGAGCCCTCTTTCTCCTTCTCACTGTCTGCCTCCCACAAGTTGATAAGAGGAGGGTACAACTCGTTTAGCGGTATTGACGAGGTTTTCTGCATGTATTTTTTCAGAGAATGGTGATAGTTTTTCCTCTTCCACCTCTTGGCAATGTACACTCCCAGAGAGGCCAGACTGATGATGGCAAGCATCGTTCCCATGACTGCCGCCAGAGCCGTGTTAGTCCCCTGGTCAGATATTTCCACAGCGAAGGCTGCCTGCTTCGTCGTCACATTCACGCACGACCTCTGTGTTTGTTGGTGGATGTTGGAGACGGAGAGGCACACTTCGTACTCAGTTGCTGGTTGTAAATGCGTAAGGTTGTACTCGTGGACATCAACGGGTACCCTGGCAGTGTAAGTAATATGTGGGTTGTCTATTTTCATGGTGGCAGAAGACCACTTGAGGTTAGAGGTCATTACATTGGAATTTATTTTCCAGGAGACAAGGATAGAGTGAGCTTCTGTTTGTTTGACGTAGATCTTCATTAGCTGAGTGCTGTCTAACAGAGTGCCGTTCACCCGTATAGCTGTCACTCTTGTGTCAGCTCCCTCTGAATTCTGGGCCACACAGGTGTATCTGCCAGAGTCTTCAACTTGAATATGAGAAATTCTCAATGTCCCTTCATTGCTGAGGCTGTACTTGTCAGATAGGGTGTCCATCATTACCTTGTTCCCCATTGGTGTCACCCAGTAGATTTCAGGCTCAGGCTGGGACATGGCTCTGCAGTCCAAGTCCAAAGTCATGCCAATGTCAAGGTTGAGGTGGCTCGGGAAAGTATCATGGGAAATCAGGGGCAGGCACTGGTTTGCTAAAGTATTCTGCAGCACCTCCCGCACATGCAAACCCCTTACTTCTGTTGGCATGGCACAAAACATGGACAGCGGCTCCATGAAACGGACGGTGGTTTTGTTGGAGCTCATCCACTGAATGACACAATCACAGCGCAGAGGATTGCTGTGGATGCTGATCTCCCGCAAGTTTGGGAGAGAGTCCACCGTGGACTGATAGAGGGCATTCAGGGCGTTGTTGTTCAGCATTAGACTCTCCAAGGCTGGGACATCCCGAAAGGCCTGGCGGTTGATATAAGAGAACTTGGGATTGTTTGTAGCCTCCAGCTTTGTGAGCTCAGGAAGATTGTCCAGCGCGTACCGGTCAACAGAAACCAGCTCTCCCATGTTGTTTATACCCAACTCCTTTAGTCTCAGCATGTTCTTGAAATCTCCTTCCTGAATCTTGTGCACTGGGTTTTTGTTCAAATCCAAGAACTTGAGGTTCGGTAGTTTCTGCAGGGCTCTCTGGGGAACTCGGACCAGCTTATTGTCATAGAAAGAGAGGCTTTCAAGATTGTCAAGTCCCACAAAGGCATTTCCAGGGACGTCTGTCAAATCCATCCCAGCCAAAACCAAACTTCTAAGATTGCCCAGTGGCTTGAAATTAAAGTCCATTATTCCAACAATAGGGTTCTCCCCAATCATGAGAATCTCTAGGTTGGGCGTGGATTCAAACCACTGGCTGCTGATGGTTTTAATTTTGTTTGAGTTGAGGTGAAGCCTGAGCAGGTTGTGGAGCCCAGAGAAGGCATTGGCAGAGATCGTGTTGATCTGATTGTGATTGATGTAGAGCTCCTGCAGGTTGCTGAGGTCCTGCAAACAGTAATCTGGCATTTCCGTGACCTGGTTCTCCTCCAGATGAAGCGTGGTGAGCTGGGACATATTGAAAAGGCCAACATCTCGAATACTACTGAAATTGTTCTGGGACAAATCCAGCTCAGTGAGGTTGAAGAGCTGCTCCAGCTCGTCATTGGTCCTGGCAATGTAGTTGCTTTGTAGGAGGAGAACCTGAGTGTCACTGGAGAGGTTTCCCGGGATACGTGTTAAGCGAAGATCATTGCAGTCCACAGTGATGGCTTCTCTGTAAGTGGACTGGGGGGTAAACCAAGGCCGGATCTCACATACACATAGCTGGGGGCACTCATTGCTCTGGACGTAGGATAGTCCTATTGATACCAGCATCAAGCCAGCAAACACCTGGCCGAGAAGCAAGCAGTCTAATCTCCGTCTAGCCATGCTGGGGTATGACAGGAGGAGGGGCAGATGAACCAGACTTTCTGCTGATTAGCTCTTTCAGTCCAGTAGGCGGTTGAAGCAGAGGGTAGAATTTTACCTCAAGATCCGGAGTAATCTGGAAAAGAAAGACAAAACATATATGTCATTATACAGAAAGTGTGTTTGTAATGACTAGTGTATAAAATACGTAGTCAAGTTTGGATGGATTGCCTTTAAATTCTGTACAGACAGTCATGGTTTCTGGAGAATAAATCCTTAGAACTTTGGAGGTCTCCTTACTGTTCCTCTTGTGTCATCTTCAGTTTGACATTTGTGTGATTTTGCATGAAATATCTCATCAAACTATTAAGTGCCCTTTACCATTTAACTCAAAGCCTGACTGAGTCTAAGTCCAGCCTTTCAGAGCAGATAGCATGAGTGGGGACTCTTAGTATTTCTGTATGTAACAATTACTGGATTATAACATAATCTTTCATGTTTCTTGTAAATTAAGCAATAACGTAAGACAACACACTGACTAAGAACAACAATTGCTTCTCCACTATCCTTCGGAGACTGAGTTATGTGCAACATCAACAGTTTTGAGAAAATGCAAGTTCAGCTCATTACAATGCCTGCACAAAACACTACTCTGAACGACTTGGAAACAAATCAAATTCCATTGAGGGCTTTCATCTATCCAACAGGCCCATAAGGACTTGATCATTAGCTTCCCCGAACATCATTAAACACAATGAGAAATTTGTATGTGCCATGCCTCAGAGAAAGCAAAGAAAAAAGACGTCTTCATTTTTAATGCAACGTCTTCAGCATCCTGAATTTAGGACAAACATGAAAAAGAAGTTTTCAGCAGGCCTAAAATCTTTTCTGGGATGATTGGGTACAGAAGGAAAATTGTCAAAACTTTGAGCAGCATTCTCTAACTATAATACTTGTGACTACAAAGCGGTATTTCAGGAGAGGGCTGAGTCAGGACGAGATACTCTGGTCTAGTTCCTGAGAGGTATGAGCATCTGTTTCCCACACTTACTCGAGTGACTAGGAAGATAAAACATGCATTCTGGAAAACAAAGGACACTCAATGACTCTCATTGTCTATAAATACTTGGACATTACAGTCATATATTTTTTTGCACAGGGGTTGGCAGTCCACACCTTTGATCCAGAATATCTCAACAACTATTGGATGGATTACCATGGAATTTTGTCAAGACATTCCTGGCTATTTGAATGTTTCCTTTCATGTAACTTGCAACTATTTTTGTATATTCAAAAAATGTTCTTGTATACCTTGGGTGTATTATTGTCTGTGCACTACCACGCTTCGGGATTGATGTGTATTTTGAGAGGGTTCTCTTTGTGTACTTGAATTTCGAGTTATGTTTTCTTTATTAGGTTGGACAGTTAACCACTGCAGCCACCATAGTGCCTATGACCATTTTAAAACATTTTGATAATATGAAGATCTGTCTGGAATCCCCCCTTATTATCAGGTCAAAATCTTACCTTGTCCTCTTTGGATTATTACCAATATCGGCAAAACTATTAACATTGCCATCACCCTTAGCTGTACTTTGTTTTTCGTGCTAACATTGGCATGCTTACATACTAAACTAAGCTGGTGAACATGGTAAACATTATACCCGCTAAACATCAGCATGTCGGCATCGTCATTAATAACATTTTAGCATGCTGATGTTAGCATTTAGCTTAAACCACTGTGCTCAAACCCCCTTAGAGTGCCTCACCCTCAGTCCTGCTGGGAGGATTCAGAGTAGCCCATGCCTTTCATCTCTTTACATGAGATGTGGGTCTCAGTCAGTCAATAATTCTGTTCACATGCAAATACTGTATGTAGACATAGTATCCCTCGCCATTGTTTATTAATAGGATTAGGTTGCCAGCACGTCTTTAACAAGCCTGTGCACTTGCAGTGTCCTATAGCCACAGAGATCCCAATAATCAATTAGGTATATTTACTTAAGGAGGCAACCCACCCTGTGCAGCGCCATACGGCCGCACCGCAGTACCACAGCCTTCTCCACCACACAGCTTTATGGTCAACGCCAGCTTAAGAAGATAGCACTTAAGAGGCTTTCAAACAAGAGAGCTGACTAATTCATCTGAATGCAAACTGCCTGGCAACAGCACCAGGGAGGCAGGAAGATGTTTCTGCTCCTCCTATATTGGAGATTCCCTATGGGACGGGGCGGCGCATGGGTGAAACAGGGATAACACAGTATCTTGTCTTTAAGCTAAAGCACTGTATATTGTGACGATTGCTGTGCCAGTCAGGATTAGTGGATGGAGATACTGAAGTGGAGATTAGCTTGTGGCGATGTACTCGATTCAAACCCAGAGGAGAGAAACAGGTCACTTAGCACTTTAATTAAAAGCAACATATCAGTGCAATCTGAGACACATAAAGCATAGAGATGGAGGGTTAATTCATTGGTAATCTCATTAATTAAATACATTCTTATGTGCTTGTTTGTCATTTTTATCAATGACTAAATATTCTCTCCCATCACAAAATAATAGAAATAAAATAATTGAATTTTGTTAAAGTGTTGACAAAAAAGTTTCAACATTGGTGTAATTTTTTCTGTCAATGCACCACAGCTAACCCATTAAAATAACCCACACAGGAAGTTTCTGGAAATATTTTCAAAGTAAGAATGATAAAGAATAATAAAGTTAATGCATTTTGATTGATGATATTTGACCTATTTTTTAGCTAAAGTCAAACAAAAAGGAAGAAAAATAATTAACAGAATTGAATAAATATACTATTTGTTGATAATACACTATATATTATACAAAAGGGTTGTTTTAATTGAAAATATAAACATAACAACAAATGAAATTGAGCCCCTTTGGTATTTTTCTTACATTGTTGGTTCAATTGGCTTTAAAAATATACAATGGATTAAGATTGTAAGTCAGATATATAAATGCAAAATGTTCTGCTCTCACAATCTTCATCAATAAAGTGCTGTGGGGATGACATATTTTTATAGGCCAACCTGGAAGTTAGCATCAGATTCTCTGAACAAAAACATGGGTTTTCCATTGGGGTTTGGATTATTACGAAAAACAATCTCTGTGGCAAACACAAGTTTATGTTACTTTACTTAAGAAAAAAAGCTAACGCTAGGCTAAACCAACTACACCACCGTCATGTGACTTCACCTTCAATTGAGCTAAAGGCAGAAACGATCTTTTCTAGGACACGTACAAGCTTTAATATTCCCCAGAGAGGTATTCACTTGTATCGTAGATCAAAACATTAAAATCTCTTAAGCTTGTGTTAACCACGGACTGTATTTCAGGCATCTAACCAAAAACCCATTGACTTTGGGACGAGGGACACGGAAGTGTCAAAGTGCCAACTCATTTCCATGTTTTAGGACTCATTCCTGCAGCACACTATTTACCACAAATGAGGTTAATCTTAGATTCTCCCCATTCGGTAAATGCTAACAGCTTTGTCTGTGCTCCCCTTAAGTGCAGTGTAAGATTAAGAAGTTTCTGATCCCATTTAATACTTAACAGACAAATTATGACACACTTTTCAAAATGAAAAATAGGTTATCTGAAATTTAAAAATAAAAAACAAGCAACAAAGAATGCTGCTCTGATGTACCTATGAGAACTTAAAAAGACTTGTGTCAACATCCTCTTGATACTGGTTGATTTGAGCAACTAAAAGCTGTCTGGGACATCCTGACACGGGCTTCACAGGTCCATTGTGATCGGTGTCCCAGAGCAACAGGAGAGCTTAAAACACACAGCAGGTGGAAAAACACTCGACACAACACCAAAGGCAGGAAACAGGAAACAACCCAGAGGTTGTCACCACGGCCACCTTTGAACTTGTGAATGGGATACTTGAAATAAACACCAACAGCTCCATTGTGTTTCAATTGAAAATCCATTGGTTAATATATGCAACCCTTGCGAAGTATCACACTGGATGATGTCGACGGTGACACAAAAACAGGGCAGACGATCTTTGAGTGTGCCATTGTGGGGTACTATTCGCACACAAGTCAACATTTTGTCTTGATGATGTAGAGAGTATTTAGTACTGAATAATCACCACATATTGTCTAAAGCTAGTGTGGAATGGCATGGTGTTTCACGGCTGCAGGTGCTGCATACACAACGCTGTCAGGAGACCATGTTTTCCCCTAAATTAGAGTCAAAAGGCAAAGTTTTATTTCAAGATAGTAGATTTAATATATATATATATATATATATATATATATATATATATATATATATATATATATATATATATATATATATATATATATATATATAATTATTATTTTAGGCCTTAGCTGGGAAACCTTTGATGGAATGAATGGTTAAAGTTAAAGTTAACGTGATCACACATACACACGGATCGTCGCCCTGAACAAACCTGGCAGCCATGTAACTGCCCACTTTTGTCGCATGCCTGATTCCTGTCGTGTCCACATGAGAAACTGTCACTTGTCGGGATCCAGCTTGTTAATTGGCACCCTGGCAGAAGTTCAAAAGGTGTCACTTTATCAAGACATGGCCTAAAAATATCCAAACAGGTTGGTGATACAGTACTTGTCAGTACAACAGCCTCATTTTACCGAGAGCGTAATAACGTGCCATTGTGCCAGTGTATAATAATGGTCACCATCTTTACCAGAAGGAGAGGGATTCAACATAAAGTTTTTTATGAACTGTAGAAAACACGTCTGTAATGAGTACTAATGAGAGGACAGTCATCATGTTCTTCTACGTATCAAACTTTGAATAATAATCCATTTATATGTGAGGGATGGTAGATGTTCCTTTAACTCTGATTGAATGTATAAGTCTAATATTTCTCCATGTCAGTCTGAGACACTCAGGCTCATCGTCAAGGAAATCCTCTCTTGAACGCGATAAGAACTGAGAGGCTCATGAGAAAATGAAGCTGTGATTTCAACTGGATAACAAGAGTCTTGCATTAGTGCTCCCTCGTGAGACGCCTGTATAACTCGACTGACCCTGGTTTGCCTTCCAGCTTCAGTCTACTCGTCTGAACACATTTTTTTTTTAAAAAGGAAAAAATGATAAAAACATAAATCTGTGAAAACAAACTGCAGGTTAGAGCAAGTGAGATAAACAACCCCCGACATAAACACAACTTGTAACAAATTGAGCAAAATGGAGGTGATAAAAAAACAACAACCCTGAATTAGATGACAGAATCTGAGTGACGGCTCAACAAAGGAGAATACAGAGAAAAGAGACGGACTGTTGCTGTGACAAGAAGGCTAAATTAGGTAAAAAAAGGTATGTGAAGTGAAAACACACCGGATATATGAAGTGAAAACTTAACTGTCTCTTATTTCTTAATCGGTATCCATCTAAACACCAGAAGGAATAAAGAAACCTTCATATTACAGCCTCTTACAGCTGCTGGTTTCAACCAGGAAAGCATATAAACAGAGTTTTACCACGACGCCTTGGTGGAACAACCACTGGGAAGATTTTAGGATGAGATCGTCTACCTGCAGTGTAAATGTACTCAAAGCACAGGAGTGCAACCTGCTATCACTCCTGAAGGATCTTCAAAGACAGACGGCTTTTAAGCGCAAAATAACACAACAACAAAATTTAAGTTATTCGTCATAAATTTCATTGTTAAGCCATTAACTTTGAACGGCGAGGGCCATAACATGAGTTTTTTATTGTTTGTTTGTGCCTAAAACAAGGGTGAAACTGAACCAGATTAAATGGGAATGGGTAGAGCAGTTTTTTTCACAACCAAGGCTTTGTGCATTTAAATTAAAACAACATAGATTGGGGGAGCACTTCAGTGTCTTGTTCAAGGACACTTGTGGGCTGGAGGAGTTGGGGATTGAACCACCAGAAAGGACCACCAACCAGCAACAATAAATGGCCAAACGCCTCTTCTACCTAATCTCCAGCTACGTCCTCTTATTGGCTTTCCATAAATGGAGCCTCCGTTCTCCCTTAACTAGGTTTGTCTTGCTGGCCTTTCAGGTTCATACTGCCAATACAGATGTAATATTTACATGCAAACTAAGTTTATTTAGGTATTCATTGCATTTTAATGGTTTGTAAGGTAAATGTCCTTGAGAGTTGCGTTGCAGGCCTGATTCACTCCCGTCACCTGCCTGGGTGTTAAAGTCCATGGAGGGTGGGGGGGCTCCAGCAGTCCAACCACACACACAAATACACACACACACAAACCCCCGTTCCCCAGAGCCAAAGGTGTGTGAAGCACAGGTTTAACTCTGAAATATGTCATAACAGCAGGGTGAGCTGAGCTGTGTCTGTCTGGAAGCCCCCAGAGGACAAAGGGTTAATGCCTCAGCCCTTCTTCTATAGGAATAATGGTGCAAGGCCCGAGCTCAATAACCCACCGCCCCCTCCACGCTATGCCTTATACCCTCGGGACCTAAATGTTGGGGATGGTGGGGGTAAACCCCCCCCTGAGCCCTGCTGTGTCCTAACAACCCCTCCACCCCCACCCAGACACACACACACACACACACACACACACACACACACAGACAGACACCTGCCTGTAACACACACCCTATTGTAGTACTAAATCGTCAGGATCAAGTTTAAAAGAAAATAGGCATTGAGTGTGTGCATGCCGTGTGTGTGTGTGTGTGTGTGTGTGTGTGTGTGTGTGTGTGTGTGTGTGTGTGTGTGTGTGTGTGTGTGTCTAGGCCTGCTTTGTCTATGTGAGGCAGGATACCCTCTTGGTGGAATAGAAGGAGAAAAAAATAAATCAGCTGATCTGCTCGTTCTTGTTCATTCACTTTTAAAGAGTCATTCTCTAGTCAGCTGCTCGCTGACAGATGTGCTTAGTGCAGCACCAACCAAGACGAAGTTTGAGAAAATTAAAGACCAGGGGTTTCGGCTGAATGCAAAACTCAAGAAAGTCTTGATATGAGAAACAGCAGCACACACTGAGGCCGAAGCCGTTTCTCTCTCCTGTTCGTTATACTGTGAGGCATTTTATTTGACCCATGAGGTCCAAAGAGGAAAGAGGACTCTCAGCACTTTTGTTGTTAAAGGAGGTCATAAATACATTCCAGTGGGCAGACACTGAGCAGGGCAAGCAAAAAACAACAACAACAACACAAAAAGAAAAAAAAAATGCACATTAATAACAAATCCCTTTCTCATCCTGACCTTTCCACAGTGGGTCCCCTCTTGCCTGAAGTTGAGTGATGCAAGTCAGCAGTCTCCCGTCACAAAAGCGCAACAGCTGCAGCGTCGGAGAGCCACAATAGACCCCCTGCCAACGCAGCCCCATTCTCACCGCGGCATCTACAGAGGGGCCTTGTGTCTGTCTCAAGAACTCGGAGAGTTTTTTTTTTTTTTTTCCCTGCTCGTAGCGGCACGGAGGGCTCGAGACATCTGCCGACACACTTTTGCATTAATATGCAAATCACACATTTCGCACGACGTCGCGCACGCAACTCCCGCTGCATGTCTGTACCGCAACGAGATCAAAGTTTGTTTCCCGTGGAATGCGTTTTGACGCATTGAAACGGTTTTGATGCGTTTGGGGATCAAACGGGTCCCAGCGGTCTTCTGTGAAATCAGAACGGATTTCACAGCCTTCAAGTGGTCAATTCAGGAAAAACAAAATAAAAACTGGTCTTGCCCTTGAGTGTGTCTGCATCCTCATATGTATCCCAACTCATCACCCTCGCAGGGAAACGTGTAATACATGGGAACATGTCCACAAAGTGTGTTACAGTTGAAAAGAAACCACACACCAAATAAAGGCAGCTTTTAAAAGAAACTAACAGACAGTGGGAAACCATGCCTTTGGTTTCCTGATGGGTCTCTCACCTTGTTGGCATTCCGGTCCGACGTTCCCGGCGCACGCGTCTTGTTATCCAGACATACGCGACAAATATGATCGATGCTGTTGTGCCAAGTGCACGGCGTTCTCAAACAGAGTAAGAACACATATTCCTGTCTCCTTGCAGGGGGGGCTCAGCTGGCAATGTGTCGCTCCGCGTATCCGATCAGTCACAAGGCGCCTCGGAGAGAGGCATGGTGCGGTCTTGAGCGGAGATATCCGACCTGCTGCAACTCACCGCTGTTTTGTCGCCCGATATTCCTCCGCTGTGCCGTCTGACTGACTGCCTGCCTGCTCCTCCAACGGATGGAGAAGGATAAATGATAAAGGGAAGAAGAAAAAAAACACCTGGCGCTGTCCAGAGCAGTCAGCTGATTCCCCAGCAGGTTATTGGCTGGGAGCGCCTGTCTGTCACTGTCGGCCAAGCAAAGCAGAGCACCATCTGCTCCGGGCTTGTTGTGATGAGAACAAAGGCAGGAGAGGGCGGCGGGGCATGGGGCGAGAGGGGGAAGGGGGATGTGTGGGTGGGGAGACTGGGGGTGGTACATGGCATTGCTGCAACAACAAAAAAAAGAAGAAAAAAAAAGCCCTCCTCCTCTTTACACGAACCTTAAGTATACACTTTATGTCAGGAAAACATCATAAACAAGACTTCTGTGATCTTTGTGTTAGATACATTGTTTTAATCATTCCTATTATTTAGTTCTCCTGGAATCTTGTTGTAAAATTGAGGGGGGGAAAGCAGATTTCAGAATCACCTCCTTATGCCGTTTCCACAAAGCTACAACCGACATTTTCTCTTATTTGATGCCTAAAGTGCACGTGCATTGGTTTGACCAAGCCTCCAACACGCTGCCAAACTTGCTTTTGAATTCTAGTGAAGATTTCAAAATCTCCAAAAGAGATTATAAACATCCATCCATCCATTATCTGAACCACTTATCCTCATTAGGGTCGCGGGGCGCTGATCCCAGCTGTCAAGGGGCCGAGGCCTGGTACACCCTGGACAAGTCGCCAGTCCATCACAAGGCAGAAATTATTATTCTGAAAATTGTCCGGATAAATTACGAGGAAATGTGTATAACATGATGACATGTTCCCATTTGATAGAAGAGTCCGTCTTTCTTGAGCTGGCAGTTGAACTAAAAGGGAAATGCCATCATGAAATGGCATACATGTGAACACACACAAGAAATAGGCACAGGCCATTAAGGTTGGCAATATCATGCAGTGACCTTTGAGTATAAATTCAGCTGAATAAGGATTACATTAAACTGGAGCTCAGGATGAAAAGCAACCTGGCACCGTTAGCATTTGTGCGACCATGTATTATGACATCCGTAGAGCATTAGCGCTATTTGAAGAATCCATTTGCTCACAGTTGCGTTGAGACGTGGAGATTATGAACCCGATGGTTGGCAGTATAGTACTTGCAGCTGCCGAAAGTGCTGCCCCTGTTGCCGTATCCCAAAGTGCATAGCAACTGCAGCAAAGGAAAAATTAGACGTGAAGGGCTTGAAGTAGAGACCCCCAATGAACATCTGTGCTCCAGTCCACAGCCTCTAATCCTCCCTTCACATCCACCTCCCATCGAACCTCCCTTTTTAAAAAGTCTTGGGTTTGAGCAGAAGTGGTGGAAATTCTTGCTCGAATTTTTTTTAGAGTGGAAAACACGTCTTTGCAGTGAACGCCTGCTTTTGAGCCCATGTTGGAAAGCTGCATTCACTGTTCTTATGAAATCAATTTGTCCCACAAGTGTCCTTCACTTTGAAGCGTCACCATCGTAATGCACTCCTTCACATGACAGAACTGCGTGTTTTTTAAATCTTGAAGATTTTATCTCGAACGGTAGACGGCAAATCCTCAATTTGCGTACCAATTTCACGCATATTGTAGATCTGAGACCTTTGAAAATGCTGAGACATATTTTCCTATATGTATGCTCTTATGCTCACGACTTTTGTCTTTCTTTTTAACTGACACATATGCCAAATGGCAATTACCATGTGTGCAGACCACACCGTGCGCCGCATGGAGTGTTTTGTTGGGTTAATTTTCACACAGTCAAAGCTGTCAACCAGGATGTACACGTACGGTCGACTTCAAAACCGCCCTTGGTGAGGTGAGGAGGACGGTGGGGAGTAAAACTCTTTTCTGTACACCTTGTCTCTGGTCCTCATCCATCGCGAGAGAGACAGATATAGACAGATGGCTCGCTCTGGCCCCGTCAGAGCCACAAGGCTGCACACAAACTCTCAGACCCCCACAGACACAGAGCCTCGAGCATATCAAGCAATATCTAATCAGAAGAGATACACTCAACAGTGCTTTTACATCAAGCTCGAAACAGAGATTTTCCCAATGATTAAGAGTGACATATTAGTAAACAGGGGTCTAGGTTTTATGATTTCAAGACCTCCACAGGTCTGCATTTGAGGAAAGTATTATTCTCCTTCCACACTGTCTTGGCAGCTGGTTCAGCACCATGGACAGCGCACATACAGTCGCTCACCTGTGGCAGTGTTGCCATACAGGGCGGCAGAGGGAGAACTGAACTCAGTGCAAATGCACGATAGTTTTATTCTCTGTTTTTAAGCACAATATCTCTCTCTCTCTCTCTCTCTCTCTCTCTCTCTCTCTCTCTCTCTCTCTCTCTCTCTCTGTCTCTCTCCACAAAGAGGTGTTGTCTGTGTAAGTGTTGTTAATATTGAGTCATTCCTACAAACACTCGTGTGTATTCATGGAAGAAAACAGTCACCAACAAAACACACATTTTCTCCCGTTTGAGTAACATTTGCTAAAAACTACAAAATCCAGCTGTTTTAGGATTTTACTTTGCTCTTTTTAAAATGAAATATACATGTGACAAGTTCTAAAATCTTAAGTAGGAATGAATGGAGAAGTCAGAAAATATATAGAGAGGGAGATTGTTGTTCACTTCTAGCACACAAAAATGCTCAAATAGATAAATATATAAATAACTGAGTTAAGACAAATTCTAACTTTCTGCTCCAATCACAAATTGATAACCACTTACTTAATAATTGGTAGAATTTTGTTTAGCGGTCATGCGTTAGCAGTTTTCAAACTCTTACAAACTAAGTTGTTTACAGTTTAAAGGGTTCCTAATTTCCACAATTGTGAACAATTGTGATTTTTTTTTTAGTTAACAACAGCTAACAAAGTAATCTGGTTTACAGTAGTATGGTTGTAGGGAGACTTGAAATAAAACATTGACGCAGCAATTAGACTTTAGACTAGACTTGAATTTGACTTTAGACAACAAATCATATTAAGTTGATCTTATTAACAGCATTATTATGTCAACACAACTCTCCAAAATAATCTTAACAAGGTTGATCTAAATCTGAATTACAATTGTTATCTTGCAACTAATGCATTCAATGAAGTGATGGTTCCCTAAATAATGTTTTTCAAGTGGGACAGAGATATTTTGTTGATTTAGATTGAGTATAACTAAAAGTAAACCAAAAGATTGATTAAAAATTATTTTTTGACAGATAGCTCAACAATAGACAGAGACAAATCCCACTTAACAGCATACCGGAGATCCTCCCAGTATTACAGGTCTTCTCTCTCTCAGTCCTCTTCCAGTTGTTAGAGCTACTCCTCTTGAGAGTTGAATGGCTTGAAAAACAAGAGCCTGCATAACATCTCAAGAGTTTTAGAGGCTACTTTTGAATTAGTGTATGAGCAGGCTCTGACGCACTGGCCCAAAGCTTGCATTAACACGTGTTCGCCCCATTAAGCTTTAAAAGGTTACCCTCCTTTAAATTTACCACATCGGGCTCCAATGGTGGCAAATGTAACGCTAAATAAATTTCATGCTGTCAGTCAGCCAGCGCTTCTTTCAATCCCTCATAAACCTTGCGAATCGTGTTTTGTAAAAAAAGGCTTTGCTCAGTCTTTCACTGGATTCATTCAAAATGTAAAATCTTGCCAGCAGTGTGCTGTGCTCTTTTTATGTTGCGTCTTCTCTATCCCTTTTTGAAGTCAGGCAACAACGACAACAAAGAACATATTTTTGGGAGAGTAAATCATTAACTTTGATCCGAATGTGAACGATAGTCTTACTCTACGTTGTGTTGGGACCATCTGGGGCTGTGTTTTATTGTGAAGAGGATGTGTTGGTTGTTGGTTAAAGCCTGCTGCCAACAGTATATCACACTATATCACTCTTGCTATTACTGGTCATTATCGGGCCTGCGGGTGTGAGGGGTGAACTAATAATGTCCTCATCCATACATCAACTGTCTGATCTCATTTTTAGTCTTTTTTTTCTTTCTTTCTTGTCAGTTTATTACGGCAGGTTCTTTATTGTTTATGAAGACGTCACCCTCCTCCTTGTCCCCCCAGGTAGTGATACTCACTCTTTCCGCAGCCATTCTGTATTCAGAGTATCGAGCGCCGCTATTGATTGCCTCTGTTAACTTGTGCAGTAAACACTGTGGTTTATCAGGCCTTGTCATCTCCTCACAGGATGAGACACTGCATGCTAAGCTTTAGATAACATAACAAGCTTCAAAAGAGCCTCCGAGTGCCAGCCACAAACACATTTTGTGCTCCACGTGCGTGTGTGTGTGTGTGTGTGTGTGTGTCTCAGTTTCCGGCAAACTTTAATCTCTCAGGAGCCGGATTGAACAAAAAAAACGTTTCACTCTCATGACATGCCAGGTGCAATCAAATGATATCTTTGTTTTATAGCGGCATAGGGAGGAGAAACATTGATGAAATTAGCCTGTGTGATGGGAATTCTTATGCAGGCAGTACAAGCTCTAGTTTCAAGGCGGATAACAAATAAGGATAATCTCCCAGTGGAGGCCGGGTGTAAAATAATGGCAGTATATTGTTTAATATTAGCATTTCCATTCTCCAACACTACAGTCCTCCCCAGCCTACACTGCACGAGCAGAGAGGGCTATAAATAGAAGGAAACAAACAAATGCTTCTCTTTTTCCGGTAGTGTCAAGCGGAAGGCGGGAGGATGTTGTTGGAGTTGCGGGTGTGAGGATGATTGAGGGCCAGATGCGGGCGATGCCGAGTCCGATGTGATGTGGCATTTGGCTGGCGAGCCTTCGGGAGGTCAGGCTGTCAGAAGAGCTGACAGTCAGCTGAGCGTGAGCCAGGTGATGGCGCTGGGAGGAGGCAGGAGCAGACGGAGACGCTCGCTCGCCAGGCCGGCTGGCAAACTCAACTCTCATTTAGGAGATTCATTGGGGGCCGCGAGTGGAAGAAGGAAAAGGCAAAATTTGTAGTTAGGAAAACAGAATGAAATGTTTTTTTTGTTGTTGTTGTTTTTTTGTTGCTTATTTTGAGCCCACAGTTTGGTGCTGGCATTTTATACTCAAACCTTTAGCCATCCTTATTCCCGAGGCTGAATTCTTTTATAAAACCATTTGCCTCAAGATGATGATTTCTTCATCTGCCGCCCAGATCTGCCTCCCTCTGTTCAGTTAGCCTCAGAGCTTCACATTGCTTTTTCCTCTGGCGAGCGAGGCTACCCTGTGTCTGCTCTTCTGCTTCGCATGGATTTTCGCCTTCATAATGCGTTGGTTCATTACAATGGCTGAAAAAACTTTCGCCATCGAAAGTTAAAAGTTTTCCGATTTGACTTTTAGACGACAGGGGAGTGAGAGATTGCTGGAGGCAAAGCGTCAAAGGATGCAGGGACCAATTTGTCCTTTAATCAGTTACCTGAAGCTGTGCTAATGCAAATCACATACATGCTGCTGTTAAGTTTTACTTTCACCTCCTGTTAATAATCCATCATTAATATTCAACTCTTTTTATCATTATTATTATAATTATTTTAGTCTCCACATACAATTTAAGCAGACTTTTATCAATCTGTCTCCATTTTTCTCCATGAGAGGCTCTGCACACCCACACAGGTGTTTTCAATCACTCTGCCTAATTAGGCCTCTGGTCAGGCGTAAACTGGGCGGAGCTGTGCTGGGAATAATGTGATGTCACCAAACAACAGAGAGACGTCAATCGAGCCCAGTTGGACACGTACACAGGCTGGAGAAGAGGTCTAATTGACCTGAGTGAAAACCCCTGTGTGGGTGAATTTTCGATGTGATGAAGGTGAACTAAATGACAAGAGTAATGCATAAAATTACATAAAAAAGAGACATAAAACAATTCACAGTAAAACATGAAACCATATGATTTAAAAATCATTAATAAAAGGGCAGTTGATGGTCAAGGACCACAGTAAAACGTCCACAATCTCACAATGCAAGTAGTATGCACCCTGGGTTGGACTAAAGAGTCTTCATATGAAACTAAAAACAACGTGATAAATCATGTCGAGGTAGTAATTCCCAGCACATATCAAATGGAATAACAATATGGCAATATCCAGTTTTATGGGGTAAAAAGGAAAAAAAAATGCAATCCAATCAGTAGACATCTTAACCAATTGGTTGAGGACTTATTAGAGTCTCATGAGAGGGTTAGGCCTCTTTCACAGTGTCGAAATCATCTACGTTTTCACTGAGAATCTTTTAGACAACTGAAAGCTGTAAGCTTTCTGTTCTCTAACACAACAAAGTCTGAAGACACTCCTCTCTTCAACTCACGTTTCCACCGTCTTCTTCCGCCAAGTCATATGACACAACAACAAACAGAAAGCAAAATGTTTTATTTCTCTGTCGGGTCCTTTAAGTTGTCACACACTTAAAAGTCACCTAAACTGAGAGTCATTTACATATACATGTGGACTAAACACTCTAAAACTCAATGGAAAAAAATCCCTTCAAAAGGTGTGTTTATGACAAGCTGCACTGCATCCTGGGACTGGAATTTTGGACCTGAATACCACAATTAAAAAAATGTAGCTCAACTAAACAGTTCAAAAGACTTTCAGCTATAGTAGCTGGGGTAGTAGCAGGCAGTTAGTAAGATGTTGAACATACTGGTGTTACTGTAGGGCCAGCAATCGACAATTTAATAGCAGCCAACATCCAAAGTTTTCTTTATGGAAGCCTGTTAAAACCTAGCCGCATGTCTGTGTTTATATGACACACTGGAGGTAATTTAGTGAACTACTTATTTGCCAATGCTGCACATCTTTGCAGTCAATAATCAACAACTCTCGATGTGCATGCACGGACATGTTCTGGAAATGAGCGCCCACGCTGGCCTCTTTCCTCCTCCTTGTATAAATATACACAAAATGATATGACTTACACTCATGCACAGTCTGTTTACCTCCAGCTCCCGGAGCTAAGACATCATCTCGACTTTTACCAGTGACACGGACGGTGACATTACAGGTTGAGGGTGAGAAGGTGAGGGGGAGGATCGGCTGTAAGCTCCCAGTTGGTCACCTGATTGCTGCTAAACTAACTGTGGTTGCTGGGCAGATCTGGCTGCATCACATGGGTTCAACAGCCTGATCACTTTCACACTTTATCTTTTTTCGTCCTTGTTTTTTTTCCCACCTCCTTCCCTTTCCTTGTAGCAGCCATCTCTCTGTGTAACAGATTTTGAGAGGTGTTTCATTACTCAGTCACATCCCTTTCTGGCTCTCAGTCACGCATCCCATGCAATAAGTCATGCATATGCACCCATCCAAACCTGTAAATACTCATTCAGACCTCGACATAGCATACAGTTGAAGAAAAAAAGTCAGTACTCTATCTGTACTTGGGGATTCTTGAGCTTTGCAATATGAATAAGCAAACACATAGTAAAAGGGTTTCTCTGTACTCTGTCAACCGTGTGTGACAACGGCAGAGGAACAATCCTGACGGGAGTCCCCCGTCTTATCCCAAGAGAGCGTGCAGCCTTTTGCATCACTGAAGAAGTGAATTCACGCCACAACATTCACAAGAACACTGTCTTTAAATATTAATAGCATCTGCCTGGTAACCAATATGACCTCTCCGTGGGATGATCAGCCGCTGTTTCCCACAAAGCAGCGAAGACATGTCAAGTCGAACAGAGAGGTCATCCGTTCACCCAAATGTAGAAAATGTATTTATTTCCACATCTAATTTATAATAGGTTATTGCCTCCCTTCTTGTTTATTAGTGGCTATCCTCACCTGTGGGGTAAAGCTATAGGAGTGAAACTGCTGTGTCAATGTCCCGGGACGCTCTGGTGGCAATCACTTCTAAGATTCATATAATCAGTAGCAAAGAGCTGGGAGGTGACCAGAGCTGCCGCTGTAAAGATGGGAATCTCTTCCCAGTTCGAAGATTTGCTCTCACTCGAAATATCTTTTAAATTAAGCCTGCTTCTTATGTATTATTTACGGCAATAATTTACATTGATCGTTCCTTGAATAATAAACGTTTCTGCGAAGCCACAGCTATACTTGCATGATTATATGTTAGTATTATTGCATGCTTTAAAAAAAAAAAAGAAATTGAAAAAAGAAATGCAGTTGTAGTTATTTAAGCCGAAATCCTCTTTTGCAGCCAAATGTCGTGCAAACACGTCCTTAATCTGAATAATCTGATCAGTGTGATATTAGGGCTGCTCAGACTCCAGTTGTAAACATCACTTTGTTTGACATTATTGTGTCTCTCTCCTTTTCCTTTGTTTTCGAAGCTAACAATAGATATACATTTAACGAAGGATTGAAAAATCACGTGTTAATGCTGATATTGTGATCTACGTCAATCTACAGCGACAAGATTTGCAATAAACTAAAAGCAATACAATGACGAAATCCTGCAAACGTCTGATCTTGATTTTCCACATTGTGGACTTTATTCCAATTCTGGAATTCATTCATTTAACGTCTTCTTTAAAAGTCATTAAAGCGGTCATATTCAGTATTTTAATGTTTCAATTTATAATGTTTTTATTTACTGCTTACAACTGCTGAATCAAAGGAGATAATATGAAGTAATACAAAGAGAATAGGAGTCGAAGAGACATTCAAATCAATAGCATGGCGGTCCGACAGGTTCCCATTACAACTAAAAACAATCGTTCTTCTATACGTGTCAAATAAGTTCATTCTACCACTATTCTATATGAATAAAGTATATTCATGCTCACTACCTCAACCATGTACATAGCTGTACGAGACTGCATTTTAAAAATAACTTTCCAACTCTGACTCAGCAGGTCAAAGTGACAGTCAGGTATTCTCAAGGTCATGCAGTGTCTCTCTGAGGCTCTGTTGTCCTTCTCTCGGCCTGGAGCTCCCTGTCCTGAGCCCGACTGCAGGCACCTTTTATTCAGTGCTGAAGAGTGTGTTTTCTCCTCCACTGAGCATCAAGCAATCAGACATCGTCATTACAGAAGCGCCGCTCTGATGAAAAGTTTTTCGAGTAAAGACGAGACAGAATCGTTAAGGCTCGAAATACCACGGACAAATCCATACTTGTGACTGAGTGTCTTTACTCCTCCCCACCGCCACCTGCCAAAACAAGAAAAACTAAATGTCAACTATCCACGGGATCTCGTATGAAAACAAGCGCTCAGCCATGTGCGGACGCGGCTCAAAGGCGCCTGAGGTTGCGTATTGTATTCGATAAATAGTCAGCGCCTGCTGCCATTAGCCAGCCTGTAAAGGCTACACAAAAGTGGTGATTACACCTGCTGGCCCCTCGGTGGGCAGGGCACAATATGGCTCTTTTAAACACATTTGCAAAAGAGGATTGAGTATATGCTCAGCGTCCCCTCCTCCCCCCTTTGACTGGCACAGACAGAAGGAGCTTAAAGGCCGACCTCATGGGGATCAAACATAGAGTCTATGGACCGAGTAGCAGCCTGGCTAACAGCATGACATCTCACCATGGGCGCGTGGAGATTGGCTCCCGTCACCCTATTAAACTGCTCTTCATTAACAGTAAAGTCATACTGCTCTCAAATACACACCATCACTCTTTATTGCTCTTTTTGTTGTTGTCTATATTTATAATATGTTTTTGGGACAGATGACCAGGCTGATGATTATTAATGCTGATCTGCTAACACCGATCTGATTACAACTGCTTAACAAAGAATATACAACAGATTAACTTTATAATTAACAGTTAATTACCTGATTAAATCCTTGAAAGGGCATCTTAATGCTCAAATTCTGTATAAGGATAGCCAATAAATCATCAATTAACAATCAGGCAATTAATAATGAGTTTTGTGGCAGAGCTAAAAGGTAAAATTCTGTGACATTATGTTTTCTTTATTTTCTCTACTTTCACTTTTGTTGTTGATTCTTGGCTCCCTACATTATGTAAAACAATCAATTTGTAATTAAATTAATTTATAGTTGTATTAGGGTAGTTTATAATTCTTCACTCGTCATCAAAACTGGCAGTCTAAAGCGAGCAGCAGTCTATATTTACAAAGGCTGTAGTGTGTTGAGCTAAATGCTAACACCAGCATGCTCACAATAAAGACGCTAACACGCTGATGCTCAGCCTCTTATTAAAGCATGTGTTAGCATGCTGGATTATTATATTTTTCTAAATGAATGAATCTCATGAATGCCTCTATGAAACCTTATGGGATCCATTTTATGTTTTCAGTCAAGAACAGACCGACCGGCTGATTGACGTGAGTAATGACTTTTTTTGGCAGAGCTAAATGGTACAAGAAAAAGCCCAAAAAAAATCAATAAAAAAGAAAAACATGGTACTCACAAAATACATTTGCAGTTATGGAATTGTTTCATGCTGGAGGACAATAATATCAGTCTGAAACCAAACTTGGTGCTGTTACTGGATCTCTTCTGCCGCTAAACTTCCCTCATTAGTTCACAATGTCTGACAGAAATAAAACAAAAGAGCTACATTAATTTCTCCAAGGAATTTTCTTGCCTTTGAAATGCTATATTTCTTTATAGCTGTCATTGTCTTCACTGTTAAATACAGGGCACTGACTCGCCATCGAGCAAGGCACTTAACCTCCATCTACTCCAGCGTAGCTGCTTAGCGGCAAGCAAATCAGATGGTGGGTGTACTGGGCACTCGCCAAGTGTGAGTGTGTTGCAGAGTGTTCCTGGAAAAAACATTTGTGCTCAACCCTACTTGAATAAAAGAACGAGCTTTGCTCGATGAGGGTCAAGTCCTCCGCGAGTTTCTGGGCTTTGCATGTCAGGGAAAAGAAAAACCTGTTTTTTTCCGACACGGGTGAGTCTTACTGAGCACCAATACGAGATCCCAATTGATTACTAAATTATCTTACAAGTTATGGAGTCTTAACACGTGTTATCAGGCAGGAAAGAGTCAGCTGTAGTAGAGCGTTTGGGGACTTGGTGCAGCAATGACTTGCATTCCTATAATGGTTTTGCATAAATCGCCACTCTGCAACCAACAAGTGGAACTGATGCCACGTAAGGTCTGGCAGGGTTGCCCTATGAGGCAGGAAAAAAGAGAGAGCAGAGAAAGAGGCTCGTTTATTTGCATTCTGCAATGGACCAGATGGAGCGTCTGTCATCCATATGCATGAGGCAGGCGGCTGCCAGCCTATCACCTTGACCCTTGCTGTGGGACTGTGACCTTGGACTCAATGGAGGAGAATGGGACCAGTCTTAGCTGGCTGGTTAGGCTTTATGCCGGGGATGGGAACAGTGGCTGAGCCTCGTGACTCAAGTATTCCAGGGCTGCGATTGAGACTGTGGAGGAATGCCGCTCCCCTCTCCAGCACCTGCCTGGTCTCATGCAATTCATGTTAGTAAATGATGGATGGAGGGGAGGAGGACATGAGAAAAATGTCACAAAGACACTTTTGTATCCGAAGCAGATGCCTTCACAAAGAAGCACAGCTTGCACAGAGGGACAGAGGTAAAAAACAATAACTATAATTTGTTGTTTTAGGGGTAGAATGGACTTCGGTAACAACTATTAATATTCATAAAATGTGTACATATATTCCACGTTATCTGTACAGTCTTTAAATGAAACAGCTGGTCCAATGCTTTCCCGTAATTTGGACTCCCTTTGGACTTGCCGACAAAAGAAAAGGCAGTAACAGCCACTTAATTATACAATTAACCTTTATGCCATTGCAGGGAGTACCAAAAACAATCACAGTGAAAAATGCAACAGAAATGACTGCAATCCATAATTTAAATGAACTTTTCACCGGGCTGTCTCGGCCTTGTTTGGTTCTTCTGTGGAAACCGATTTCTCTCATGGTCATTGGAATTTAATTTGCACTCTTCAAAGGCTTGTCCGCCTCTGAATGCCAATGGAGATGACCTTTGCATGAAAAGAAGGGGAAGCGCCTTGACATGCCATTTTGTAATGACACGATGGAGGAATAAATGATGTATATGACACCATTCATCCAAAGCTACCAGTGTAACTTCTTTTTCATAAGAAAACATAGACTAAAACAATCATATGGAAGACTAAAATGAGACGTTTTCCAAAAGGAAAATGGTGCTTAGAAACACTACATTGGTTGTCCACAGGGGACGCTAAAATTCTCTCAAAATGTTCCTCATACTAGCTTAAAATTTGTAGGATGACGACATATCCAGTCTTGCTAACATAGCTCACGTTTTTACCATAACATTTGTAATTTGAGATTTTTTTTAAATGTGAAGTATAGTTTAAATTTTTTGCTTTATATACATATCATGTTTTATATTATATTCAATTTAAACATCATTAATAAACAGTTATATTTTATTAAGTCAGATATAGCACAACAACCTTATTTCATAATAACTCTTTTACATTTACTTCAAATGGGTGACAAAGACATCATTTACATCTCTCACTTACTGGGTGTAAATATTCAGTGGCATCTAATCTCTACGTGTAAAGCTTTAATAGACGAAACCTCTAACCAGGCCAGATCCGTCATAAACTGTCGCTCTGTAGCTTAAGTGAAATTAACCCACAATAAGACTCACATTCATAAACATTTATGTAGATATTCTTTACATGTTACTCAAGAGATCTGCAGTGATTAATAGATAAGACCTGAAGCACTTCAAAGAGAATCAAAGGGGA
Organism: Clinocottus analis; assembly: GCF_023055335.1. Classification (NCBI taxonomy): domain Eukaryota; kingdom Metazoa; phylum Chordata; class Actinopteri; order Perciformes; family Cottidae; genus Clinocottus; species Clinocottus analis. Next base: position 8,522,713 of record NW_027176042.1, on the reverse strand, counting down.
CACAAGCTCCCCTTCTGAATCCCACAGTTAACTTTATTTAACTGCCGCAGTATATCACTTTTTTGACTGCACCATATTTGTCAGTATTCCCAGTGCAGACACCAACAACACATTAGTCACTGTAGGGATTCCCATGTGGATGTGAGGAGGGAGTACTTCTGCTCACACCGTGCGTGCGGGAAAGTTCTGCGGAAGAAAGCTGGCTGTAAAAATGAGGGCATGGTGCCATTGTGACGCGCCGCAAAACAAGAAAGTTTGGGTGTGGGTGTGTGTATGTGCATGTGTGTGTTTGTACGTGTGTGTGTGTGTGTGTGTGTGTGTGTGCGTGCCGTGGGTGTGTGTCTCACTCTGTGTGTGTGTGGGGAGTTCTCTGTGGAGAGAGCTGAAGTGTCTCCTTGAAAGTATCAGTGCTGAGGCAAGCAGGACACAGAGGAAAACTCGAGCTGGGGGATGACACTGGGCATTGTGTGCGTGTGTGTGTGTGTGTGTGTGTGTGTGTGTGTGTGTGTGTGTGTGTGTGCATGCAGATGCATGAGAGCAAAGACAGGATCGCCTGTCTCTTCTATTTCATTCATCGAATTACCACCACGCGCTTCACTGTAATCATCTTTCTCTACCAACACAAGCCTTATTAATTAAAGTCCCCACACAATTCTGTGACAAAGAGGATTTCAAATGTCTGAATGCTATGGGAGGTCTGAATATATCTGCATGTGTGTGTTTGCGTGCGTGCGTGCGTGTGTGCGTGTGTGCGTGTGTGTGTGTGTGTGTAGTGAACAGCGCAGTCGGAGGTGGCTCAGTTTTGTCACGCTCCTGTCGTCACCACACACATTCATGTAGCTCATCTCTCACCACTGGCGTAGGAGTCTCTTTCTATAATATAAATATTATAGACGTAGGCGTATACGTTAATTATTTTTTCAATTCAGCCATTTAGACGTGCAGCCTTTTAAAGATGTAATTATAGGACCAACCAAAGTAAAACACTAACACTAAGTATGAAGATAACAAGAGCACAAGAGTGACTGCCATACCAGTTCATTTAATTGGGTGTACCATTTAGTTAAATGGTACGTGTCAGTAACTTAGCTGATTAAAGGGTGCTAGACTCAGATGCTAAACTCCCCCAAAAAATTGCAAAGGCAAATAAAAAATTCAGCAAATTTTGTTTTTCCTCGGAACAGTGAAGTGTGTGGATCAACTTTAGACAGCGAGACATTTGTTTATACAAAAACACATTCCTGTGGAACCCTGAAACATAAATACCTTTTCAACGCCACAAGCACCACACGTCATTTACCGCCATCGTAGTGTTTCCCTAAACAAAACATTTCTGCACAGAGAGACGCCGAGATTGCTGAAGGTTGTCAATGCAGAATACAGAATTCAGAGCATTTCCATTTCCTCCACGTGGCTCTTAATTTAAGGTGTCAGCGGCTCGCAGCGCTGACAGCACCAACGCCGCAAACAACGGCAACAGTGCTCTGTTTATGTCGACAAAATAATGGAAAACAACAAACACAGAGGGAGAGAGACTTTATTCTCTGGTCCGCTATACCTGTACATTGCAAATAGTGACCTGCTGCTATATTATTGCTCTGGTTATCAAATACAGCACCGGACATTGTTTTTCGGGACGTTTAGTGAACTGATCCCTTTACATTCCAATAGACGAAGCACAATAGCACGATGAGGTCTATGGTGAGGACTTACAGTATATAAGCACAGAGCAGCATTTACATTCAGTGATGTGAGCAGTATTTGTGAGCGCTGGTGTGATCTGGAGAGCTGCATTAATGCATCGAGGAAAGCAATCACTCAGTCAGTGAGAGACGCTCTACGATCATCAATACTATCACCGTCAGGTCCTCCTCATCGAGGGGAAGGACACTATGTGACTGCAGCTCGTCTGTCGACTGTCCTACTTTCCACATGCAAAGTAAGTTAGCAAGTAAGAGGAGGAACTGTTGGTTTGTGGGCTTGAGATTTCGAACAGCTGATTATTTATGTGGTTTGTCACAACAGCACTAACTCCTTTTCTCCTTCAGGTTTTTTGTTAATTGGCTTCATTTGTCACGCTCAGCAAGGAGCAGGCTACGGACTGACAAGCCCCTGCAGCTCGGCCTTCCCTTCTCTCTCGCTGTCTGAGCAGTCGCAGGTGTTAAATATCTCCAGCTCACACGCCACCGCGATCTCACACATAATGGGCGTAGGAAATTTGAACGGCATCCATCAGTACAGGTGGTCTTGGAGAGATACACCGTGTCCAAAGGAAACAAATGAGGAGAGCAAAAATACCCCCCCTAATTAGCCTCGCGCAAACCTGAGCAAATGTCCTTCTCATTCGGGCTTTCAAGCAGGTTGAGCGAGGAGGATTTTCAGAGAGAGAAACCGTGCCACCAGATTCACTTCTCGGCAAATGAACACTGACCCTGCGTGCAACTTGGTGCCTCCACCGTTCATATTCACACAGAAAGCTTCATCTGCTAACTGACTCCACTAAGGCCATTATATACAATTTCCTGTTTTTAGAGAAGAACAAATGTTTCAGTGATGGCTCTTACACATTTGGCCCAAGAATTGCTAACACACAAACACACAGAAATAAGACTATCCCTGCTTAAGCCTTGTTTCCTCAGCCAATGACCTGAGGCCTTATATTTCCCAGGAGATCTAAATCCACCTCACAACCAGGGATTTGCTTCCACCATTCACATACTTCCCTCCTAGCAACTAATGAAATGCTGATGTGACGTTATATACTATAAAAGGACACCACTATGTATCTATTCACAGCTCAAAATAGCATAAATTAATAAATATGCATACAACATGTAAGACTACACCGACCTTTTTGAAATTTGAATATCAAAGAGCTTCTCATTTGCATCTGAAGGGAGAGTGTTTCTACGACTGATATGAAATCAAAGATGAATGAAGCTCAACTTCCTCCATAATAATCACAACCTGCATTGTGACTGTAAATATGCAGTGTGAATACTGCAATCCATCCCAATGACATGCTATATAGACCAAATGAGTTTGCATTTGGTTGACCGCTAGTGGACAACATTCATCTGCACTTTGCTTTTATTTGAGTCTTTAATTGAAAAAAGTTTGAAAAAGTGTTTTTTGTCGCATTTTTGTTTATGTTATTGTGTATGAAAGATACCGAAGATAGAAATCAGTGAAATTTATTGAGGCGTCTTGTCTTTTGTGAGGTAACAGACTTGGCTTCACCAGTCTGTAAGTTTCTATATCAGGTCTTGTGGCTGCGTAAGTCTGTGGCATCTTCACTGACTGATGCAAACTGCTCAGTGTTGCACAAATAGATGTTTCTCAGCTAGAAGGACGGGAGTCTGCAGGGCCGCAATCTTTTTCAGTTTGGAATAAGAAAGTAAAGTTTTTTACTTTGCATAGTCACGGTCCTCCTGAAAAGTGTTCAAACCTCAGATGGAAAAAAAGAAACGCAAGGAAACAAAGTTGAGCTAACTTTTGTTTTCTCCAAAACATTAAACAAAATGTTCTCGTTTTAGAAAAGGAGGACATCTTCAAAGTGTGCAGTCAAACTAGTTCATATTGTTCATGTTTTTAGGAACAGTTTGAGCATAAATGCATTACGCTTCTCTCAAATTAGGACTTCTTTGCCGACGGTTGGACTTGGTACATAAAATGTGAAAACATAATTTCTGAAAAGTCTTCCTTCATCCTTTTTATGCCGCTTCACACTCCTTTTACACAGTGGTAATGGTACATTTACTTAGCTATACTTACATTTCATTTTGTATTCAGATGCTTTTTTTGTCTCGTGATCAGAATGCAATAAAAAAAAAGGTTGTCAACAAATGTTATCTGGAATCTTGATGTGAGTTTGAGAAGCCACCGTTTCACTGGTGTGTCAACTCTATTATTAGGCTTAGCTTGCACTAGTTGGCTCCTTTGATGAGTCTTTCAGTCTCATAGAGGTGGTTGTTTGTCCAGGACCAATACATGGCAGTGACCAATCAGCAGCAGACTGTTTCTACTCTCTGCTGTCTGTGCGTGGGTATAATGAAGAGCAATGGCACTATAATGAGAAACACAGTGCTCAATACTGATAGGGCCGGGGTTTTTTGGAGGGGGGGGGTTGAAGGGGAGGTTTGTAATGGGAGTTATCGGGCTCTGTGGATCTTTGTGGCCTGTTAGAGCTCAACACAGCTGCTACTTGTGTTGCTTTCTGGCCTCTGGCCTGCGAGCATTTAGTATTCAGCTGGGGCTCGTGGATTGCTGCCCATAAACGGAGAAGCGCTCTGCAGCAAAGACGGATGTGTGCTTCACATAAGAAAATAGAAGAGAATATTAACCGTATTCTTTTTACAACCACCTTGGCAAACAATATTAAAACATATGTAACTGTTGAAGATCGCCTGCCTCACTGACAGCTGTGGTGTGGATCAAAAGTTGTCTTAACAGCAGACGCCAAGGTTTATACGTGAACTAGGGAGTCCCCTCACGTCCCAGGGTGGAGATGTTCAAACATGAAACGTGGGGCTTCTAACACACACACACACACACACACACACGTGTGTGCCGGGGCGCTGTGCAAATGAGATGAGATTTGAGAGAATGAAGACCTCATTGATATTAAACAGTAAATTAGATGAAGGATGCAATGAGGAGGAACTCGCTGCTTAATACCAGGTTGTCTGAATTATCAGCAGCTGTTCGTTCCTCCCTATACCCCCCACAAGTTGTCACAGCAGGCAGTCTGGTTTTTATCAGCGCTGAGTGATCACCCCCAATAAGTGCTTTCTCATTAGCTTTCCTCAAGGCTGGGACATTGCAGGTGGATAGCAGATGCAGGTGGAGAGAGTGAGAAAGAGAGAGCGAGAGATGAAAGGGTGGGTGGTGTGGCTGAGACATGCTGACAGGGCCTTGGCTGTGATGGAGAGACCCCATCCCTCCTCTGCCCTGTCTTGTCACGCACTCCTCCCCATCATCGCAGGGCTTACTGTCAGGAACAGAGCGAAGCAGTGTGGGTGAGCGATGGGTGCTGTGTCATTCCCACCCTCCCTCTGGTCCTGCAGATTGATCCCCCCCCCCCCTTCCGCCCGCCCTCCCACCATGGAGAAAGTGAGAGAAAACGGTGAGAAGGATAGAAAGTAAGTGTCTTCAGCATCTTTAGTTTCACCCCGAAAAAAGCAAAAGTCAGTGCAGATTTGAAGATGTGGAGAGGAGGTAAACAGACCTGTAGGCAGAGTCTCAAATAGTAACCGGTGGCGGTTCATTAAGTCTGCATGTTTTCTACCTGCTGGGTGAGCACCTGACGATTCTCTGAAGCTCTTTATTTGAAATTTGGATAAACACCAATGCACGCAGGGCAGAATTCTGTGTTTCATACTTGAAAGGCGCACAAGGGTTATAGATGGGGCTGAGCGACGTAGCGCTGTAAATACATTTTGAGGCTGTTGCACACTGGTTATAAAGTACACAACAGAGAACTGAACTCTAAACAGCTCCGCCAGCGTGCTGCTCATTAGGATCAAAGCAGTTTTTTTCTTCATTCCACAGAATGATGTTTTTATTAAAAGGTGAAAATGTTTCCAAATCCATGAATTCAGACTAAACTCGGGGAAACAACAAGTTGTCTCGCACATCAATGTTTTGTCTTTTTCTCAATTCACCAGTAAATCAAACTGTTTCATTCAAAGTTATTTGTCTTATTATACATTTTTACACATTTTAGGTAACATTTTGAAGTTAACCTGAGATTGACTAAGAGCCTCAACTACGTGCATTTAAAGTCAGAACTGATTCCATATTGGACAACTGGGATCATATTGACTGGAAGAATTTAAACCTCTTTCTGAGTCAAGTGACATTATTATGTTTACCACCATGAAGGCTTTCAAAAGACTGAATTCTGAAAGTGTGCACCCTCATCCCCACTTGCATGACGCATTGTGTCGAGACAACGACACACAAAAGACATAAAATGATTGGAGCTTGATCAGAGAGGCGGATGGATGCAGGCAGGAAGAGGCTGTGACAGCAGCCTATGTGTCCCGCCTTTGAGTGTGGCCATTAAAAAACCTCCTCCAGTATCATTTTTGGTTCAACGTGTGCACCCTTACACATAGGGTCAAGAGAAACAGAGGGACAACTATGGCGACTTGCATGAAGAAAGAGCTTAGTGGCGTGATCAGAAAGTGTGTTGCCCCTAAACAAAACAAACAATCTGCTCATCATCTGGACCGAAGCCCAAACTCTCAGATCCCGATCTGGCGGCTGACGAGGACAACTGATCCAAACAGCCTTCACACAGGACTCTCCTCTTAGAGGGACTGGAGATACTTAGCAGCCATAACTGTCCTTTTATGGGATCATTTGGTGCGCTGGGCCCACAACGGTCCATAAAGACTGCGTTGTCTCCATGGAGATGTAATGGGGACGGGCACTGTAAATCAAAAAGAGTAAAAATGGAAGCTGATTCACATTAGTGATGGCTAATTAGCTCATAGCAATGAAGCCGTCGGCTGCTCGCTGGGGCCGTATGTCTCCCAAACGGGAGAAGCTCCAGCTTTGTGTTTTCATGGGTCATTTTACATTTCCCCAGGGTGCACTGAAAATGACACACTTTAAAATCTGTATTTTTTTGATAAGCACAAGAAATACAGTGTGAGTTAAGAGCACAAATAAGAGCAAGATGACCTCATGCTGTTTGTCCCATAAAAACACATGTTTGGTTCTTGTAATAAAAAAAAAAAAGGCAGCTTGCAGAGCCGGATGGTTTCAGCTCTTATATCAAGTCTGGCTACAGCTTTGTGGTTTCTTAAACCTCCTCCTCGGCTGTTCGCCTTGCCAGCAGAGGAAGCAGCATCCAGGAGGACTCTCGGCGTGGATGATTAATTCTGAAGGCACTTTCTTGTCAAGAGGACCTTTACTCGGCTGATAGAGGCAACGTGTTCTGTCAGGCCTTTGAAATTCAAATGATGTCTTCCACTTTGTGTCCCACTGACGGCTTTGAAAGTTCTCATAAAAGGAGAGCAACAGAGATGGGACCGACAAGAGTTGAAGGAGAACAGGAAGGCAAAATCAATTTCTGCCCAAAAATAGATGACAGCGCCCAACCGAAAAGACGCAAATAGATAATCAAAAAGCTGCTTGACTAAAGCGTGTCTACGGTTTTGAAATGTATAGGAACGTGGCTAATTTTGTACTTCCACTGCCGCTTTTAATATACAGGATTGTCTTCCACCTGCCGGTTTGGCAGTTAACAGACTCTTGTAGCTTTTTCCATATTGTTTCCTCAAATGACAGAAATTAAATATTCTGGTATGTTTTAGACAACGTCTTTTACAAGTTTTCAGTGGTCCACTGTATCTGTAATTTTGATCTGATTGTCCTACTTTTGTCCTACAATTGTCCAACGAGACCTCAACACAAAATACAGCTAAGCATGAAGGGTATTGGTTTTGCAGGTATTTGGTAACAAAACAGACAAACAACATTTGACCCAATGTCCCTTAATGAAAGGTTAAGGAGTCATATGATATAGATGAATGTTATAGCAATGAATCTAACAGAGGTTGAGACTTTTCATGTTTCTTAAATTGAGGGTTTTAACTTGTCTTGTTCTATGTTTTCTGTCTGTAACTGTGTGGTTTTTTTCTTGCTGCTGCCTGTCAGGTCTCCCTCGAAAAAAAGAGATTTAAAATTTCAATGGGAGTCCTGGTTAAATACAAATTTAAATAAATAAAAAACGAAAATGTTGTACATGTTGTTGTGATGCTCATGAAAAGTCAGGGGATCATCATTAGGATTCATCATGGAGGACCATGCACATTTATGGTATTTTCAGTTTTCAGGCAACATGTGCATCTACCTATAAGACTTTCCAAATGACCGTTTCCTGTACAAGACAATTCCCGCTTATGTTCAGGATGGTCCTTGGAGTCAGATCTGATTCGACGTCCTCTGACTCTTGGTCAATCACTTTGACTTTGTCTCACTGAGATGTATCTGTTGGTCTATGTTGAGGCTTGTGAGATTTGCATCATCTACTCAGACAAGCTTCCCCTCACTCTCGCTGTCCTCGTACTCATGAACCAGATGTTCAGCTCTGTGTTGGACAGATATTGGTCTGTGTCATGGGTTTTTATGGGTTTTCTCTACAATGTTGTCTTTTTTCTACCATCAGTCTTCACATGAAGCTTCCTAAAGGTCAGAAATCTGCATCCATACTTAAATTACATTGTGTCTTCACATCTGATGAATCAGTGTGCTTTGGTATGCATTGGATAACTGATTAAATCAAATTAAATGTGTGGTGTTTTCAATTCAATTCAATGTTTTCTGTCTAGTACAGGGTGATCTCACATCTTCTCTCTTTTGTTTTACAAACCAAGGTTAACCCCAGCCTCTGACACCAAAATCTTAACGCGTCATGAAATCCTAATGGACTTGATATCTCTGCAATTCACTTTTAAGTATGATTTATACATCTTTTCCAGCTCCATTGCTGTTCCTATCCACAGACGGTACAGCCCACACTAATTACTCTACATAATTTAAATGATTAGCTCCAAAAGTGTAAATAAATGATTAACTTATTTTTAATCTCAGTTTGGTTAAAAAGCTGTATTGTCAATCATCAAGTCCTGATCATCATTTTCAATACAAAGTCATTGAAGTCGCCTGCTAATTTATGCAAAGCAGAGGCAATAAAAGTCAGTGAGCTTGAACATATAGATACATATATGCAAAACAAGTGGAGTCAGTGAAGCGCTAATGGCTTCACTTCATCATCAGGAGTCGGCAGAGCTGTAACTCCTGCTAACAATGTGCAATTCAGGCGAACATCTGCACATGGAGACATCTACTGTAAATGCAGGGAGCGGGGAGAAACTGTCAGTTAATCTCTTTCTGGCGTTCTCCGTTTTGAAAAAAATCTGCCTCTTAGTTTTTGTCCCAGCTTTATAGCAAGATGATGTGGAAGATGCTGATGAGAGCAGAGAGACAGAGGCAGTGTGTCTCAGAAGCTGTTCCACAGTGGCTGGTGAAGGTGTATAGTTTGTCGAGCGGACCACACTGCCGTATCCCTGGAAAAGCTTGAATATCCCTTTCAGAATACACTCTGGCAATTTTAGAATCCATTAACATCAAAAGGAAGAACACTCCGTGGCTTTATGGATCCTAAATGACTAACAATTAGAGCGAGCACAATTCATACGACTCCTGCAGAATGCAGCCCCACTGAGCAATCAACGCTTACTGAAGAGGCCTTTTTCACATCAGTCGAGCTGTGAGAGAAAAAGGGAGGATGAAGCCACAGATCTTTGAAAAGGGAACGGAATCCTCTGTGCGAACAGATTCCACCAAACAATCTGGTGGCTATAAACACATCGCAATCCATATGCGCTTTTCAAGCGCCCCCGGGCAATTATCGACAGCCTCCGCAAACATTGAACAGCACACAAAGATTGTCATTTGTTTGGTGTGTTTAATTTCAGCTCTGCATGGATACTTGCTCACTGACGAGGGCTCCCCCTCCAGCGGGTTTTCATTGCAGAGAGAAACAGAACAGTTGTAATGCAGACAAAGAAGAGATGTCATGAGTTTCACGTTTTAGCACAATTTGACAATTCCAAACATCTCAGTATTGCCGCATAAGCCACGTGCTCCAAAATCTTTGACAGAATGATACAACAAAAGTACCCGACACTGTCGAGATATGATGTGTTAACATGCATGTTTTTTTTTTTAATTATTGCATTTGTTTTGTACAGAAATCCACTGGTACATGTTCCAATATGAAGTTGAATTTATAATCCAATTAATAGTGTCCTATTCAAAACTATAATCTAACTAATAGTGTCCTATTCAAGACTATCAATCTGTTGGATAGTCATTTTAATAAAAACAAAAAAAAATGTAATCTGACAAAGCAAAACAAAAGCCTTTTTTCTCCGGATATCTTAAGAAAACACCGACACACGCAACCTGGCAAATCTACTCTGTGTCACTGCCAACCCCCTCATACTGACATTAGTATTGAATATTAGTTTGGTAAGCCAATGTGTATCAGTATCAAGGAACTTTACACAAAAACACTGTTGTTTCAGGAGGACTGGTATTAACACAAGTTCTGCACCAAAGGAAAGACATTGCCTCCATGAAGGGCCTTGTTCATTGTGTAGACGCTGAATTTTGGCTGCACACCTTGTGCGTGACACACATGTGGGGCCCAAAGGCCCTTTATTGACACACAGAAATGTCCCAAACAGCAAAATGAGAAGAAAAGTACAGGGTCTCCATAAATACAGACACCATGACCCACTTCCAGTGGGTCATACGTGATGATTGAGAGGGATTTTTATGTGTTTGACTAAACATTATTAATTTGGAAATTGCTTCATATTATACCTCGTATAAGCTTTTATCACTGCATATATTTAGACAATATATATTTGGCAAAAATGTAAAATGACATTCACATGTACCGCGTCTACACGACAGGCTGACCGGCCCGCAGCAGGCGATCGTACACTGTCTGATTAGAGCATGAAAATAGATTCCACCCCTTAAGAGGTATTTTATTTTCACCATAAACCACAGAACACAGATCACATCACTCTACACGCTTGGCAAGTCCCCAGAGTGATTACATGGAGGTTGCATTTGTGAATCCTAAAGTGTTTATATGTGAATGGTGAGCCAATAAATTATACATGGTGTCACTTGCTGAATCATCAGGATGATATTTCACCGAAACCGCACGCACACGCGCACACACACACACACACACACACACACACACACAGTCTCGCTGAATAAAATGTGACTCAGAATAAAGACCTTCCAGTGTCACACATTTGGATTAAAGCCATGCAGCCTTAAATGGATCACTTAAAGACAAATACGGCTCTATAAAACACTTTAACAGCAGTGACACAGCTGTTTAAGTGACCGAAAGAGAAAACAGGCAGACTTGTCAGCGCTTGCATAATAAGGGCTGATTTCACGGCATTTACAACAGCACTTTTCACAGGTAGCATCGTTTGATGAAGACGTTGGAAAGTGTGCAGAAATGGACCGGGAACATGCACGTGTTAGCGGCCTGTCAGCTTTTCCCGCTCAGATGCAGAAACACAACCTCATAAGACGCATATCATGCTTTATTCATTTGTTCATTCATTCAGGAACGCTCTTACGGCGCATGAACGCAAACAAACAGCTAACCGTGAGAAGCAGCGACCCGATGGCCGCGCCGCGGCACAGCTTTGTTGTGTCCTGTCCGTCAACAAAGGCCTCGCAAAGACGCAAATCATCTGTATTCAGCACACACAAAAGAAGAAGAAGAAAAAAACAGGGCTGTGTTGAAGGTCTGGTGATTCAGAGTTGGCAAGTCTTAAAACAACTCATGAAGTGCGTTTGATCAGAGGATTTAACACACGTCGAGCATTGCACCGAAACATTCAATATGGATAATCTCTCTCATACACTCCAGACAGACTCCAGCTAGGTAGTTTTCAAACTCTAAAAACTGAATGCAATTCAGATGCTGCATGTTACTGAAATGTGTACTAAAAAAGCACAACCAAGTGTCCTAAATATTACATTTAGATACCAATTTGCTAAATATATTTTAGAGAAACGTCAAGAGGCAGGAAGCTGGTGAAAGACAAAGGGAGTTGACAAGATGGCCGACGGATGGCTGGAACACCACAACAAGAAAACACCATAGATAGACACCAGCAAATGAAAAAGTGAAAAGTGGCCAGTTTATACAAAGCGAATACAGTTGATGAAAAACAGGTAGCGGTGTGCAGAAGGAGGGGAAAAGAATGGCAATTTTTTTTAAAAATGGAACGGTTATGTAGTCTGAGATTGCTAAACTTGCGTTTTTCAAGTATTTTCATTAAGTTTGCGGCTTTTTGTGAAATATCCTCTTTTTGTAATCAATGTTTAAATGGGAGTCGACACATTGCATCCAATATTACAATATAACTATAGAATTGAGCATTGAAACAATACCATCGTGTAAAGAACACTGCTGTGAAAAGGTGGACGTCAGATGCATAAAGGTAATAAGCATCAATCTCAGTGGGTGAATGGTGTCCCATCCGATTTTAACATTCCACGACACACTACATTATTTGACCCACAGTGGTGTAACTGCCCAGGAGGTGGCCCGTATCCCAGACACTGGGCTCTTTGGTTTCGGCACCATAGGACATGTAAAACACCTCCAGCTGCTGGAGGGAAGCAGGAACCCTGAGGTACCCCAGAAGATAACAATGCTAGAAGCTCAATTATTCAACACGGAGACGAACTGAAAGTATACGAAGCATGTGATCAATTATTAACCCAGCCCCATGCATTATTGATTTGGCAAGCTGGAACATTCATCGGGACTTTGTTTTTGTTCATGTTTGCCCGATGAAAACAAGAAAAACATGCAGCTATTGCGCGTGTATTTTTTTGCATGACCCTTACTGATTTCAGGGGAGAGAAGGGGGAAGGAGAGGGGAAGGAGAGGGGGGGCGGTCAGGTGTTTGATGCAGGGTTTGTGTGTGAATGAGTGTGCGTGTTTAAGCCTTCAATTGTCACACATTTTGTCGAGCTAATTTGTTTTCCTCCCCGCATTGATTGGCACCGGCCCTGGAGCAGATCCAGCGCATGGGACGGCCTATCATCTCCATCATCAATATGCATGTCTGACTCCCCTGACCTTGAGAAGGTAAACAGACGAGACGAGAGGGAAACAACTTACACAGCGCACTTCCTGAGTTAGTTTCCCAGGCCATGCGTATTGATAAATAGCTCTTCCCCTCACACGCGCAGTAGGTGAGCTCGTACACTAACTGTGTGGGGTTGCATCACCAGGGATTCTGCCATGCTCAGCTAATGCGATTTGGGGCTGTGAGTTTAAGGAATTTCTAATGAGAGGAGCGTCTTCACAGCAAAGTGAAGTGTGAGCTTCAGGCACATCAAAAGGGGCGTCAGATTTGAGGCCAACTGATGAATATTCTGCGTGGCAACTGCGACTTTGACAAAGGCAAAAAAAAAGAAAGAGGGCCTTTTCAAGTAAGTTGTGCCCGCTGCACATCAAACTTCACAGCAAAGCACATTCTCTATTTATTACCAAAGAAGACAGGAGTTTAGGCCCGCGAGAACAGCAACTCATACATTTTAGAGAAGCTTGCAGGAGATGTGCTGCTGAGTTATTATATGTTTAATCATGTCATTTCATAACAGTCTAACTTCTCATTTGATTGTTCTTTTAACTTTCCACCACCTTCATTTCAATTGCAAAGTAGCGATGCAGACCAAAAAACTAAACCAATCCCCTTGGACAGTGATTGTCCAATCATAGCTCAGCAAACATAATGATGAACAACTAACCTGCCAAGCTTTGAATTTCCCCACAACGAAACGCTGCACATGCACAATATTAAGTTAGATTGTTCAAAGCCAAACACAGTTTGTGAAATAGTATAAAAACATGGAGTGTTTATCTGCCTTAATGCAAGCTGTAAACACGTCCCGCTAACCAGCCTGTACTACCTGCAGTAGGAAGCGAGGATTATATCATCAACTAACTCCATTAATTTGTGTGGTTACAGGTTGTTCACCACAGACACCTTCATCATGTAGCATACGATCACTCACTTGGCTCTTATGGGGCTTTCACTGGAGATTTTAACCGCCTACAACACTGTACAACACTCACCTTCCTCGTCTGGCACACGGCCCAGGATTCTGAGACAGTGGCGTCTTGTGGGAGGTAATCTCTGCTGGGAGCCCAGTCAGAAATCACACTGTCAATTTTACACATGTCACATGGGCCACATTGAATAACACCAGGCAATTTCAGAGTTGACTCCCTTGTAACCAATGTTTCTGAGGCAGAAATTGGATAAGCTGTCAGCTCGAAAAGCGCTGGCTCCTACCGCACCTGTTGGTGTGTGTGTGTGTGTGTGTGTGTGTGTGTGTGTCTGTGTGTGTGTAGCCTGTCATCATTCTTATCCCTCCACGGAAGTCACAAGCTTTAGGGCATTTTTTGTTGTTGCTAATTGTTTGCTCTTTTTTTGTTCGTCAACTTTTGTGTAAGCTGGCAGAGGTTGTCCATATTATTTGTTCCAACACAATAAATCCCTACGATACGAATCAAGCAAACAATATAATATTAGTGAGCTTCAGAGGTGCTGGTACAGTCAATGGGTTTTGTTACCTTTGGACGGGGCCAGGCCAGCGGTTTCCCCCTGTTTCCAGTCGTTATGCTAAGTTAACCTCTCATGCTACGTGTTTGCTGCACCGAAGCTAAACCAAGGTATCACTATTCTCATGTAACTCTTGGCAAGAAAAGGTAATAGGCTCATATCCCCAAATGTCTTCTATTCCCGAAAAGTAGGCCTTAACTATATTCGTAGCTTTCTCAACTTTGACAATCAAAATTATAAACTAAAGATCTAACGGATGTACATTTGGATAGTGAGGTTTCATTAAAAGATTTCGAGCAGATGTTCTTCACCAAGGCGTTTAATGTTCTGGGTTTGGATTTCCTTATTAATGTGCATCCGTTTGGAAAAATAGCGGGAACATTCATAACAAGATGAAGATGATTGATGAATTCAGCAGGTGTGAATCTGAAATGTGTATCTCTGTGGGATGCTGGGCCGTTAAAATTAGAAAAGATAATGAGATTTGACTTAGTTATTTTAGTAGCTTACCTTTAAGCAGATATATCAAACACTCCATAGTCCTGTCTTCAACAGCTCAGCGGATGATTATTTGCATATCGTCAATGCTATTTTGAAAACACATCTTTGACATCGGCCTTTAGAGACTTGCGTTTTTTCCTCCTCAAAGATGTGAAAATAAGTGAAAATGAAACACCAACCTTTCTATAATTAGACATGATATATACATGCGTGTTACACTCTGTTCTTACCTTCTGTGACTTGTTTAGTTAAACTGAAAACTGAAGAAACCATTAAAAGCTTTTTAATATTAATTCCACAAAGGGTTTTCATATTTCTTCTTATTTTGTTCTAATACGCAGTAGTTAACTGTGCCAGGACATCTGATTAATCACGGCAATCAAAAAGAACATTTTTTTGCCAAATAAAAGGTATGAAAGTAGAGCACAGGAATAAAAAACCTCTTCGTCCCAAAGGTGAAGTCATCGTAGCTTTGCTTTCTCGGTTTCGTCACTTTTTTTTAAGCCTGGCTGTTTGTGCAGACACAGGGAAATGTTGTAGTTGTTGGTTAATGCTACAGCATTATTTTCTGTTGTGAATCTGACAACTTAACAAAAGCCATGTGGTTGCGTTACGCACACTTTACCAGGGCAGTACTTGAGACAGTACTTTGCTCCTCCACGTGGTCATCCTCAGGTAAAGGTGAGAGCGTGAGCACATTGTTATAGCCTTGCCACTTAGTAATGGGCTCACGCTCTCATCTTCGTCTTCATTAAAAACATCAGTCAAGTTTACACCAAAAAAGATTAATTGAGGAAACTACGCAACAAAACAGAGCTTTGAGCCTTAGTCACGTACATCTGGGCTCTATTATTGCACCCGCCCCAAATGGCATCCCACTGTGAGAGAGTAATCGGATTAGCTGTGGTCTTGAGAAGACAAACACAACATGTTGTGCTCTATCCCAAGACTTCCCCCTTTAGCCATCATCTTCATCAGGTGCCATTGTCCCTTATCTCCTTCTCTCAGCGCCTGTCCTCCAGCTCTGCTCTGAGGACACAACGCTCGCAGCCAAACCAATTTACCCACATCCAACAATCCAATCATTTCCTCAATGAATCTTTGTCAACGCCCGAGACCGGGCAAACTGTTGTCCAATGATCTTTGAAATGCAATGATTCGCTTAGTGTAAAAAAAAAAAGAAGAAGAAAAAAACAAATTAGATACCATAAATGGTTCATCTGACTGCTGGAAAACGGCAATAAAATGATCCCTTCAACACCTTCTTGGAACTGAAAATTAAGCTGTAGCTTTGTAAAAAAAAAACATAACCGTAGTCTTTATTAACATTTGTTTCACTGAACTCATCCTCCATATATTGCTTTTTAAATCCAGTAAAAGCCCTGTAGGGGAGAGATTGTATTGATTGCGATGATAGCTGCCTGAGGAATACTAGGGTGTAATAACAGCTTTAAGGCATGTCCTGGCCTGACTCGCTACCCTGCAGTCCCATACCGCGATGAGCAGGCACAGGGCAGGAAGCACATAAATAATTCACTGTGATCCCACTCTGGCCCACATGTAATTTAGCTTGTCTCCCTGATGGCTTGGCCAAGAGACAGAAACTTTTCTGTTTTACTTATCCGAAGGGAACCCGACCGTCCTACGGACTCGAGGCAGGTCGGAGCGAGAAAAGGGCGAGAAAACTGCTGGACTTCACTCTGCATGCAATACATGAGGCAGTGCAGCAGGGTGGACTCACAGCATGACTGAACAATTAGAGCATTTGTAGCAGCCAATCATGGCAGGAAACTCGATCATATTTTCCTAAACTGCAGTGTGAACTACCTATCTCACGGCAAGTTAATTAAAGTGGATATACTGTACAAATTCAGCGACACACTTTATATATTTGGTATGTTGATGAAAAACAATTGGTCGCACTCTCTGTGGGGTGCTAATAATTGATACATGTGGGAACCTCAGGCGTCAGGGAATATTCAATGAAAATTAAAGATAAAAGAATAAAAATAACAAAAACAGCTTTAAAAACCCGGTTGAACCCAGTAAATGTTTTCTTTTCTTTTTGCAATAAATGTTATGTTACATCAGATTATTTTACTGTCAGGACACTTACATTTGAATTTTTCAAAATGTAAATATATACAACATCAAAAGATTGTATCAAAAGTTTGCTTTCATAGTTGTTTTCAAATATAGCTTTTTTCATGTAAAAAACCAAACTGTACAGCTGTACACTACCTGCTCAGCACGAAGCAGACGGCAGACAGTTAGAGAACAAAGCGCAGTATTTAGTAGCTACAGATATTTTCCCCAGGAGGAGGAGACCAAAAACCAAGCAAAAATAGAGTGAATATTGGACTTTTCATTTATCTGGTGAACATAGACACAATACAAGGAAATATAAATCAAATCAGCAGTCAAATTCTAAGCATTTACACTTTGATCCTGATCCTCTTTGTAATTCTGTTGCGAACCCAGACAAGTCTGATCAGCTCAATGCGGCGATCCCTCGTCCCCGACTCGACATGACACACGATGTGGTGGTGTTGTTGGACCTCCTGCTGTCTTCCAGTGTTTAAGTGAGACTGTGTGTGTTCTTCCCTGTCCTCAACGCCCTTTACGCCGACCCCTGTGCCTCACGACTTCACTGATCCCCGTCAAGCTAATCAGGTTGTTACACCCCTTCGGTACGCCGCGTCAAAAAACATGCTTAACACTGGCCCTTTAAGGTAAATCAGGCAAAACGATTGCACCGTTTATAAGAAATGATCCTGTGTTTGAGGCTGATACTGTCAGACGGGTGCATCTCTGCATTAACATCTCACTTGAAGATGTCTTGGATGTGGACTGACTTATGCAGGTACCCAGAGTCAGTGCTTCCATGGCAATCAGCTGCTCTACTAGGAACATAGAGGCATTTAATAGCCATCTGCAAGAGCTACAAACCTAATCAGCAGAGCCCAACAGAATGTTGTTCTTTCAACCACAGCTGCTCAATTTGTCAGATCCAATCTTTGTCACATTTTACTTTCATTGAAAGTCAGGGGTGCTGCTAGGAAACTGCCGCCTGCCAGTGCCGCTCACCTCGAACAATTACCTGGTTATGAATGTGTAATCTTAGTGTTAGTCTGTAACATGAACTGTCACACGTCTCAAGGAGACTCATATGATGTATGACAGCAAAAGCAATCAAAAATCATGATTTTATTAAAGCTCTTTTTCATATCTTGTTCATGTTTTATATGCTGTGCTCTGAGCAAATGGGACTTTAGATTAAATGTGACCCGTGATCGTGTGCATACCAATGCATCGCAACAATATTGAGTGCATAACATATGTTGAGTTTTCTTTTGACAAGAAGATATTGTCACTTCAGCCATCTCCTTGTAAAATACAAATGAACATATTAATTCAATAAAATCATATTCTGAGTCAGAAATCCAATCAGATTATCAGATCATCAGGTAATTGGCTGTAATAATGACTCATCAATAATCATGATAGCGCTGCCGGAGCTGATTTACCACACATAATGTGGGCACAAAGGTGTGTTACTAAAGGAGGGAGGAAAATCAAAGTTTATGAATAAACAGGTCTAATCGGAGCTCTGCGGCAGATTGTTACACAACCACTTTGAAAATCCTGGAAATCAGTTTATTCATGTGGCTTCACAGCAGGGAGGGATGCTTGACATGTTCACTGGAGGAGAGCAAACTTTCTTTTTTTTTTTTATCTGATCAGCTTTGTTGTGGTAAAATCCCCTGTAATTGATGACAGAGATATGTTCTCTCTAGCAAATCAGTTTAAAAGGAGATGACGGATGGAGACAGAGGTTGCTGGGAAAAAGCAGCTCATCAGTCTTCCCTCTGCCAGGGTGACGGGGGCATGAAGCTGTCATTTTCATTCGCTCTGCTACTTGCTCTTCTCCGCTGTTCGCAACTCTATCCCCACCAGCCTGCTCCGCTTCACTGCAATGCTGGATCTGTGTCCTGATCCTCAGCTTTGAAATTCACATGTATGTGATTCCTGCACTGCAATTGTGTCTATGGATAGTTGCATATACATATTGTGTGTGTGTATATATATATATACATATATATATATATATATGTGTGTGTGTGTGTGTGTGTGCTGTGACACCATTTCCATCTCTGTGTGGTAAATATGAAGCGTCACCCACATAGAATAGAAGTCTACATGTTCCCGTATTGCTAATTCAGAGAAGCCTTCATTTCACAATCAACGCTAACTACAAAGCTTTGCAACAAAATGTATGCTGTTTATATCTTAAGTTCTTAAACTAATGAAGCGTTTTTCTTTTTTTTTTTTCTTCCTCCAACCTGTTTTTGTCCCTGTAGACTCTCGCACACCATAATGCTGAAGCGTCAGCGCTCCCCTCCTGCTCTCATTTGCCTTCCAGTGTTTCACAAGCTCTCTGAGGCAGGGGGAAAGTATTGGAAGCCTAATGTGTTGATATTAAGCCATTTACCTTGATAAGTACTTAATGCTTCTGGACCCATGCTTGGTTTTATGGGAGTTTATCAGAATCCTGCCAACAAATGAGTGTCGCAGAGAGAATGTGATACAAACCCTGCATTATCTGCCTTGCCGTGCTTACATCTGCCTCATACCTGCATGTTGGTGGTGAAGAGAGTAACATTTGTCTTCAGGAAATTGGTTGGGCATTTGATCACCAACCAGGAGGGTGGTGAATTGACAGATGATGATGATGATGATGATACAGGAGAGATGCACCTTTATGAGGATGATGATGCATTGTGACATTCACACCCACAAGTGCTGCAGGAGGCAGACAATGGATGGAAAACACACACACACATCTTATCTTTATTTTACAGACATTACTTGACTGTAGTGACACCGCAAGCAGTTTCATCCGTCTATTTGTCGCTTACACTAAAGGTTAAAAAGAACAGCTGTGAAACTAGACACCCAAGATCCACCACATCATTGTACATCTGTCTGTGGCAGCGGATATCTGTTTAAACCGTACTTCCTACACAAAGATATAATATTTTTTACATCTTTATTGGTTGTTGATTTTGCAATGATGTGACAGTCACATGCCTGTGGCATATTTGCGATAAGACATGTTCTCCATAGAGAATCACCGCTCGACAAGAAGCTATTCTTCACTGCCTTTGACGCCATGGATGAATTGGGCTCGGTCAGCAAAGGATCAGCACACGTTTCCTTACTCGCGTCTGTGGCGGGCAGAATGCAGCCCTGTGAATAATCTGGATAAATAATGTAGCACACTAAGTGGCAGCCCCAGCCCACCAGCTGCAGCGAAGCCTCCTCTGCATCCATCAGAGGAGCTGATTACTCCAGGCCTCTGGATTCGGCTCCATCGGTCCAACAGGCCTATCGCGTTGCTTCTAAATATCAGCTGCAGTATATCGTTGCGGACGAATAAATATGCATCTGATCGAGACACAACGGCGGTGCTGCCCGGTGACAAAGCGCTGAATCATGTGTAGTATTGACAAACTGGGCTCTGACCTTGGTAGGTGTCTACAACTGGCTGATTGATGGCAGAGAGATGCCAAGCACAACAAAGATAGAGTGATCGATCTGGCCAGGACTCACCGAGCCCTCACTGATTCCTGCGGAGGCCCAGACCCACATGACTGTCACAGTGGAGAAGAAGTCCGACATCACATGAGCTTGTCTTGTTGCACTGCTTTATTAGAGTGTTTTGCTCTTGTTACAACTCCAAGTGTTTTGTTTGACTTCGCAGGCAGTGATCACACACAACTTTGGGGCTTATTTTTAAGAAGATCGGGGACATTATATCACATGTAGTAAATAAACATTAATGGTGTGATTACAAAATTACGGGATCTTTACAAAGCGTCACTTAAACTGAAACTGAAGTTGCTTATTTTCCCTGCATACTTAGTTATTTTCAAAACCGTCACAAGAGCTCAGGGGAGATGATGTTACTTACTGATCCATTTGTCAGACAATTATCCACAGCACTCATTCAAATGATCCTGACTTTGCGGTTGCCTCCCAATTTGTAGCAGTACATGGTTTGTGTTTCCTTATTTTAAATGGCAGCACTGACATCTCCTGGATGA
Source organism: Clinocottus analis (assembly GCF_023055335.1). Lineage (NCBI taxonomy): Eukaryota > Metazoa > Chordata > Actinopteri > Perciformes > Cottidae > Clinocottus > Clinocottus analis. The sequence continues at coordinate 8,501,901 of NW_027176042.1, read as the reverse complement.
AGAGCAAACCTGCAAGAGTAAAAAGCACAGCCATCTTTATTTTGTTTATATCTTAAGGCAAGGCAAGTTTACTTGTATAGCACATTTCAACAACAATTCAATTCTTTGTTGGACAGGAAACCAGTGCAAAGACCTCAGAACTGGAGTGATGTGATGAACTTTCCTGGTCTTAGAGAGAACTTGAGCTGCAGCGTTCTGGATCAGCTGCAGCTTTCTGATTGACTTTTCACAGATGCCTGTGAACACACAGTTACAGTTGTCAAGTCTACTGAAGATAAATACATGGACACGTTTCTCCAAATCCTGTCAAGACATGAGTCCTCTAACCCTTGATATATTTACCCTGTTATGCAATTCGATTTAAGTGCGTGGCTCTGTCATAGTAATTGGGTGAGTAAAGCTCCAACAAACCAAAACTGTTCAAAATGTTAAACAACATTTAATACAGAGGCTCTTTTGAAAAAAAAAAAAACTCAGCGGTTTCAGTTGTTTGTTTTTTTTAAATGTAGAGGTGTTGACGACCAATTTCCCCTAGAGGGCACTCTGTCTTTTTAGACTAAACATACTGTTCATGGGGTTGAGTCACTTCAACAAACATCCAATGGCTGGCACCAAGCTGTCATGAGTGCAGCTGAACCTGATCTAAAACTAACCAAGTGTTTTTTTTTGCCTGTTTAAACTATATATATATATATATATTTATTTGAGATTTACATCGCATGCACGCATTGACATTTTTTTTTCCTTTGAACTTTGAAAGGTCTCTTTCATTATTAATTAAATGTTTAGGAGCTAAAACAGTCTTTGTATAATAAACTGATATGCAGAAAGATGACATCTGCAAGAAGATACCCTTCAAGTAGAATCCACCTGCAGAGATCTGCGTTGTGTTCAGGAAATGGTGGACAGGAAAAAGAAGGAGGCAATCTGCACGGCGGTGGTGATGGTGGATAAGAGGTTGGAAACAGCATTCATCTGCACAATGTACACCTCATGTGGCCTCGCTGCCACCAAGCCATCAGAGTCTAATGCCTTTTGTACCCAGCAGACCACACCGCTTCACATTTAAGTACCTGTGGAGCTGACACACACACATACACACATCAGATGCAAGGTGCACATCACAGCAAGGCTGTTTTGGGTCATTAATCGCTGAACAAACTTGACACCCATGACCTGCTGGTTGACACAAGATATCAGTCAATTACCTCTACGTGTCGTACGACTCCATTGGGTGTGTGTGATTAGGAATAGTAATGCTGGGTCCAATGCAAAGAAAGGATGTAGATGAATTCAACGTTGTGTCCACAGCCACACTAACGGCTCTTTGAGGCAGCGAGCAGGCACAGGGGGGATTTCAGCAAAGTGCTAATGTTAGCACGCCACTGCAACAATAACAATGTTTACTTGCTGATGCTAAGCTGGTATAATGCTGACAAAGTTTTTACCTTTACATAAGTTAGCATGCTAACAGTTAATCATTAGCACTTTAAAAAAAACAACCAACAACTAGGTTTTGCAGATGTTTCTTATGTCAAACAACAACTTATAGGAAGGTTGAGTCTGGGGAAACACTACTTGCTATCACGAGCACGAGCATAGTTCATGTCCTACCTCACAGCCAGACAAGATGCCATTAGCATCTTCAGCTCTGCCACTTCACAACATCATCCCTCTTGGATATACAATTCATCAATATCCTCAATCACCATTGCTATGCTGATAACACACAACTCTATTATTCACAACATCCATCATCGGGTTACCCCGATCTTCTGATTGAGGGACGACCCGCTCTACCTTCTGAGCCGCAGTCCTTCCAGGACTGGGTGAAATGACCTTCAGTGTGGCCGGCCCCAAGCTAACCTCTGAAATGTTCTCGCTCAGGATCTGCAGTGCATATCTGTTGCTTCTTTTAGGTCACAACTATATTTGCCTTTTCTCGAGCTAGTTAGTGTGTTTATTACACGTGTGTGGTGGGAGGAGTTTTACATCATACCCATAACAATGTAATAAATTAAAATGTTCACCTGATACCGGCGCTAGATCAAATGGGATGCATCGTTGTTATATTTTATAGTTCACACACACATTTGTCATGGAAATTGTACATGAAAAAAATGTATTCCCTTTGCAGAATGAGGAAACGGCAATAATTCCTGACACATGCCGGCGTGCTCCCACAGCTGAGGACCGCAGAAGCAGGAAGAAGTGTTTCATTAACATTTGATTCCATCTCAAGCCTTACAGAATGACTTTTTGATATGCAAAAGGTCTCCTTTTCAAATGGCGGGAAATGATGGTTAAAATCAGGGTAGTGTGCATGTGGGTCGGTGTGGGTTGGAAACAGGATGAATGCAGACACTAATATTTACCTTTGGCTCAATAGTTCACCCAGATATATTGTTAGAAATAACCACAGGCTGTTTTATTCAGCCAAGTGCGACGGTTTGACATCCCTGACTTCAGCGTCTTGGGGTGACACAAATTGTTAGTTTCTCTCTATGTATTTATAGTTAGAGAGAAAGTAACACTTTTTACGCAATAAAATAGACCCATGTATTCTTTCTGAATTAGATTTTTTTGAGGGTATATATACTGCCTCAGCTCAGCTTTGCATGTTTGCATGTTTCCTAGCTCTGACTCTGGCAGACACAGAAGTTCATGACCACTTCATTAGTGGAAGCGGACTCTTCTCAAATTGGTCTGTGGCGAGGCATATCTTTTACCTGGATTATTCATGTTGGGTTAGTTTTGTTTGCAGAGGGGAAAAGGAATAGCTGGTTGTGTAAAAATGACATCTGTCTTTGCATTATTCTTTGTTCTCCCACTGTGGGATTTTTGTTGTGAATACAAATGTTATTTGTGCTTAAAAGATAGAGGACACCAAGGAGAGCGGTATGGCAGGGACCTTTTAAATGAATTAATGCCTGAAAGGCCCATTTCCGGCAATGTAAAGCCTCATCAACGAAGCTGCTTTTTCTCTATAAAACTCCGTTTATACATTGACCCAAACAGTAAAATATTTTTCTCCATTGTGTTCTGTACTTTTAGCAGATCATTTATTTTAAAATGTTGTATCAGAGTGTGTAATGCATACAATTCATTGTCCAAGTCCGATTCTCCATTGTCTGGAGTTCACATAAAAAACATTTGAGGCAAGGACGGGAAAAGTTATTACTATTCTTGACAAGCTCAAAGTGGGGACATAAAAAAACACATGTTTGATCTCCCATTAAAATAGACCATTCCATGTTCACAATGACATCCTTGTGGTAATCAGGTGTCATGTTATGTGCATCATCATCCGTTAGTGGATCGGCATCTGCTAATTAGCCCGCACAAGGAAAAATCTCCACATATTTCAGAACGCTTTCCTTCATTCGCATACGTGCTTTTTTCACGTATGGAACAGAAATGCAGGGGTGAGATGACATCAAGGGAGGGAGGGTTCCTGACACGTCTTTGCACCGTGACAGATCAGCCAATTACCTATGTCTTCTGACTCCAATGGCTGCGTGTGAGGAGGAAAGCGACGATGACTTTGAAACTCGCCTGCTGATTATTTTAGAATCAATAGAATTGATGACGCACGACTCTATACGGTATCAATCGTTGCTTTGGCTCTTTTCTTCTCTTTTTGTTCTTTTCTTAATTTGCCTTCTCTGGTTGACTTCATCCTGGAGTACATCAAACACCAAATGAATTGATTTATTAACTTATTCATTTTTCCGTCAATAGTATTACTGTTAATATTAAAGTTATTATTCCGTGTAATTGTCTGAGTTGTGACGAGCGTGAAGTTCATTGTGTTCCTGTTGCCATCGCTGCAGAAATGCTGCTTTGAGGCAAACATACCACTTCACACCAATGCTCTTTAAATGGTAATTTCAACATCATGAAAAAAAAAGCAGGCTCTTCAGGAAACAGCAACAAGATGATTTGAACAACATTTTAAATCCGGCACCATGAATAGGAGGAGTCTTCTGTGCCGCTTGAGTGAATGAGCACAAGGTGCGAAAGAAAATTGTGATGAGTGTGTTTAGAAATATGTTGCTTTATATTTGTTTTTGACCGTGGTATTACACATGGTGGAATTGTATTGGTATGGTATTGTTTTTCTTTGACATACCGAGAATTAATGTCGCAGTTCTGGCTGCTTCATAGAAATCCGCATGGTGAAATGTGATTATTATATTTATATAATAATCATTTATATAATCATTTATATATATATATATATTTATATAATAATGCTTTAGCTCATTCCCTGCCTAAAGTACATGTAGGAATGATGGGTAATTGGGTATTGAGCATCATGACTGACTTTCACCGCACTGAGCATGATTGGCAGATTCACCCCATCGGCATCCAAATACATATGATAAAAACATAATAAGTGATCATAACTGTACACTCTGGGAAAAGCAACATTGAATTTCAATATTTAAGCCTTAGGCTAAATGTAGGCGGGGTAAAACCTAGTAAATATAATTACAAATTGCAAATGTATTTTACTTAAGGGTTAGCCATCAGCTTCTTCTGAGAACCACGAAAAATAGAGAGGGGAAATATGAGACATGTATTTCTTATGTGCAGAAAGTACTTATTGAGATGACATGCTGTCAGATAGTGCTGGCCTGAACAACATTTTCTTTGGATAAAAGAAGATTGTGATGCTACTTCCAACAAATTTCCCAGGAGAATGTGTCAGCTATGCAGAATGAAAAACATAATCGGTTGGAGAAAACCAAGACATCATCCAGCAGCATTTAGGAATTGCAGTGTGTCAACCGTATTCAACGTTATCTTCTAATACTGTGTGTTTATCACCAAGTAGGATTTTAGTTTTCATCTGGCTTTTGTGTGTAAAATCGCTGCAGCGAACAAAACATTTCCATCTCCTCCTTCGTTGTTTGTTCGATAGGGATAAATACAGAGTACTGTGTACAGACAAACTGAAAACAGCAAATGCAACTATCAATATTTCCTCCACTTCATCTTGGTCAAATAAATAACGTATTTTAACAGAAAAAAAGCTAAGTCTAAATGCATCCAAGGAGCATATGGAGCATATATATATATATATATATATATATATATATATATATATATATATATATATATATATATATATATATATATATATATATATAGTCAACGGACATTTTTCTCAAATCTCGTACTCCCATGAATCGATACCAGAGCCTCTGATGTGACATAGCAAAAAACCACAACTGCACAGCCTGGTCTTACAATATCATATAAGTCAATTGTACATTATAACACAATTCAATCATAAATATTACCATAAACCATAAATATGACTCGAAAGACTCAAAAGTGACTCGAGAGAGCTCTCCAAGTTATAAGAATATACATTTATATATTCCTAGCTTGATGCCACTCCTGATTGGCTCACCACAACCATGAAAGGTCCTTGAGCAGGTATATTTATATGAGGTGCAGGCTCACTCACAGACACACACACACGCACACACAGATGTAACCGATCCTATGATTCTCATGGCTGAGATATTAATACTACTACTGTTGATAATAATATTACTACTACTAATAATATTAATAATGGCTGAATTCCATTTAACTGCTACAGTTTCAGGGTCCAGGTATTGTGCATGCTGGCTCACTGTCTCGCCGCTTACTCTCACCCGTCCTCAGAGCGGCATGTTGTTACAAACATCACGGTCTCGTTTGAACATAATCATAGCAGCTTCCTTTTGATAAGAGCATTTCACATCGCTGTTCCAGAAATTGGCCGTTGCGTGACGCCTACTTAAATATCGCCTCCTTTTGGAAGGTAGGAAAGAGCCGTGTGCTCCCTCCTGCCTCGTCGTGCTGGCTGTGTGTAAGGGGTTTGACTGTCGGTGATACGTGAGGGTGTCCTGAATCTGACAATTGTGGCGATCAAGACAGTCGTCCAAGCCCGTGCACATCTCTGGTTACCATTTAATGGGGGAGCCGGAGAGTCCCTATCGAGGCGAGGGAATCGTTTCGTGAGGTGTGATGTTAGCGCTGATGGCAAAAAGAAATGGAGACACACAAAAGATCCAGGGTTTACTACGGCCTTCTCACAATTCATATCTGATGCATGCAACCCAGAAACTCTACTCCCTGATGTATGTATTATCTTGTCAGTAATGTTATATATGAAGAACTCCATAGGTGCAGTACATGTACAGAGCCCCTCAACACTGTTCAGCCCTTCCTGCATTATTCAGACTGTGACCTCATGCTGTGATATGTTATCTTTGATATAAGGTGTCTTTTTTTCCCATTTTTTTCTTCCTTTCTTTCGTTCATTCAAACATCCCTAGTTTCTGACAGGCTTTCAATCACCGGAGTGTTAGATCAATGTCCACCAGAAATATGTCCAGAGATGAATCACCATCTGCTGATCCCTTGAGGGAATTTGAGCCAAACAAACATGCTCTATGCTCTTCAACTTTATTCATAAAGTGGTTTTGTATAGACATGTATTAAAGAGCGCTGCTTACAGTTAGGCTTGAATAGAAACTTACAGCAATGTTTCAGGAGTAATTATTTTTTAAAAACTGGTCAGGCGATGAACTAAGTCCTCCAGCCTCCATCTTAGGCCCTGAGCAAGCTGATTGAACTGCCAATATTAACCGTTGTAGTCAGAAATGTCCTGAACACATAGATATAAATCAGATATAATTAAATTAATCAAATAAAAAATACACTTCACTCACAAATGAGTTGTATTTTTTCTTTAACTCACCAGTTGAAGAGCACATGTTTTACTTAATATACTTAATTTAATCTAATTTTCATATACGCTAGTTTACGATTTGTCGACATCTTATTTTGAAAACCGGATGTTATGTCTCATGGATCTTTCCGCTAATTTCGTAAAAAAACCCCATCTGGGTCGTTTGAATGTGTCAACTATAAATGTCAGTATATCGGTGCAATGAAATTTCCCTGTCTGCTGAGTTGACCGCAGTTTGCTTTCCGCTTTGACATGATTTTAATTGTGCACACGTCTCTTCAGTTGCATGCCCACATAAGGAGCTGTCGGGGCGTTTCTGTATGCAAATCCATATGAACTACAGCGCACATGTTCTGACACTTTGGCTGTGTCAGAACACATGTTCAAGCGTTTTTCAAGGTGGAGATCTTTCCTGACGTTGGTCTTCCAAAGTATGTAAGAAAACATTTCAGAAGACACTTCAGCGTGTAGGGTTTAGTGCCATCTGGAGGTGAGGTTGCAGATTACATCCAGCTAAATAACCGTCGGTGTCCTTCGGGTCACACCTGAAACGTGTCCAACCGTACAACACATCAAAATAATAATTGAATAAAGTCTCAAATATATAAACACACGGACTGACAAACCCAGACTGAATAATACAATACAATATGGAAATTCAAGCGAATAACACTAAAAGCGGAAAAGACTGTCCAACATTGACATTAACAAGAGCAGCCTGCCATCAAGAGATATCTCTTTGTTTCAGGACCAGTAGTGATCAGTCGTATAAGTGCCTTCGGCATGAGGTGAAATTATCGCTGTTGGGTTGCAAGCAACTTAAGTGCAGATGATTTGGTTCAGCTGTAATTATTCAGAAAGTCTAAAGATGTAGTTTGCAGGTGGAGCCGCTGCAGGGTGGTTGATCAAAGACTGAAGAAGTCCACTGGCGACAAGAATCAGGATCTGCAAGTTCACAATAGCAGGCTCCCTCTCAGTGCCTATAGCAGCTACAGCGCAGCTGTTGATGTTTCGGGGGGAAGGATGTGTATAATAAATGAATACTATAACATGTACATTAGAGTAGCACGGGGAACAGTCTGCTATGTCTCCCTCGCAATCCCCTGTGAGTTAGATAATATGTAAAGGAGGAAAAATCTACAATTCAACAGATGTAACGTCAATTTTTGCAAACCAAAAGCAGAAACAAAACTCACAAACACATTAGCAGCTACTTTTAAACACACTATCATAGAACAGCTACGTCACAGAAATATTACGAATAATATCAGCAAAAAAAACCTAAGTTCATCAAAGGATTAGTGTCCCTAACAGTTTAGTTTAGCATGTATTTACCTGCACATTATTACTTTTTAATTATTTTTTTTATATTATTATATTATTTTAGTGCTGTTTATACACTTAAAATCTTTTTTTTAACCATATTTACCATACTGCATACCATACTTTGTCAAAATTAAAGACTGTGAATCTATTGCTTTCCGTTGTGAGAGAGAAGAAAGCAGCTGCAGTCTGTATGAGACCTTCATCTTTTGGTGATAAGCATATTTTTATAAAAAATAATCTCAGGAGGAAGAATTTACTGTTTAGTAATACTGGGATTCCTCCTTCACTTCAACGTCGACTTCACTTCACAGGTAAATGTGCTGCAGTAGTGTACGTGTAATTAACAAAGACAGAAAGAAAGGTTTTCCCTTTACGATCATTGGGCTTTTGGGTATGTAGATAAAAAATTCTTAATGAAGCTGAATGAATCTCATTTGAACTCATCACGGTTTCAGACACGTCTCTGGGTCTCACTAAGACTGCGGCGCTCGAATGGGGTTCAAGATCTGCATGCTGTTCTAGTGTTGAGCTTTCCTTTTCTCTTGTGCTCCGACAAGATCAGCACCAACACGGGCTCGCTCTAAACAGTCTGAGAAGTCCTCAAATGTGACTTGTGTTTCTCTCCAGATCAATATTTGGATCGCTGAGAAAAATGTTTGAAGTCTTTTATTCGGAACTCTTCATATGTTCCTTTTAAGGGGTGTTTTGTATCTTCTAATGATCTATTTGATAGATTTGATAGATTTCATTCTATTGGCAAAATGTGCAAATTGTCTGTTGGAAAAGAGATCAAATGAAAACACACCGTGCTGCCGGACTCAGTTCTTTCATGCGAGTCTTGAGGTGGTTTTTCATCGGCGACTCTCCGCCTGCCTGACATTAAGGTAGCGAACATTCTCCTACTAACAGACCTATCGCTCTCCTGCTCACAGCTGGTACTAACATCAACGTGGGCTCTATATCGTGTGATGGTTGTCCCCTCGACGGTTGTGGCGGAAGTACAAGAACCGGAAGAGATCAGAGAATACGTTCTATATCTTAAGCACATTTAAGTATATATTTGATTAGCTCTGCTTTCTCCTCAGTCTTCTTTCCAAAGCTGTTGTTTTCTTCTGTTATTTATGGGGTTTTTTTTGCCGGAGTGATTTTACCCTTCACTAAGCATTGCACTGGACATTGCATTTCTACATAAAAGAAGGCGGGAAAGGAGGGTCAGCGGGATGAGAGCGTGCAACCTGGTCTGGAACGACAGCAAAATGAGTGACCGGGCAAACCAGGCAGAAGGAAGAGCTGAGTGAAGGGATCAGCAGAGATTTGTGATACAGTATTGACAGGATAAATAAAGTAAACAATAAAGATCTCCATGTACATCTGAGGCTTGTGTGTATTCTTTTAAGAGTTGAAAACAATGAGTGCCGATCTGTAAATGCTTTATATGTATATATATATATATATATATATATATATATATATATATATATATATATATATATATATATATATATATATATATTCTCTTTATGTCCCGGAGATCTCCGGCCTCTCCTGCCTCCTGTCTTACATGCAACAGTACCAGTTCGGGGTTCCCTCTCAAGACACGACACAGCACGCATAACGCACTGCTAATTAATGTCCACTCCATCTCAAGAGCTCGCGCTCGATACTGCACTCCCATGGCTCCTCCTGTTGGACTCTGACATGACGTACCCATGTTCCCTGCCTGCACTCCAGCTCGTGACTACACGCTGTGCACCAAAAGCTAAAATTAAGTTTGCCTCGCTCTCCTAAATGGCCACTTCTCTCCAACCCCAGGGAGCAGAGCCAAGACATGAACATTGTAATAATTATGCATGTTCTGAACTTGTTTTCCAGCATACAAAGTCAGAGCACTGGCCGAAGCGCCATGCCGCTGCTGTCAAGTCAAAGGCAAAAGGCACCAGGCTTTGCTTTTTCCCCTCACTTTTGTATTCTATTCAGCGACATCCGCTACCTGTTGCCGATTAAAGTCCATCAGACATGTTCTGCCCTATCTCTCATCATCCTCTAACCCTCTCATTGTCTCTCTTTCTCTCTCCTCATCACCACTTCCACCTCCTGTTGTTGTGTGTTTGTTTCCCCCTCTCTCTGTCTCTTCCTTTTCACTTTGGGTTTTCACACTCTCTGCCTTATTTTTGCCGTAGTTTGAGCTGTTAGCGCTGTTTGTTAGTTAAAGGTTGCTGGCTCAGGCACCGCTATGTTGAGAGCTGTTTAGTGCAATTGGAACGCTCCAATCCTCGTATCTTGTGTCTTTAATCGGTGAGGATGCTGACTTTTGGCCATGAGGACGAGTTTAGCTTTAGCCTCAGTCTTTTAACACCTCATCATACTGGAAGTGTAATCAAAATGTATTGTTATTTACATCTTACATGTATCATTGTTAATTGTGTATGTGCAGCATGTGAACAGAAGCTTGACAGACATATAGCAACAGCAACTAAAGGAGGTGGATTTCAACAAATGGTCGGTTGCCGTTGTGAACCATCCAAACATGACAGCACTTTGTGAAATACAGTGAGTGCCCACACGCTGTCTATCCAACCTTTCCTCAGCTCAAAGCCACATGCAAAAACATCTTAGGGTCACATCAGGGAACACCAGCTCTGACATACGATCGCATCCCTCAGATCCAGCAGATAATGAGGAGCCACCATAAGCTCAAAGCCCCGTTTCCTTTTAATTAAGCCGAGGTCAAGAGCATGAACGACACTGGGATTTACTCATCTTCGCACTCTCTTTAAAATGTTCATGACAAACTCAGGCACGCACGATGTTAAAGCTCAGGGTAAAACATCTGTACGACAGCAGCTTTGATGCCTTTAATTCCCCCTGTCTCTTGTTGAATGTGTGTCTTTGAATAATCCAATCATCGAATATAGGAAATATGCAACATATATCATGTCCCACACACACCCGTTTGATTATTTATGCTATACTAATGAACGCCTCTTCTGTATGACATGTGCAGCCTATTTTTTCAGACACTAATCAACACATGCAGAGCACATGTTCATCGTGGTTATTGACTTCGGGATAAAGTTCACGGTGAATTGCATCGCGAACTATTTCCACTAAGATTGTTTATGTTCTCTTTTAGAGTTCAGAGTTTGAAACAACATGTAAGGTTCGAGATTGCAGATTCGCAAACACACACATAGTACATTTATATTATCTATACATGCACGTTGCAGCATGTTCTGAACATAAGATGCAGATGAGTATCAGAATATCAAGCAGGTCAAGCAATTTATTGTTTCATTATTTTACAGTATTTAGATTAACTTTAATTCACTCTTATATCACTTTTTTCTCGTATGAACAGTTGTCTCCTCATTTCGAACTCAAGGAACATTTCTATACTTTTACAGCAGAACTCATTAATGCACCTCTTTCTGATACAAGGAATGGTGAAAGCACATATTGTGTATAAGAGGCCTCTTATGTAAAAAGCGGAGATACATTCAGGACTGAAATTGAACACGCATCATCTTAAAGCCTCAATAAATTGCTTTTTGACCACAGACTTAGGATGTGCTTTCACATAATTGAACAGTGTGGGTTATAGTTTTTTTCTAAACATGATTCAAAATATAGGCCTGTATTTGCAGAGAATTACAGGGGAAAAAATGTACTTTTTGCAGCAAAAGCTTTTATCGAGAGAATTGCTATTTGGTTTGAGAGGTTTTGGTTATCTTCGGCTTTAGATGATTAGAGTTGTCTTTTTTGTTCTTAATAATAAATTCCACTGAAACAGAAACAACAGTGAATTTATCAGCCAGTGTTCTCATTGTTGTATTAACCATTCGACAGTTAGTAGGTACAATATGTTCTCAATGCGAGCCAAACCTGTTTCCTACAAAGAAACCTTTTCATCACACACACACACCTATAGTCATCAGTATTGTGCATTTAACCTGGCAATATTTTTGACACAAAATTGCCATGTCTGTGACGCCATGAACGATCAAATGGAATTATGGATTTCTTTTCGTCCCATTTCTGACAGCTTTTTCATTTTCAATTTCATTTTGCCGTCTTCCTTGACAGTGACGTGGTTTCTCTTTCAGGAAGAATACATCGTGGTAACTCAAAATGTCAAATTGCAAGTCTCTGGTTGACTTTATGTTTGTCTTTGAGGCATTGAAAGACCCCAAGGGGAGAGCTGTTCGGATTAGCATTTAATAGTCCGGCATATATAATCGCTTCATTTCCATAATCACAATGTGACTATTTGTCCCTGTGATTGTTTGAATCCCTTCTTTGCTTACACTTTATTTCAAAGCCCAAAAATTGGTGAAAATATAGTAAATATTGTAAAGCATAAAGCAGCATCTGTTCACCTCTTCAACAGTGTAATTACCATGTAGGGGCAGAAGATGTTGGCCTCGAATAAAGTGGTGTCTTTAGTCACACGGGAACATTTGTCATCTATCTACTCCGTCAAGTATTTTTTCCCCTTCAGTGGCAAAAACACTACCTAGCTTATAATGGACTGCAGTAGGTCAATTGTGGAAACAGCAGCGTCTGAATTCCTCAAAGCGTTCTGTACATCCATCTATTATTGTGACATTAACTTCCAGACTTTCTTTAAACTTGTTCCTGTGTATGAACAGAAGTACCGAAGTCTTTCATTAGCACTTTCATCTATCCTTAATTTCTACACAGTTTGCATGAGATCCACAGTATTACCCTTTGTCTTGATGGACTCCTCTTGTTAAATAAAATGTCTCATACAATTCATTTATGACCGTTTTCATTTGCCATTCTGCGAGGTTTCAAACATATTAGGCAGTCTGGTGGCCTTTACCTTAAATAAATAACACTCAAATAAATAAATACCCTGGGATCATTAATTAAGTGCATGCGCTTAATATCAGATCCACCCATTCACTTGAATTTAGCATATGTGCTTTTCCCCTTTGGTTTAATGAGGAGAATGAATTGTTCCCTGAATAGAGGATGAGGAAACGTTCAGGCGTCATACTGCAGAGGAAAACCGGAGAAACCGCTGACTGACAGACGACCGGACGATGCTGTTGGGAAGAAAAGAATGCGGACATGTGAAAAGTCAGTTTATTTGCTAACAGCTCGGAGTTCATCGCTCCGTAGAGATGAAAAAGTCTTGGAATAATGTAAACATGTTGTGACTTTGAACACCGAGCATCGTGCTGCATATTTGAAGATACAATACAAGCCCATCCGCTGTGTGATAACTCTTCAAACCAAAAACAAACATATATCACATTCAAAGTATATACAAGTGACCTATTGAATACCTACAGGGTAAAATGCATGTTTATATTACACAGCACAGTTCGATTAAACCTTTCCCAAAAAGGATGACATGCAACGAACAAAAAAAATATAATAAATAAAAGGACAAATAGAACAAGTTTTATAATGTTTCATGGTGGTTATACAGGGAAAGTAAAGGGATAACCAAAGTTATTAAAACATCCTCAGGGGGATCATAAAAGCCTGAGACAAATTCCATTGCAATCAATCCAATAGTTGTTGAGGCATTTCACTTAAACACACAGACGTCAACCTCACGTTGGTGCCAAAGAAGACGTTTGGGGATCAACAAAGTTTCTCTGGGAACCGTGAATGTTTTCTACATTGTGTAACAACCCATCGCACTTAATTGGATGAAGGAAACGCTTGACCTGCTGGCACTACAGATCAAATCAAGGAGATCATCACTGTTGTCTGGATTTATCCTCTTGGGAACGTGAATGTCTGTACAACATGTCTTGGCAATCCATCCAGTGGCTGTTGAGATAGTTCAGGCTGGACCACACTGGTCAACCAACCCATCAACAGACTGCCATCATTTTAAGCATCGCCAAGAGCTTTTTTTGACTCCATAACGACCGCACCTTACCCGATGCTCCACTGTAATATCCCCGTAAGGAGTCATAGTCTGTGAGTTCCTGCTTTAATAGCCTCCCATTGATTGTTAATTAAGACAAGTGATAGTCTCACTATAACAGGTACTAGAGGGATGTGTAGTTTGTAGTTCTGCAGTGATGTTTGTTTATCACACTTACTGGAAGATGACGTTACCATGAGGAATATGTTTTCTTTCTTTTTTAACCAGTGTTCAACCTCTGTAAATAAAGATGGACAATATAAAAGCTCCCCAAAAGTGAGGCAGCCGTCCCAGAGGCTGAAGGATTAGCGAAACATGTAACTAAATTGTGTTATTGTCCATTTTACCATAGACTGTATATAAAAGGTCGCCAGCTGACTTCGCGTCATGCCAGCCCAGAGGCAAATCACAAGGAATCCAGAGTCTGAGTCAAAGCATATGCTTCCAGTTGATCGGACATATATTTCTAGAGATGCGTTTGTGCGTGACCTCTGTACCGTCACCAAAAAAAAAAAATCAATATGGCAGCGTCTGTATTCAAGATGTACTGTTGGTTTCACTTTTGCACAGTGGGAGGAAGTGGGGAAGTGGCGACGCGTCGTCCTTCCAGTCCCTTAACCTGCAGTCCGACGTGACGTAAAGTGAGCTGACCATGGTGGCCTCTTCCTGGATGGACTCCTTCCGATCGGGCTGACGCGCACACATCACGGCCACGAGCGTCTTGGGCAGCGTCCCACTGAACAGCAGGTAAATGCAGGGGTTTGCACAGCTGTTCAGACTGGCCAGCAGCATCAAGATGGTGAAGGTCGCAGCTGGAAACAACAGAGGACCAAGTGAGGAAAAATAAGGAACGCTGCCTTTAATTCTGACACCTTGTCCACCTTTGAAGCGTCGTCAATTAAACTCACTTAACTCAGATATTCATTCCATGGGATGAGGAGCAATATCTACTCAATGTATTGTTCTATCCAAGCTTAAACTCACATGGAGATGGCACCCAACCATGTATTTTTGTATTAATATTACATAAATATGTATATGCAGTATGTTTATTTTAAGCGGAAGGTGGTACCTTCTGAAATTAAACACGTTTTTATTATTTTGAAATTATTCAATTACCTATATACACAACTCTTTTTTTCTCTGAAAACGTTTTTCATCAATCAGATTTTTCAGAATTATGTGCCAGTTAGAAAGTGTCTTTTTCTTTGTGTGTGTGTGTGTGTGCGTGCGTGTGTGTGTGTGTGCGTGTGTGTGTGTGTGTGTGTGTGTGTGTGTGTGTGTGTGTGTGTGTGTGTGTGTGTGTGTGTGTGTGTGTGTGTGTGTGTGTGTGTGTGTGTGTGATCTCGAACCCTGTCATCTTACTCTGAGTGGGTGCCTCCGCGTCCCAGACGGACCAGAGCTGCACGGTGAAGAAAGGCGTCCAGCAGATGACGTAGGTGAGCACGATGACCACGGTCATCTTCACCGTCTTCACCCTCGCCTTGGACACCCCTGCGCCGCTGCTGGCCCTGGAGGGCGGCGGCTGGCCCGCCGCCTCCTCGACCTGCTGCGTCTTCACGTGGAAGTTGACGCGCACGGTGCGGCAGATGCGCACTTGGCACACGATCACAGCGAGGACGGGCAGAACAAATATCACCAGAGTCGTCCAGGTCACGTAGGCTCTGGGTCCCCACGGCGTGACGAACTGCGCCCAGCAGTCGTGCACGCCGGGAGCGACCTCCACCCGTGAGAAGATGAAGATCTGCGGCAGGCTGCCGATGAAGGAGACGCACCAGGCGGCGCACACGGGGACGTTCCAGCGCGCCCTGCGCCTCTGGAACCTCACCATGGGGTTGCAAATGGCTTGGTAGCGGTCCAGAGTCATCACCACGATCATGTAACTGGAGGCGAACATCCCGACCACCTGCAGGTACTTCACTGCGCGGCACAAGACGTCCGGCCCGACGAATCGGTCGGTGATGTCCCACATGAGTTGGGGACAAACTTGGAAGAACGTGACCACCAGGTCGGCGACGGACAGGTGGAAAACGTAGACGCGCATGCGGGAGAGCTGCTTCCTCCGCTTCCACAGCAGGAACAAGATCCCGAAGTTAAGGGTTCCCGCGGTGATGAAGATGATGGACAGAAGAGCTATTTCCACTTGAGCCAAGCGCTCGTCCCGCGGCTCGTCCCCAGAGAGCGCGCGCCCCAAAGAGGTGTTACTGACGTTGACGATGAACCAAGCCATGCTTTCACAACTAATACCGGAGAATGAACACTGTGATATTATAGGTGAAGTCAGCTGAAGTAGGGGATTAAAACAAATATTACAAAATAAATTACAAGGCAGCTAGCAATTACACTTCAAACAATTTCATTTAAAAAAAAAAAATCCTAGAAAAATGAATTGTTGTGGAGTGTAGTGGGTGAGTGTCCAGCGAGCAACAAGTGCCGATAGACTCCAGGCAGAAACTGTAGTGTCGGTAAAGAACAGCAGAGGGCTTTATATCTCCTCATCTCTGCCTGGAGGAGGAGGAGCAACCTCACCATAAAGAAAACCATTTCTCACAGCGACAAACACACATAGGTGGAGAAGATACAAACAATTTATTCTGCAGCCCATGCATTTAACAAAGAAATAAAAACACAGCAAAGAAATAAAAACACAGCTGCAGTTAAACCGAGGTGAAAACCAAAACAGCCAAAATCAAACTTCTCCTTTTTAATATGATTTCCACAATTCATATCGTTGATAGTAACTGAGCATGACAGCTGCTTAGGCTATACATTTGCATGGAGCCCTGTCAATAATGTCATTGTACACATTCACTCAAATGGTGGCAGCCGTGCTGCCGAGTACGTGTGTGATCTCTCCACATGGCGACACGGACAACACGGGGGGGCAATGGGTTTGCTTGGAACCAAATTGCATTCATCAATGGCTACTACGCATTTTTTGGGGTCCTCGCTCGCCCTCTTTAAACGGTGTGCAGCAATCCGCTCAATCAATATCTGTGAGGAGGCCAATTACTCTTCTCATTTAGGACTTGATGTGACTGAGGAGTTCATCTTTGTCCTTCTGGTAACAGCTCTTCTTCCAGATGTCGCGGAGCTCCAGCAGGGTGGCTCCTATCTCCTTGCCCGTCGTGATCCCCATCCTCCTCAGGTCGTGGCCGCTGACGGGGAATTGGGGGACGGACCAGCCGCTGAGCTCTGCCAGCAGCTTCTCCTCGCCTTGGTACTTCAGCAGCTCACACACTTTACTCTGGGAGTCCAGCTCTCGACTCTGAGAAGACACGACATGCAGAGTGTGTGAGTGAATTAAAGCTCCTAAAAAAGCTTGGTTTCAGAGTTTAAGGATTTTTCTGTCACATAAGATATTCATGACTTGATACGCGGCAATAACCGGCTGCTCTGCTTCATCAACACCGTATGTCTGATCAGATTTGATTGCCAGCAGCTGACCACCAAAGCAGAAAATTTGATTTATGCAATCATTCCTAAATCCTGATCGGGTCACAGTCATTTGTGACGTCGTCTTTTTACCAACTGAGCTCGGCCAACTTTAAACCAGTACAAAAAAACAAAATAAAAAATACAGACGCATCTCCTGTGTATTCATAAACCGCATGTAGATGTGGTGGACCACATAACCTATAACGTAACATAAGACGAATGTGAAAATATGGTTTATGGCCTTTGAAGGATTTCAGTTATTCTTTAGTGGGATGTCTCGTTCTTTTTGATGTCACTCATTCCGCTTTGTACGATTAAAGAGAATTATTTTGAACTGATCACATCTGAATCACCTTTTAAAATCCATTGAAGCCAACATATTCATGTTGAGATTTAAACTGTTCTGAGAAAAGTAGCAAACTAAGAAATTAAACAAAAAACATAAATATGTTGAAATACAGTTTTCCAAAATGTGTTGCTTGGATAAATGTCGACGAAAGAACATGAGAGGGAACATGTCCAAACTAAAAATCTCTCCTTCCCGTTTTACAATTGCACAAACATAAGCACAATTGCCAACTGAAAAACTGCAAGAGGCTGAGACTTACGTCAAAGATGAAGTCTGTGAAGGGTTTGAGGCTGTCCGGCTCGTCTTGGCTCTTGCGGAGCTCCCGTCGATATTTGACCAGAAACAGAGCCAAAGTCTTCTCCTCCTTGGACACCTTCAGCCGGATGATCATCTTTTCAACCTCCTCCGGGCGGCGGAAGAGAGCGACCAGGATGGTCATGGGCTTGGGAGAGTGATCTTTGGCGCACCGCCACACTCTCTTCATCTCCTCAATATTGCCATCTGGAGGTAAACCTGAGGAGGAGCGGAGCAGGAGGAGACTTTTAAACAACGGCAAAAACTAAGCTTGACAAAGAACACATTATATCTTTGAAAACATGTTTTGGTATCCGTGTGGGAGTCTTCTGGTGATAATGGAAAGCTTGAGGAGTTTACATTACCAAGAGTCATTGAATCCTATATTTAAGGACAACTAATACCAGAAGCCACAGTACCAAAGGCATAGAGTCCACTCTCTCTCGGGGATGAAACATTTTCTCAATTCTAAACCTCTTTCATCATTTGTAAATGGCTCCAAATTGTCCGGTTATTGAGAGCTGACATACTGATGACGTTGACGGATGCCTGTACTCTGCAAACAATAGCCCGATCCCCCTTCTGAACCCTCAGGAACTTATTTGACACCTGGCAAGCGTCTGAGTGTGAGAGGCTGCACGAGATAAGAACGGGACAGCTTTTTGGTTCTGTGACAATGTCAAAACACGTGACGCCTGACACTTTATTATTTCATTATTCTTCTCGGCTCAGTCGATTATGGGGCCGGCTCCTGATTTTAACTTCTTCCAGGCTCTTTTCTTAAAGAAAAGACAAGAGGTCACTGTCAATTCATCAATTTACTTGTTTATGGCTAGACAACATCACCAAGCCCAAATGAAAAGTAATTAGTTGATGAATAAATCAGGTGCGTAAAGCCAATGTTTGCAATTTTTTATGAACCATCTTAAATCCTTGTTAAATGTAGTGTTTCTTTGTACATTTAGGCATCGTACCCAACACATACACACACACCAGACTAAACATCGATGAGTCAGTCCTTCCCGTTTACCTGTTTTGGGTTTAACACTATGAATTGGATGCAAATCTTTCAGGCAAAGTCCACAGAATTATGTAAAGTGGCGCATTAAAAAGGCTCAAAATGAGCAAAAAGCCCTCATGCACACCACAAATTGACAGCCGAACAGCCCTGAGCCTCGTGAATTTAGTTGAAACGCTCCTCGAAGTTCCCGAGTCTGTGAGAGTGGACATTTAGATGGGACCAATGACTTAATGCCAAGGTGCGCATATATGTATACACACATATGTTCAGAATATGCATATATCTTCAGCCCTGTTTATAGAGGTGAGCCAATCCTCTCCCGACTCCAGTTTCATATTCAGAATGTTTATCTTAGACTTCTTTTTCAAAAAGGGGTTGACCACCTAAAGCTAATGTCCCCAGCTCCAGTCTGGCTGAGTATCCTGGTCTTTTCATCCCCCACCCCTCTCTCACCTATGTACTGGGCCAGTTCCAGACTGTACATCAGCTCCAGCAGATGAGCGGCGTGGCTTCCAACAACCATCTTCTTCAGTTCCATCCAAATCCGTTCTCCCGATATAGCCGCTAGACCACTGCCGTTCTCCCGGATAGCAGCCAGTGTCTCGGCCTCGTGACAGTCCGGCTCCAGGGCCACCCTGCCGTAGAACCTTGGAGTGAACAGAGACGGTTCAAGTCAAAGCGCTTTCAGGTCAGACAAATAGAAACAAATCATTGTTTCCATGCGTCTTGCTCTCCATGTTAACCAAGTTGAAAGGGATGCCCACCTGAAATAGCGCAGTATTCTCAAGTAGTCCTCCTGGATTCTTTGTTCAGCGCTGCCAACAAACCGAACTTCGCGATTCTGCAGGTCTTCGTATCCTTTGAAATAGTCGTATAATGTGCCGTCAAGGCCTAGACAAAGAGGGAAAGGTCAGGAAAACATAAGAAAAGAATGACACAAGTGTAATAAAATGAGTGAGCGTCCTCTGAACCGACACGCTGGGCATCTCTGAGCACAAACACGGCAATACCTAAAAACATGGAATTGATGGTGAGGTCTCTCCGCTCAGCGTCCTTCTGCCAGTCCGTGGTGAACTCCACCTCTGCGTGACGGCCATCCGTCGCAACGTCCACTCGTAACGTGGTCACCTCGAAGTTCTCATTGTGTAGCTATGAGAAACGACCAGCAAGAAAAACAGACGACTTGAGGCACAGCAAAGATGGCGACATGAAGGTAGTCCCTCATTCTGAAGTCAACCTGCTCTCATTTCAGAAATAAATAACTGTGTCTGTAAAGCTACCTAATGCTATTAGGACAGTCTAGGCTTTTTTCTTAAATATTTACCCAAATACGCTCCAGCACACAACATCGGCTTGTTAGATGCAACTTATTTACATACAGCAATTGGAAATAAATCAAATCGTAGAGCTTCCTGCTGCAGGACTGCCTCTCCGTGGGGTGTTCTCCAACAGTCCCATCAGGACGGCTGATCCATTAACATCTTCAAATCAAGATGCAAGGCCGGCTTATTTGATCGATCAGACAGCGTGCGGAAGAAGAAAATTACCCATTTAGTACCATAGCCTCCCATGATGCAACTGGCTGGTCCAACAACAACAATTTTTGTATCAGCACGGCCGTCTCCCTGTACGATCTCACTTTCCAGACTGTAGGATACACTTCCTATGAGTATATTTTTATTTATATTTTTTAATTGCAGTCTTGTATTATAAGATTGAAAATGTCATAATTAGATATTGAAAAGCAGTAGCCCTAGCATATCAATCTCCAGAGATTGAATTCAGCTATTCTTCTGTAAAAGTAGAGAGCCGCGGCTCACAGACAGTCCAAGTTGTTTTCACGGCAGCTTTCCAAACAATGACCCAGAAGTGGACGTAGGAAACAGCTCCAGCCTCTTACTCTCGCTGTAATGGTCCCGTGCTTCTCTCCTTTGTTGTTGATCATCCTGATGCCGGCTTTCTGAAACATGCGCTTCATCTCCTCCGGAGTGGCTGTGGTGGCAAAGTCCACGTCTTCGGGCCGCTTCCCGGACAGCAGGTCTCGCACAGCCCCTCCAGCTATCCTCAGCTCATGCTGGTGCTGCTCAAACACTTCTAAAAAGGAACAAACGCACACTCAGTTGGAGCATCTTCTCATTGGAAGTGTGTGTCTGGAGGCATAAACCATCTCAATGGTTGAATAACACCTAGCGGAGCAACAAGAGAAGAACATTTACACGATAATAAATTGTCACAAAGTAGTACAAAAAAAATACAATATTGTATCCCTTTTATATTATTATTAATTGATTTTTAACTCCGTCTATAGATTGTACACTCAACCAATGAAAATATAACCTCCTCTGGATCCATTTTGTAAATGTGTTTTCAAAAAATACAATATTGTATCCCTTTTATATTATTATTAATTGATTTTTAACTCCGTCTATAGATTGTACACTCAACCAATGAAAATATAACCTCCTCTGGATCCATTTTGTAAATGTGTTTTCAGCCAAAAACCACAAAAATCATTGAGGCAGTTCATGGAATTGGGATTTAACAGTAGTATAGTACAATAGTAGTAGTATACAATAGTATAATCATACATGCCAGCCAATATTCTTTTCTATAACTTCTTACATTAACATAAAACATACACAAACATATCTGATAAGAATCCTTTAAATCAGTTCCTTTAAAATTAAGCACTTTGACCAAGAGGAGTGATGAGTGGGACATTTTAAAACATGTCAGTGCCCTCTAGTAGACAAACTGTCACAGTGACAACGTTTCTGAGAAACGACCCAACATCCATTCCTCTCTGTAGTGCAAGTGTTGTTAGCCCACACATTCCTCACGCTGTGAGGGATCACAACTGGTGTAGGTGCTGCCTCTCACCCGCTAGTCCATTCAGCCCATCAGAGACCACAGACTGGAACTCACTGGTCTTCAGCTTCATAGTGAAGAGAGTCCTCCAACAGAAAGATGCTCTACCAATCACACGAGGATTCAATAGCATGCTCCACATCTAAGCAAACAAAACAAGAAACATTGCGTTACATCATTTGACCCTTTATGGCGTTAGCTAACGTTGCATGTCCAGTCGCGCTTGCGAACGTCAGAGGTCCGCGCGCTCGTGTTCACGCCGTGACCCCCCCACGCCGCCAGCACACGAGCGACATTCACGTGTCAACGTAAACACACCAAAAACATAACCGACGGGACTGACCTGACACTTGAACAGGAGTTGTAAGTTGTCACTTCATGGCAGCCTTCTCTGCTGCGAGGCTTGGCAGGAAGTGTTTTGACAACGTGCGCGCACTGACCAATAGCGTGCGGTTTCACCAGTCTGACTGGGCGGGGCTTAAGAGAGCGAGCGGTCTCGCAGCTTCTCGCGAGACTTTCACTGTGTCGCTTTGAGAGACTTTTCCGGCTGGTGGAGCGGGTACCGTGCTGTCAGACGAGGGAGCGGACCTGCAGGCAAATGGCTAAAGTGGAGTTGACGCCGCTCAGGCCGTGGGACGACTTCTTCCCCGGCTCGGAAAGATTCGCAAAACCGGACGGCAAAGATTTGGGGAAATGGAACAACCGCGTGATCAATAACCTGCTTTATTATCAAACTAACTATTTAGTTTTGGCCATCGCCGTGTTCCTGGTTGTAGGGTAAGTTACATATGGTTACTTATGATCATACAGCAGAAGCTTGTGACTGTTATTTTCGGCTAAATTGCAGCGACTCTTCAGGTTGTTGCAGCTGCTCTTCGCCTCTTGTTGTCATTATGGCTGTCCTGTTAGTGCAAACGTGGATGTAGCCCTTAATGGGATTAAGGATGAGGGTGCAGACGGGATGCAAAAAGAAGTCCCATAAATAAAGAATATATATATAGTTTCTGCCGTAAAGTGACGCACCGTTACTGTCCTGTCCTGTCAGTGTGAACTCTCTTCTTTCTCAACACGAAAACCACGCCAACAACTTTGACATTGTAAACTGAGACTGTTTATTGATTATTAATTTAAAAGTGTTAAAACAATACATACAATGACACGAGGCTCCTATGATGCTCACGTGGAAACACATGCAACTTAATCAATATGGGGTCCTGACTCCTGACTCATAGACAGTACAAGAACCAACCATTTCCACAGATCTGAAACACAACCTCTGACCCCAGACTGCCGTCAATATTATCTGATGATAGATAGGCCTACCAGCTAGATTCAATCAGATTGATTAAATGTCGGACATATCTCTTGGCTCAGGTTGATTCCAACTAAATCCCAGCATACTAAAAATAGCGAGGCCCTGTCATGGTCTGTCCGCTGACCTGTATGATGACATATTATTGCTATGTTATCATCTAGTCAAGGGGTATTTAGGCAATGGGTTGCTCAGCGATTGTGCAGGGTAATGACTGTATGGTCACTTTAGAGCCCTAACAAATTGAAGGCCCTTTACAAATTCCAAGAAGGAAGTCCACATCTCTTCAAACTGTGCATATTTTCCTTTCAGTGAATATGTCATTTTTTTCCATGGCTATAACTTGTACAATGTCCTCTCGCCAGCCTTTGGTAGTCGGCTTCTGTACAGATTTCTAACATTTTGCTATAGTCCGTCTGGCTTGTACTAGGTATAGGGTAACCATCTTTCTGTTAGCTCTACTGAGATTAATGTCCTTTGGTATAAAACCCAAAACACACATTCTTGGGCACATAGGGAGAGTCACCTTTGATGCTTTTGAGAGTGTCTCAACAACCATCCTCCAAAATTACTGTACCTTTTGAACATAACCATAAACAATGGAAAAGTGTCCCCCTATGATCTAGATCACATCTGATGGATCCCATAGCAGGCTGTGATTGTTTTTAGTTTTTTTTAAAAGGAACTGTTTTTGAGTTTTCTTCCTCTTCGTGAAACCTGTTTTCCAGGATTGTCAGTGTTCATGATGAGGTCTCAAAGGGAGCCTGAGGGAGTTGAACCGCAGTCGGGCCAAGACTGCATCTATCACACAAAGCCCAACTAAAGCCCATTTTCAATGTGGATACATTTGACGATAATTTTTCACAATTCATGGATCAATCATTTTAGTCTATCACATTTTTTTTTTTTAAATAGCCAAACTAAATTATGATTTCCCAAGTTATCAGATGTCCCTCTGTGGTCCTGCCCTGTTTGAATGAGAACAGACCTCATGCTAATAAGTGCCTTGTTGTTGTCTTAACAACATCTGACCACTTGGGGGCGCCGGTGACCACACACAGATTGTACCAGAGCCGTTTTTAAAACTGACCCCTCTGCTTCCCTGTGTCCCGTGTCGCTGCCCGGCAGGTTCCTGAACCCTCTGGGGATGTTCACAGCCATGGCCGTGGTGTCGCTCGTCTTCCTGGCTTCGGTGTGGGCCGGAGAGAACAGAGCTGCCATCAGCAACTTCAAGAGGCAAAATCCCACGGCCTTCGTGGTTGCCGTCATGGTCGCCAGCTCCATGTTGCTCTCTATGCTGGGCAGCGTCATGGTGTTCATGACGGCCGTCACTCTACCCCTGGCTTGTGAGTTCATGATGATACTGTTGAAGAGAATTTCAAGCATGTAAAATATAATATATTCCCGTTACTGCAAGATAGTTTTTTGAGGTGGGGGGGGGAGTAAAGATACAAATGTAAAACTAATCAGCTCAATAAATATATTTGATGACAAAGTCGATATCTAGTTAAAGTATTAGGATCATTCAAAGTGTTGTTAAATGAACATGTTTTGGACTGAAATCTTGCAGATCTTCAAAGGATGATGCTCTTGCAGTCCGACTCCAAGAAAAGTTCATAGCTTTGTTTTTGCCAAGCATTCCAAAACATTAACTTTTTTTTCTTCTTCTTCATCTGCTTTCCACAGTGATATTTGCGCATGCTTCCTTTCGCCTCCGCAACATGAAGAATAAGCTGGAGAACAAGATCGAGGGAGCCGGGCTGAAGAGGTCCCCCATGGGTCTTGTGCTGGAGGCCCTTGGTCAGCAGGAGGAGAACCTCCAAAAGATCCACAGCCTTCTGGAGGGAAAACTGAAGGAGTGACCGGACTGTGAACTTTTTTTTTTCCGCCAAAGATCTTGACTTTTGGTCCCAATCCAAACCTCCTAAAGCTGGTTTATATATAGTGTGTGTTCACCCACTTGCATGTGTGTGTTTTAAAGAGAGCGATTGTAATCCTTTATCTTTTCCCTCCGGGTATTTGTCACCGCACGCAGAACTTGGCGTACCACTTCTTCCGCACCTCACGTCTCCGCTATGCAACATGTTGGTGATCACGCGAATCACAGATGCGAAATCTGAAATCTGCACTCAACCCATCTGAGAAACAGCCGTCGGTCTCTGTCGGCCTACGCCCCGACTGAAATTGTGTCACTTTGTAACAAAGAATAAAATGTGCACAGTGAACGCGCCTCACACACTGCCAGGTCTGCACTGTTTGAAGTTTTTAGAATAACGTCTCCTCACTTAAGATCTGAACGTTTACTGAAGTATGAAGGTGAATAGAAACAAAACAAACTTTAAGGTTTCCACAGAATGAAAGAGAAAGGACTGCTTTCATGTAATTTTCCATATCACTGTGTCAATATTGGAAAGGAAAACTTCAAAGGAGAGCGAGGTCTTAACCCATTGGCCATCAGTATTCCTCCTGCACCCTTGACTGCTCAATCTTGACAATGCCCCCTGGGTGATAGATTGGCTAACTTCGCTTTCCTCTCCACTTACCCAATACTAATCAATGGGCTGCAGTAGATTATAGAGAGCTGAGGGCTGCACAGTGACACAGTGGATTCATCTGCAGTCATTCACCGCCAAAAACCTGAGTTTAGTTGCTGCGTCAGCTTCTTCCAGCTGCTTTTTGCATTTTTTTTTTTAATGGATTCCATTTGAAATTGGCTGCAGATAACGAGAATCCTTGTGGAACTTAATGCCCTGTCATTTGGTTATGTGGCAAGCGTGTAAGGATTGGGAGAAACATGACGATAAGAATGATGGGCATAAAAAAAAAAGAGTAATCACTTTCCAAATGATTACCTGTTGCTTTCAAAAAAGACACATTAAAGCAGCGTCATTTTCCCGTGGTATTTATCTTCTGATGACCTCTGCATACTCCGGCGTAACAGTATCCCAGTGGATCTCCAGTTTAACTTTGACTTGACTTGAGTCATCAGGCAATACGGTAGTGATTTATGTCTTCTCCTGCGGTGCCTCATCTCCATCCATATTGGGGAGTGAACCAAAGCGCTGGTGGCAATAAAGTCGAGTAAAGTCATGTCTCCCAAGGCATAGTGGAGGCCCTTGTTCAGCTGCAGCTGCTGTCGGGATCTAACTAACACGTGTGTGCTGCCGCACGCCCAACAGGTGTGCGGTTTCTCCTTGACGGGCGTGTAATCCAGGAGAGGAAGTCTCTCTCACACACACATACACACACCAAAACACAATAATAGTGAAACCATTCTATGTGTTTTTAAGTCTACACTACTTAGCTAAGTTGTCAATGAGAAACAACCACAATAGCTTCCAAACGGTAACTACCGGTGAGGCAACAGGTCAGTGGATGAAACCCAAAAAACAAACCTGTGTACTGTTTCTGCACCAGGTGCTAAGAAACGGCGCTGTTTGGCTTTTGACTTGCAACATCTCTTTAGTTTCCACCACAGTAAAATCCAAAACAAGGTGTGGCTAGTTTAATGTCTAATACGGTACTTCATGTTGTTGATGCTGCACAAGGCACACAGACTGCTGCCTCGGGGTTGACCCCTTCTGGCTTGACGTCCCTCATCCTTCAGCTTGCCTGAGAGGCTTTGGCTTTTGGCCCGGCCAAGCCAGTTAGCGAGCCTCATAATTCAAAGCAGCCTGTCAGTGAGCAGATGTGGCTGCTTGGGCCTACGCTGCTGCTGATCATGTGACTCGTTAACGATGACAGGCAGCGACCTTTGCGGATGTCTGTGCATTAGCGCGTCAACCGTCCCATATCATCCACGTGTGAAGGGAATTGGGCTCTCTGCATTACTTTTGTAACCTCCGGTTCTGCCGAGTCAAACCAACAAGGAAGTGTCTTAAACCTGCATTCTCTCAACTGAGCAGCAGGGGGAGACTCTTCTAGTAGCACAATAGAAGTCTGATGAAGTCTATGAGAAAATGACTACTTCTTTCTGGAGTTATTCCCTTACTAGACATTGTGAACATGAGTTTCTGGCCTCAATCTTTCAAATCTTCTTCAATACAGCATGATCATTTCATAAATGATGGTCCATGTAGAGTTACATAGACCATAAAGCAGGGGATGTTTCAGGGCGGGCGTACTGCGATTGACAGGTCGCTGTCGCTGCTGCCACCTGAGCTGTACGTCACTCCTCTGTATTCTGAAGTTGGTTACTTTTGTTCACCGGTTGAGGAAAAAAAAACATGGCGACCGTATTCCAAGATTGCAACTGCGAGATTGACCAACGGCAGTCCACAAACCAATGGCTGATGTCACGACAAACACGTCCACTTCTTATACACAGTCTGTGGGCCAGACTTGTTTTCTGGCTCATTCACATTAATGGGGGATGGAAAATAACTCTGGATTGGGCTATAGAGCATTTTACAAGCTAATCAATTATACTGGGGCTTTTCGTGTGTTTGAACCAAGTAGTTTATTTACCCTGAAAAAAAGTTACGGACCCCTGCTTCCCAATGAAAAGGTCCTTTAGGGCCACATGACAGACCTGGAAACCCTCATTCCACCATTTGGCCACTATATGTGGAGAAAAGCCTGGTGCTGTTCCTGGGGGCTCGTCCCATACACCCACGCTGCTTTCACTGCCCCACTTCCTCCACTCCTAACTAGTCAGGGCCATTACTCTCTAAGTGTGCTGATCCTGGAGAAGCCGTAACACGATTTATAGTCACTTTAATCTGAGCTGGCTGAGCCCTACGTCTGGGTTGACACGTGTGACACCTGTGTGCCCTATTGGCGTTGTTTAAAATATGCCACAGTGCAAAAGCGAAGGGCCCCATCCAGAGCCAGTTTGTTTTGTCCCTTCAGGGCTACTGTAGAACAATGGCGACAGGCTTTGTCATACCTGTATTATATTCCTTCTCTGCCAAGAAACCCCCCTAAATGCGACACACTGTTCCTTGAACAAAAAAAATGCTCATGTTAAAAAACCCAAACAGCTTGATTAGCTTTGCTTCATAGGATTGTCAAAATGGACTTCACTGGAAAGAGCAGCATCCAGTGATTTGTTGTGCTCTGCAGCGTCTCAGATGAGGGGGAAAGCAGATAGGAGCCCATTGTTTATGGAGTCGAGTGTCAGCTGGAGCAGCATCGCCTGATGTCTGGCTGCAGCTGGTGCGAAGCAGCAGAGGGAGACAGCTGGAAACAACACACTCACACACAGACACACACCTTCACACTGCCCCTGGGTAAAGCCAAGGAGCTGGGACTGTCCGAGACCTCCTCTGAGCTTGCTCAAGAAGCGAAAAACACAGGAGGGGAAGTAAAGCTTCTCTAACTGTGTGAGAGAGGGAAGCAGAGGCAGGACACTGTCAAAGGAAACGTGTCCCCACTAGGGAAGGAAGGGAGGGAAAGGAGGTGAAGGGTTAAAGGATAATCTACAGGGTGAGGGGGATGGTAATGAGGGGGGACGCATGTGTGTACAGCAGGTTTTACAACATGGAGGCCTGCAGGGAGGGTTCAGTGTTAGTAACCAGCAGCTTGTTATTCACAGGAAGGACAGAAGAACAGGTTATAGCTCATAATGGGTGTGACAGCTTTTAAAGACTGGTTTGGTCGGTTTTTTACGGCTCAAGGACACAGAAAACCAGGCTGGTAAGCAGCAGCAACAGCCGAGCGACACTGCTCTGCAGCAGGAGAGAGTCTCTAAACGCTGATCATTTATTTATAATTAGCCCTCGTCACGACTGATTGCAGCTCGGCATACAAATACGAAAAAAAATAACTAAAACTGGGGCGCACCAGCACTCTTCAGTTCTCTTCCCAACTATATTCTGCCTCCTTGAATGCACCACATTGGAGAATGTATTCATGTGTCCCAGTTTACCAAGACCACCAGTGTAAGCCGCTGTGACAAAGCCTGTTTCTCAGAGCATTAAATGTGAATAAGACGTGAGGTTATTTGGGTATTTCTCTCTGTAAGTGTTGACAATAAAAGCTTTCTTCAAACCTCATTTCATTAACTGAACTGGCTAAACAGACGTTCAATTACCTAATTGAATGGATTTGGATTTAAATCCTGTTTTTCTGCACTCCGATGGACGAGGTTTCAAAGTTTCAGAGTGTGTATACGGTCCTCGTGAATAAATATGACCCTAAAACTGAACGACTAATTCAAATGCTTTTTTTTTTCTTTCTTTTTTTAATTCAAACAAATGCAATTTTACAAATTACTAAGAACCAGCTTAACATCAGTTACTATATATTACATGCTTTTCAAATACATAAAAATGCTCTAAAAAAAAAAAAAAGAAAGACGGAACCAGTGTATTTACAATACCAACAATTACATACAGAGTCCCTCTCTTAAGAGAAACTGGGAGCACCACTCCATGATTTCCAGCATGGATGAAAGAACCATGTTACAATTACATTTTAGAAACAGGAATTTCTGTCTCTGCAGTGACTGATCAGATGTGGCAGTGATATCAAAGTTTGTTACTTCAGGTAATACTCAAACGGTGACAAGTATTTGGCTCAATTGTATTGCAAGTACTGACAGTGGAATAGACTGAATACTTTATAAATGACAATCAAGAGTACACTGGTAGTTACAAGCTATGCAATAATAAAACTCTGGTCTCTGGTGACCGCAGGGTGTTCCAGGAAGTAGCCGTCTTTCTGACTCATTTTTAATGAGTTTAATTCTTCATTTTTTGATAATGTCCTTAACAAAGCTTGTCCAATCCTTCATGGTTACAGTGTTCGTACGTGTGTGTGTGTGTGTGTGTGTGTGTGTGTGTGTGTGTGTGTGTGTGTGTGTGTGTGTGTGTGTGTGGGGCAGAGCGTTGTTCATTGTAGCTCACTATGCTCTCACAGAGACAGTCCTAGTCCTTGCTTTATGAAGCTCAAATGTCTACAGAAACACTGAAGATCTTTAGTCCACAATCCTGTTGGCCTGCACCACACGGTCCACAGCAGGTCCTGGTATAGTTTCAATGCACGAGTGCCATCACCACAAGCAACTCGCAATCCAGTAATGACGACGCTCCCGTTGGGTTTTGGTATGATCACAAGGTTGTGCGTCGGTTTGGCTATAGCATCCAAGAGAACAGACAATGAGAGGACTCCAATTCCTTTAACGGTCCAGTTCCTTCATTCTTTGGATCCTCTTGTGAAGGAAAAACAGGTAAGTGCAGTTTAAGGCACAATGACAACTTGGTCATGGTGAAAAAATGAAAACAGCGCATGGACAGTCGGGCGACTATACTATTGTTCCCGGTTTTGAGTCCTCGTGCCACTGGATCTGGTCCTCGGGTCCCAGGTCCGTGTGCATTTGGTGACTGATGTGCGAGTCCACTTGGCTGACGTCGATGTAGGATCTGGAACAGACACAGGGATGGAAAGCGTTAGACAAGGTGGAAAACTGATTGTATCTGCTTTGTAATGCCACTGCAGGAAACTTAACGAAAGAAGAAAAGTCATGTACTTAGTTACCTCATGTGTTTCAGGCATGTTAATATGAATTATAAACCCAGGGTCAAACAGTCTCAACGGACAACACAGCAGATGCACACAGACATTGAAACACACGCAGAGCCTTCAAATGCGACGATATTCATGAGTCAAATTTGTTTCCCTCTGCCACACAAGTGCTCTCCCACCACCGCAAGACACCCAGAGTGAAGAAGCAAAAATCAGCCAGAACAATGTGAAATGATTTGGAGCGTTCTGTTAGTCCCTGCCACATATAATTATATATATATATATTAAAAGGGCACACCACCATCACCATGATAACCGTGAGGGGAAGTTTTACAAACTCGTCTCTCACCTATTTTTCTGTGCTGTGACTGATAATTGGGGGAGGGGGATTAATTTCCCTGGTCAGTAGCATAGGCACCACATCTCTCTAAAGGCCCCGTGGGGCACGCCATCCTATCACCGCTCCGCCACTCAAACTCTGTGGGACATCTGCGTATGAGAGGGGGCAAACGTCAAGGGTGAGTGGCAGCACATGGGCAGGGAGTCTCTGCACAGGTCGAGAGGCAGGCAAACAGCAAAGGCAAACAAACTGTGTCAAGCACAAGGCAGAGAAATGTGACCACTGGATGACATAATGCCAGCTGGAAGAGGAAGTAGGGCAGGCATTTTTTTTTTTTTAAAAAAGAAGCCATGCAGTTACTTCATCACATGAGAATGAACGAAAGGCCAGTCAAACATCTCAAAATGCAAAGCTCACTTCAAAACATCAACAAGCAGACTACGGAGTCACGTTGCAGACAAACTAGAAGAAGCAAACGCACAGGCTCCGGCCGTTTCTGTTTACTTACTATGAACTACCTTTAGCAAAGGACACCTTATTGAGCCTGTGCCCTCTGGAGGATTGAGGCTGCGTGGGGCTGGAGGCCACCTGTCTGACCCGACAGCCAGGGGAGTAGGTGGAGGATAAGGGGGGAAAGGAGGAGGAGGGCAGGGAAGAGGTGGAGGAGGAAGCCGAGGAGGAAGAGCTAGCAGGGAAAACGGCACAGCGCCTCCGGCCATCGGGGCTGTGCCAGGGGCCCTTAAAAGGCGGGGAGGCGTCATATCTATAAGAAAGCAGGGGCCAGTGGACAGTTAAGGAGGAGAGCAGAACCAGCCTTAAGCCCTGAGGAGGAACTGACCGCGGGCTGCACAGATCCTATAATCCTACTGCTGAGCCAGGCTGTCATGTTAAGCACACTGACGCTTTCTCATTCCCTAACTTATAGTTGACGAAAAGGTAACAATGGCTATACATCAGTCCACAGTATTGTTGTGCTTAAAAGGGATAACAGACCCCAAATAGCGGCTTATATTTTCTGTAGCCACCCATTCTAGGTAATTAAACAGTAGTGCTTAGGTTAGGATCAGTAGGATCAGGGAGTGGCTTATTGGATAAGGAGATGAGTTGAGGCCATGTTTTTGTTTTCTCACCTGTTGTGGGCGGAGTGGCTGTAAGGCGCTGTGCTGTAGGAGTAGGACTGCGGAGCGTGCGCAGACATGTTGTATTCCGACATACCTCCACCAACACTCATGTGACCTCGCCAGTTTGCGCTAGAGGACACCGTGGACACTGGAGAATGGGAGAAAAAAAGAAAAGAAAAAAAATGGTACTTGAGCAACTGATCCAGCTGCATTTGAAAGCAAGGATAACAACATAACGCACTAGAGACTGTAAGAACGGGCACAGTGATCTCACTTGAGGAGTAGGAGATGTTCCTGCTGTTGTGCGGTGCAGGCATGGTCTGGTAGCCCAGGCTCTGCTGAGAGCCTCGGTCGTAGTCGTAGTTGTACGCAGTCTGTTTTTGTGCAGCGTTGCGATGGTACCAGCCCCTCAAGTGCTCGGCCACCAACGCCTTCTGGACGTTCTTGACGACGGGCTCGTTGCCGCGGGGCGCATGCCGGTTCCTGGGTGGCCTCAGCGTGGCGTACGGGTTCTGCGACATGCCGTCCATCTCGTCGGTGCCGTAGTGAGCGTGCATGTCGTGGCTTTGGTACATTGTTGGGCCGACGTGGTATGAGGGGTTGACGCTATAGTGTCCTTCCATCTCGTCGTACATGTAGGCTCCGTTGGAGTACGGCTCCGGGTCGGCGTAGCTGGGATAGCCCGTCACGTAGTAGGCCGTGGTGGTGGGTCTGGCCCGTGGTTGGTAGGCGTAGCAGCGGGTGTCCGGCTGAGCCAGGTTGGGCATGCTGCCCGTGTTGGCGTATAGGTCTTTTCTGTGGCGGCCGCGGGCTCTGCGCCTTTGCGTGTGATGTCCGGGGACGCTGTACTCAACACTGGACTGGCTTGTGTAGGAGGAGCCGTCGTCAAGGACCTCAGTGCTGTTGCTGCGTCGGGCTGGGGAGAAGGTCAACGTTGGCACGGGAGGCTCGGCCTCGGTCATAAGCCGAGACTGGGACTCCAGACTGCCGCTGCGTTGGCGGAAATGCTGTGGCGCATCCTCTGATCTACGATTTAAAAAACAATTATTGAAAGCTGTTCTTTAAAACTGTCCATGTGTTGCCATGTGCCATCTTCATTCATTTAGCTGCCGGCATACGGATTGTGGTTTCTTATAGATGTGTTGAAAATGGGGCACACACACACACACACACACATGCACAACAAGGATGTGAATGACACGATTGATGAATAATTGGCTCCAAGAGTTGTCGGTGAAGCAGATATTTGAGAGCAAAAAAAGTAACATTAAATAAAATTTAAGAAATCAGGTCTCTACCTGAGCTGGTTGCTGCTGTAGGCGTTGCGGGTGAGGAGGGGTGTGGGGGGCATGCTGCGGGCGTCACGTGGCTGTCTGGAAGCTGGTTTGAACGGGCTGCTGTGGCTTGATAAGGCATCGCTGTGACTGCAGTGGAGTGATTCCTGGACGTGGCCGTAATTGAATCTGGAACGCGGATGAGAACAATTTTTTCTCTTTACATCAGAGCTTGTTATTAAGATTAAACACCTCTACCACCTCTTCATCTGCTCTCAAAACTGAAGCAGAAAAAAAATACACCTGGGGGTTTGCGTGTATGCAGCACTAGTTATCACTTACACCTGAATGACTGCCATTACATAGTCCCTCGGCCTTACTTTTCATGCAACATCAAGCATTATGGTTGCTTAAAATGAGATTAAATCGCCCTCATCAGTTTGTAAATAGCCATGAAGTAGCTGCCATTTAAACCATGTTTCTAGGGACATTTTCCTGTTCCCCCCTTTCTTTTCTGCTCTCTGCTTGGATGGGTTGCCTGTGCCTTCACAGGCAGCGACATGTTCTTTTCCATCTATTTTTAAAGTTGGTGCGTTGGGCTGATAAGAGAGAGATTGTTGGAGAGGCAGGAAAAAGGAGGGAGGAGGAGAGTGGCAGGAATGCAGCTCTGGATCGACTCTACAGGTCTGTACTAGCTCTACGCTTAGTACGTCTACAAAAACAACTGTCAGACACACTGAAAACCCAAACATTAATACATTTCATGGGTGGCAGTATACCTGCTGTCAGCATGCTGCTCATTGGCAGAGCCCCGTCTGTCGTTGTAGTGGATGTCCAGAGTGCCAGCATGGTGTGGTCTCGGGGAATACTGAACTGATCTGGACCGCTGCCTCTGGGAGCTGAGCTCATCGTCTGGGAGATAAAAGTGATTGCTTGGTTAAAATAGATCTAAAATGCAGCAACTAGGGGGAGTAAGCACACGCACACGGCTTTGCCTGGGCACGTACCATCATCCAGAGTGAGGCTGTCAGACAGAGAGCTGAGGTCTGAAGGGTTGACATCATCTGGGAACAGAAGAGAGAAGAAAAACGTCCCTCAGAGACGCCTCCGATACTCCACTTTCATAGAAAGTGACAGACTTTGATAAAAAATGCTCTGTTCTTAGAATCTTTAAGAAGCTTAGCCTTTGTAGGGTTTTAACTGCTGTTGTTGATGAAATATACCTGCTAAGATCAACGACGCTCTCTGGGTGGGTTTCTTTCCCTTCTTGATCCTGTAGGCATTGATCTCCTTCTCGATCTCCTCCAGCTTCCTCATTGCATCAAGACAATTGTTTCTCCTCTTTTTCTTCACTGTCTTGCAAAGATCGCCTTCGTTGGATAACTTGATAGCCGCTTCCACGATCTTCTGCTGCAGGGCGAACCTGCTCTCCAGATTCCTCAGATGTGGGTCCTGCAGGGGAACATGCAACACACCGTTAGATGGGAGTTTGCCAAAACGTCAATGGCAATACTCGGAGAAAAGTAACTTCAAAAGATTTTAATTTCAGTGTGCCAACATTCATTCATTCATTCATATATATATATATATATAAGCCGGTTTCCATCCACAAGTCAATTGGGAAAGTGTGTGTGTCTATATATATATATATATATATATATATATATATATATAGACACACACACACACACTTTCCCAATTGACTTGTGGATGGAAACCGGCTTAAAATCACAACAAATGTCTTATGAAAAAGCATTATGCAATGTAAGCCTCAAACCACATGTTAAACTCTTAAGCCTCATTTCCAAAAGTCAAATGGTCGAAATGGTCTCACGGGAAACAAACACTGTGGTGGAAAGCACAGTGTAACATTCATGATTACACAACGGAAATACATCACAACACAACAA
This sequence comes from Clinocottus analis, assembly GCF_023055335.1. Lineage (NCBI taxonomy): Eukaryota > Metazoa > Chordata > Actinopteri > Perciformes > Cottidae > Clinocottus > Clinocottus analis. Next base: position 8,466,519 of record NW_027176042.1, on the reverse strand, counting down.
CAGCGGTACTGACCTCATCATAGGGGAAGAGGTCGTCCAGCTTGAAGGCTGTCCCGACACGCCGTCGTATGTGAGGCGCCTTCTCCCCTGTGGCCAAGGGATACTCGTCAGGCAATCTGCCCGTAAGCTCCTGCAAATGAGAACCACAACCAACAGTCAGATGTCATTGTTGACATTTCTAAACGCCGTTGGAGAGAAACGGAACGAGAGAGATAACTCACAGCTTCTCTCATGCAGATCTTCTTTAGTTCCTCAATTTTCTGTGCCAGTGTGTCTTGAAGGTGTTTCTCTTTCTTTTTCAACTCGGCGACCTTCTCTTTCTTCTGTTCCTCGCTGACTTCGGAGTCAGCGGAACCTGGAATATGTGCACATCTGATTAACTACAAATTATAGCACTCAATCATCACTCATCACTCGGATGTGGAGCAGGAGCCATTAGCCGATTAACTCCCTGCTTACCGGCCGAGATGAGGCTGCCGTTGCTGGCCATGATAAGCTGGTCTCTGCTCTCAATGCTGGAAAGTTTAGTGATGATCCGCGGGGCGCAGATCTCTGTGAGGTCTATGGCGATGTCTCCTGAACTCCTGGTGGTGGACATATTTGACTGCAAGGAGGAGCGGGGGAGAGTTAGAAGGATGACACAGTAAAGGAGTAGTAAAGGAGGGATTGTGAGCACTTCATTTTAATGATAGTAGCGGCTCTATTTGCATGCTCGGTACTCAGAGCGCGCTGCTCTGTCATCAATCAGTGCGGGCTCTATTCCATGAACATTGACCCACCATCTGCCTTTGAGGGAGACAGTAGCTGAATAACCTCATTTGACTGCAGCCACGCACTCATCAATCCCTGCCACAAAGTGCACATTTCAACTGTATAATAGCCCCCAATGCTTTGCTAATGTGCATCGCAAAGACAAAGACGTGTGTATCTTTGGCTTATTCGGACAAGTTTCAACACTGTTTCAAATATGTTTCATCTTAAGCTACAGACAATGCAAAAATAGGCATAATATTAGGCACTCTCTCTACAACTATATCATTCTGCCTGCTACATCGGCAGTGTGATAAAACATATTTGACACAAATGCATGCTTTTCTGCATTTTCAAATCAAGCTACCCAACAGCCTGTTACCTCAGTGTCAATAGACCAAGGATATGACAATTTCTCGACACCAGGCTAAGGACCTATTTACATTAAACCTGTCATATCCCTTTATTTACACAAGCCATGAGCATGGGACCCGGATCAGGCAGCGCATCACATGATGAACAGTCATGATTACACTATGCTGTGACACTTGCACAATAACCTTTTACTCAAACATAACTTCTGTCCATATTTAAACTGGAAAAGAAAGACTTCTCTACCACGTGGCGCAGTATGTTTTAAAGGCTCTTTTTCACAGCCTGGTGGAGTCAGTTAAATGAGCATTGCAGAATATGAGACAATTTTCAACAATATTTGACTTGGCAAGAGGAAGAGAACAGACACTCACTTTGCTTGTCTTCCTGTCTAGGTAGAACTGGTGCTGACTGATGGCCATCACCCAGATGGTTTTAATCAGAGCGTGGCTGGCATACCATGTGTGAATAACCAGACCAGTCTGCCCAAATGTTCGCTTGGTCACTGTTCTTCTGTGGAGGATAATAAGACAAAAGGTTCAGTACTTGTTCTGATCCAAGAGTCAAATCTGTTCAACAGCTGCACACAAACACAAAACAGTTGAAGGGAGATGGATTAAAAATGCTTTAATTAAGCTTAGCAACAAAAAAAGGTTTAAATCAACAATTATTTTTGGGGCGTTTGTGACTGTGTGACGAGCAGCGACATCAAGCTCCTTTTTGAAACAGACAGAGAGAGGGCTTCAATAACAGCTTTGGAGGCTTACATAGCCACATAAAAGCTTGTGTGAGGGGCATAGGTCTTATTGCAAACATACAGTGATAAAATGGATGTTATACAGCAAGAAAACACTCATTGTACAGAAAAAGCTACAGCCATTAACATGGTGCCCAAAGCGGGCCACTGGCTGCAGATGCTCTTCACACTGTGCAAGGTGTAGGATAAGGACATCTGAAGCAAGCAGCAGCTAAACAACAGGGGGAAAACAGTAAAAGGACCTATTAAATTCAGTTAAAATAGATTAGGCAGTTTGCCTTCTCTGACCTGTGTGGGTCGTTTACTTCAACAGCGAATTTCTTCTCTCGAAAATACAAATTCTCTAACTGCTTCCACTGGTACAGCTGTGGAGAGAACGAGGCAGAGAGGGGGAGGAGGGGTCGAGAGGCATGACACATCATTGATTGCACAAGCCAACACAGGGCTATCAACTAAAATGTGAATTTGCACTACATGAAACAGAAATGTAATTTGACACACAAAGGATTGCACCAAATCACTCAGAAAAGCTTTCCTGTTCTCGTTAAGTTGCAACATTAGCAGAATCAACATAAAAGCAGCTGAAGCTGTGAATGGGGCTCGGCGGGCCAGCCAGTCAAGCGTAGGTTTGGTGTAACACAGGTGTAATAATAACGCTGCTGTGAGTGAATGGCGCAGAATGGTGCCAGGCGACAAGCAAGTTTCTCATTGCACCGTGCTGAGGAGGGAGGCAGAGGCAGGACTGTGTCAGAATGAAACATCTGCTACACTAAAACTGGGCTCACTGAATAGCCCTGGAGCCACTTGTCTGTGAACAACTCTTGCCTGCTCACTGCTCTGCACTGTGAACACATTTCCACTTTCACCGGGACAAACAAATTTGCTGAGTATAGTTTATACTGGGCAAACTAATGATAAACACATTACATGTCTTCCTTTACAACAATGCGGCTCACACAGTGACAGAGCTATGTAGGTCCCATAGAGCAGGTACAACGCCACAGAGAACATTTAGGAGCATGTAAAACATTAAATATCTATTTAAAATAGCTGAACAGGTAATAGTTCGAATGGCTTACCGTCAAGGGTATTTTTGCGCTTATCAAATCCCTGCTGAATTATCTTGGTTTGTATTGAATCCGACCACTCTTGAGTTTCCCACAGGGCTAGAGCTTCCCTGAACAATACACTCTCTTGTCTGCTCTCAGGGAGCCAGATAGGTGTTGCAAGAGTTTCAGCTGAGCTGGCCACGCCCCTTTCATCACCCCCACCGCCTCTGACATCACAGATACCTCAGGCTGCCTTCGATGCTCAACTCTGCTCTGCTCTTCTCTCTCTCCCTCCTACACAGCTCACTTCCCTTCAGTCAGACCAGACAAGCAGGTTGGACACAAGTATTGGCAGGGCTGGGTTTTTGCCTCGTTTGAAGTCATTTTGTCTCTGCTCCACTTCCCGTAACTTGTAGATAAGTCATCATTCCCCGCAGACTTTGAATACTCCACTTCCATTCTCTGCTTTTCATATTGTAAATACCACACAAAGCACTGCTGTGAGGCTGAATCTACTATAACCATCTCCCCCACCGGGGCAAACATGTTAGGAATCTGTTATTGTGGTCTAATCATTAATAGCAGGGGCTCTCTTCACTTTTTTAAGTGGCAAAGGGAACACTCTGTCAGCTAACCAGGCAAAAAGAAACACTGCACCATGCCAACAAGCACAAGCCCTGATAGGTTAAACATGTAGTTTGACACTCACAGGAAACTTCCATTTGATATGAACAATACATGTGGGATTGTTTTACTCTGAAGCTATACTGCTATTATCCATGACATCACAGAATGACAAAGTTTGATTTATTGTCAAAGAAAAGCAAACATTGTCTTTATAATTGCAGTTATCGCATATAGTAAGACTATCAGTAAAATGCAGCGCATGGTACTAAATGAACAATGGGAATCACCTGGCCAGCAGAACTCTTCCAAAAAAGCTCACCCCACGGTAGAGGGGAACCCAATGCCAATTCACACCCTCTCGTCACAATCACAAGCATCATTTACATTGTAACAACAGATCTAAAACAAAGGTCTCAAAGGACATTAAACACACTTTCACAGGAACATTCCTCCTATTAGAGAAACTCCACACCTGTGTGTCAGCACCTACAAAAAAACTGCTACAGGAATCTGCTGTGACGGCTGCTGAAGCCACGGCCAAAGTATTTCAAGGATGTGACACACCTCAGCTCCACAATCACAAGACTGCAAGAAATCCTTGTAAAGAGCAACTTGCAGGGTGTTTTTTTTAAACTAATTACTTCCTGGTCTCTTGCTGCAATTACACCCTCTTCACCTTTGAAACCTCACTCTGGTCATTTAACACACAGTATAATGCCCATAATAGGAATCCAGGTATTATCCAGGTGTATAGATGTATTTAGTAAGTAGTTTCTAAAAAAAAGAAAATCCTACTCTGTGATTCACTCTGGTCAACCTGCAAGTGGAAACGGTCTGAGGAATCATCATGCACACAAAAGGTGACTTACTCTGTATCTATGTAAAGCAGTGAGTCATTGATTAAACTCTGAGGGAGAGCAGCGAACACGCCAGCTTCAGTGAATGCACTGGATTTTGTGTAGCTTCTATAGTATTTTGTAGTTCATCTCCTCTTGTTTTTGCCAAACATTTCATTACAGGCGGGTGGTAGTGAACCATAAATGCCTGTGGTTTCAGATGGGCTCAGGCTGATCACACCCACAACCCAAGGAGCCCCCAGGGGCCGCAATCGTGCAGAATCTAACATGGATGAAAATGTGTCAAAAGGCTCTGACTCACACCTGTACAGAGAAAGAGCTGCCACACCCTCCACACAACACGTCATGTTCGGGCTCCGTCTGCCTGGCAACACTGTATGTTTCCACAGCAGGAGGCATAGCTTTAAGTTGTGAAAACATGACAAGAAGAAGACACCGGAAACTAAGTTAAATCAAAATCAAAATGAAAGCCGGGAGAGTTGGTGTGTATCATTTAAACTCGCACAACTAAGAGACTTAACCGTTCTTTCAGGCCTCTCATATCATGTAATTACTACCCAGAGGCGGACACTGTCACCTGATAATAAAACTGAAGATTTATTTTGGTTCTGCTGGCTCATCATATGTGCGGACCAGCATGTGGTCTCAGAGAGTGTCCCAGCACCCACTGGGAGAGTGGCACAGAGAGAGGAAGAGGGACAGAAGAGTGTCCCGGTTTGATTCAGAGAGAATTAAGTCTTGACTGGCCATCTGCTTTAGTCCCATCGTGTGTCCCGGAAACACACTTTTTTCGTCCACGCCCTGTTGAGGTCCTCCATTTGTGTTCCTCACATTATATAGTTTAGCTCATCCTCTTCCGAAGGAACATGTTGCTTCTCCTCTGGGTCCCTTCTATTCAACCTTTGTGCACTGCGGCTCTTTGCAACGCTTAGCCTTTGCCTTTTTTCTATGTAGTGCTCACTTACACTGCATCTGACGCGCAATGGAAATGACAGAGCATTCACATTACTAAATGTGCCACTTCTCTTAAACACAGCAGGCAGAGTGGGCTTTTGAGTGCCAGGCTATTCAAGGTAAAGTGGTGAAACTGGCATGCACGCAGGGGAAGATAATGGGAGTGTAGCTGCTTTCAATGATTTCCTCAAAACTTCAAAATAGAAACATTTTGAAAAAAGAAAAGAAAATAAATCTTCACAACTTCCAACCAAACAACCCAGCCCCCTACATAGATAATTGTTTGGCATGGTTAGATCAATTGTGTTCCCTCCAAGACACACACATAGATTACCATAATGAATGCAGCAGGGTGAGAAGGGCTGGGCAGAGAGCAAGGAGGGATGGGCTGGGGTGAATACATACAGGGGCTGTGAACTTTATCAAATATTCACAAGTAACAGAGGACTCCCTCGGAGGCAAATGAAAGTAGCCATACAGTTCCAATTGTCAGTAAGTAAAAACGGAAAAACAAAAAAAAACATCCAATGGCTGTCCTTAAACTTCAAACGCCCACCCACCTGACTGGTACTGTGCCATCCGACAGACCTAAAAGTCTGCTGCTTCCCACAGAGAACCATAATTACACCTTCCATAGGAGGGTCGGTAGAGACATACTGCCTCAGTGTAGCAGCACACCCTGCTAAGTCAACAGGTCCCTGCCATGTGACAACAGTTACAGCGAGTTTAATGAAAGAGGCTTAGGGAGAAACGCTTGATAGAGACACTATCACATAACATTGAGGTTAAGTACAAACTAAAAAAAGTAGTACACTTTATTTTTGTACGGAAAGTACTTCATAAAATGCTCATGAAGAGCTTTCTACAGACTAGAAGAGTGGCTTGATATACATTATAAAGTTAAGAAAGTCAGTTTGTGCCTTCTTTAATGTGAAATTAAAGGTAAAGTTGACACTTGGGAAAAGTTTACTTTACTTTTATAGGACACTGCCCGACCGAACAGACGTTATAATCAAAAGGGAACATTCTATATTATGTTATGCTGTGTGTGGGTATTTTTGCACTTCTACTTTGTTTAAGATCGAACTGTTTTATAACCCAATAACAAGTCACTCCACTGTTGATCATAATGTACTGTGTTAGCTCTTCTACCTACAGCCTTGACTGTTAGCCGCAAATACTGATACTCCAATATATTTTCCCATCTGTCTTCCTCCTTCTACTGACTGACATGGGAACCAGTGTCTTCCTTACACCTATTTACAGTCTGGATGGATCATTAACCAGCTAACAAGAGGCACGGTGATGGAAGCTGTGCTTTCAATTAGTACATATATTTACAACAGTGCTCTATCCTAAATACCTGCACAAGAAGTTAAAGCCCATAACTTTTAAGGATTATTTGTTTTCCTTATTTGAGCGTTAAAGTCACTGTAAGAAAACCATGACATTTTTTTTTATGAAGTCCAAACCCCAAGTTAATCCCAGAGGGCTTTTAAGTTGTACAACATATGAAATCCTGTATCCTTATATTTTTTTCATGGATGAGAAAAAACTCCAGACAAAAACATTTTTAAAAAAATTAAAAAAAAGAGGTCGTCCTACCTTTCTCGGCTTCAGTTTATCCTGCAGATCGTACTGGCCGATACCTTTGTAGCTGACTCCCAGCCACCACGGTAGTCCTTGCTTGTCCTGCATGAAAGCACATGCACAAATCACACCACCACTCATTAGAGGTAGCTTTATTGGTGAGAGTTTGAGAAAAAAACAAAAAAAGGCCTGTTACAAAAGCAATTATCTCATTAGGTTCACAGCAATAGCAACAAAAGAAGAGATCAAATACATTGAAGGCCTTTAAATCTCTGCAAGCCTGACTGAGTCGTTTTAACGCCCCTGTTTGATCTCCTCAGACACCTTGATTTAATAAGGCTTGGTTGGGAAAGTCAGAGGAAGCAAGTAAAAGTAAGCAAGGTTGGAGGAATCACATAAAACACGCTAACTAAATGTGCTACAGTGGTTTACTGGATTTATAGTTTTTGAATTATTCAAGGTGCAATTCAGTACTGCAAGTCAGTTTGTATTTTTCTATCCCACCCAAGCAGGTCGAGTGCTGTGTGTTATTGCAGTAACATGCATGTGTTACTGCTTTACACAGATTTTTAAAAAGAAAAGGCCTCATGATCAAAGCTTTAAGCTCAATGCTAAACATTCAGGTGAATAAAGTTCAGATTGTTGTGTTAGCTTGGATGCAGAAAAAATTGAAGCCGGCATGTTGACAGAAGCTTGTTCAGAGGTTAAGCTGCTTCATTACTCGGGGCACCACTGTTACCTTCACTGGATAGTAATGGACTCCGTATGTCGGCAGGGATTCCACCAGGGCCAGATACCTTCAGAGAAGAAGGGAACAGGTTAACATGAATTCCACCATTTGCACTGCATCCCCATCAACCGATGGCTGTTTATCAACAGACAGAGTGTGATTTAAGCTACAGTCATTGAGAAGCCACAGTCATTTGTAGTGGCAAGCTGATCGATTAGTTTCAGGTCTGTGACAGAGGGAGCGTCAATTGATCAGTTCAAGGGCACAAATCATTCCAGCGGGAATGACCCAGGGTTTCTCTGAGGGTAAAAAGAAAAGCGCAGTGGCGGACCAACATCCTCCCAAGGCTGGCTGGGTGCCTAGTCAAAGAGCACCTCCTCTAATTAATGACACATTCTGGCGTGGTGACAGCCACCTCCTACAACAACAGGCACACCAGGGCAGACGCGTGAGGTTAAACAGGAAGAATTGGAATAGGTGCTGGAGAACTGGGGCATCAGAACTAGTAGTGCATAACTTTTGGGGAACACAGGTTAATCAGAACACACACACACACACACACACACACACACACACACACACACACACACACACACACACACACACACACACACACACACACACACACACACACACACACACACACACACACACACACACACACACACACACACTATTGTTTTACTTACTGCACAATGCTTTGCCCTCTGGTCAGTCCCTTCAGTTTCTTGTAATGTTCAATCACTTTGTCCTCACTGCAAATGGATAGATAAATAATTTAATGAACAATCCATAAAGTGTTGCACATTCCAGCCACAGAGGGATTGCGAGAGGGCTCTTTCTTTGACACAAATTCTGTCTGCTCATGCAGAAAATGCAGTCTGGCCTACTGGCCCGCTGATGGCTCTCATCTACCTCTCCTGCAAATGCGTCACATTTACTCGTCACTGTAATCATCCCTTTTAACAGCATATCGAGACTGCAAACCAACTGTGGCTGTACAGACAGAAAAAAAGACTGATTTTAATTTGGATATTGAACTGAATCAGAGGCAGCAGTAGCCTTACATGACCGTTTAGCGAGATGAAGAGAGGGGACAAGCAGAGGAGAGAGAGAAAAAAACAGCAGTGAGTGAGGATTGAAGAGACAGACAGCAATCCTTTAGATAGCCAGTGGCTGTCAGCACCTCTCTGTGCGCTTGCAGGGTCTAATGGGCAAACGTAATTAACACAACCCAGGCATTAATTAGGCAGCCCCATCAGAGGCAAAACCATCTGCCAAGTACTGGGCCGTTCTGTTCTGTTGACACGGTTCCCCTCAAAATTGCTATTCTGGGTGAAATTACTGCTTTGTGCAACCATGTGGTACTGACCACCGAGGCTATTTGACATCTGAATTGAAAGCGTATCTTGTGGAGAAAGGGCTAAACTTACCAGTAATTGAGAGACGGGTGCTCCCTTAATACTCTGGTGGGCAGAACTGGGAGCTGCTTCAGGTCTGATCTGGCAGTCTCAGCACTGACAAAAAACAAAAACATCAGATCCACACGTTAAAAGCAACAAATGTATTCATTCACAAAAAAAAGTAATTTCTTGTTACTCATCTATGCTTTAGCTGGGTGAGAAACAACAAAGCACCTAAAATACATTGATTAATAGGAGACAGGTTATCATGGTCTAATTACCACTACTCACCAATTCAATGATAATCTCTATATTTAGACATTTACATTACCCTGTTAACGGCTATCCCTAACCCTAGTGTTCAGACCAGCATGTGGACCATAAGGAAAGTGCAGGTAGCTGTTTCAACAATATTCTCAATTGAAAGTCTAAAAATGGGTTGAGAACATTTCTCCACGTTCGTATTTTCACAATGTGGTTTGAACTTCTATCTCAAGGCAGGACAGCAATATTTCATGTTTGCAAACCTTTAGGGAAGGTGCAGTGTCAGGATATTGTTTTCATCTTTCTTACTTATAAATAGTAGCACTACTTGCCAAGACTAAACTTGAGCTTCACTCATGTCTTGCCAGACTTGACATATAAAAGCACATGCAGGGTCTTTAAATCAGAGGGAGCCTTTAAAAAAAAGGGGGGGGGGGGTCTGGCAAGGTATCTTAAAAAAAAAAAAATCAAAGCCATTTCATGCAGTAGTGACGCACTCCACACAGCTATTCTCTGTTCTTGTTGGTAAACTACTTTATATTGATTCACACCATGACAGATGCAACAGGTCCAATTGGTCTCACACACAAATTCTGCCAAAAATGCCGTAAACAGAGAAACAGGCTACCCTATCTGTTCAGACAAAATCGTGGTGTTTGTCACGGTCAAGGCCCTCGATAGTAAGTGAACTATGGGTCACTTGAACATCATGTAGGTGGGAGTACTGGATCTACAGTTTCTGCTGGACAAAAAGGTCTCTGGTTTGGCGGGCCAGTCCTCTGGAGTCCTGAACAAAAGCCATTCACAAGCACTTGGCAGCCTCTCCTTGTGTTGAAAAGCATCGTATGAGCCTCTCTGAGACGGAACTAAAATGTGTAGGTCCGACTTTACATGAGAAAAACTCCTGGAAGATCAAGATCCTCAGGTATTCTACCAGCTATAACAACAACATAGCAATATAAACCTTTGGATGAGTTGAGGCCAACGGCTATTTGACCTTGAACTTCAACTTAAATCCTGTTCTTTAAAGATGAATGGAATTTAATAGCCGCTGACATGGTAGGAGAAAACCATCATGATCCAGTTATGTGAAGTAGCTTACTAAACAAAAACGGGTATGAGGCGCTGTAAGGGCAGAGGCACTTGAATCACTCTTCCCTGTAGCTACCTCTCCTAGGTTGACTGGGTTCTGCTGCCGCGGCACTTTGCCGCATGTTTGATGGCGTACGTTTTATGGCGAGGCTGGGGCCTGGCGTTGTCTGGGTGATCTACTCCACAGCCGCGCTGCCGCGTCAGCAATCTGGAATTCATTACTACGTCTGTTATCTCCCCGCAGCCGGCAGCACGGGGGCAATTCCTACACCCGGCCCAGCGCTGCCTACCCAGCGTGGGGAGAGATAATACTCATGTGTCAGCTTTTCCACGGGGCTGAGACGTGGTGACTGTGGAGGGAGAACAATGAGAGAGCCTGTTGCTGTGAACGAACCACTAACTACAGACTACACCTGCAAATAGAATGGAAGACTAGAACTGTCCGGCTGTAATATTGGTTGATGTGGGAAACCTCTGAACAAAACTGGCATTGTTCTGATCCCAGTTGATTTAACATTACAAAAGTTAATTCATAGTGATGAGAATAGAAATCCCCGATTGGTTACTCTATAAAAAAAAACATAATTATAGACATCAATCAATTTAGTGATTTCCTACGTTTTCCGCAATCTCTTTCATCAACTTTCAGCGAGGAGTTGTAATTTGTGGCAATCTGCTATGGATTAAAACTGCAGGTGGTGTGAGTCAGTGCTGTAAGACGCAACGCAACACTGATTGACGGAGGGGAATTCTGATGAATACAATCTGAAACCTGATGGCGCATTTATTCAATGCACAGCAGGGAGTTTGCCCACACCACCACAATAACAGTCAGTCCTCTAGACGCCAAGTTGTCTACCATTGGACAGGGAGTCTTGGCTCATCCCTCTTAAGGCAGCTGACTGTAGAAGGAGGACTCCCTAACTCCTCCATAACTAATCTCACTGCTCTAGGGCCCTTTGCTGATACAGTGTAGAGAAGACACATGTATATTATATGCTTTATGAGGAGATTTACTGGGCCTGTTCTCTCAAAGAAGTAGTTCAAAGGACATTACAGACAGGAATGAGAAATACTGCCACAGGACATCGGGTGATGCATCACTGCGATAATACTGTTAGATGTTGGGGCCAGTGTTACATTCAAGTAATGGCATTTCGAGAAAAACTGGAGTAAAAAAAGTGTCTTAAAACCTAATATCTACAAACTATAATCAAAATGCACAGGGGAGAAAGTAGTTTATTTGCAAATAAAGAAAAAGACAGCTTGATTTGGCTACACTCCCATCCCTGGTGATTCAACCAGATTTGTTGGCAGGTTATCTTTTATTGTGCTTTCAGAGTCAGGACAAAGAACAGCCCATCCCCACACCCACGTGAGCTGAAAGTTCAGACTGCACACTACACTTCAAGGCGAAGTAGCTCTGAATCAAAACACCTAGGCATACAACTGTATAAAAGCTGCAATGAATAGCAACGAACATGTATCAAAAGACAGTTTGTTTCTTTTGTTTCGTTTCTTTTTCGCAGGGGGTGGGGGCGGGAGGGTGGGGGGGTGGGGGTTCAAACTGCATTTTGGGGCTACAATTTGACAAGTGGTCAAACTGCATTTTCAGCAGTGCATGTATGACCATTCAAACCATACACATGCAATTCTTAACAGAGCTCAAATCTTTGTGTCCACATAATGACTGGGAGGCCTTTTGAGGCAGAGCACTGGGACAGCACACCAGTTGTGCCACTTCAACTTGCTCAGTCACTGACTCAAACAGAGCAGTGTTTACTAATCACAGCCAATGCCCTTCACTCCTACAGCTTGCAAAAAAAGAAAAGAAAAGCGCAACATACTTTATCAGCAGGTCAAGCCTCTGAGAGCACGGCCCACAATGAAAACATTATCTCCATAGTGCACTGTTTATCAAGGTTTTGTACATATTTCTCACACCAGTGTCAGCCAAATCGTGTACACGTTGTCCATGTATTTTATTTATTGTTTGTGTGTCACACATGCTGTGTTTGGGAGTAAATGTGCCATGCAGTCACAACGCGTCTAAAAAGACCAGCCTTTGTAGGGCTTTGTTAAAAGTATAAACACAATGCGGCCGCCTTGATTGTCAATAGTGTGACAGGAGAACAAGAGTGTTTTGATTTTAAAAGGCAATATTTGGACCATGTGGGTGGCAGCGAGCCAGCAGGGTTCAGTTCATTGTTACATGAACACATCAAATGAATTATTAACTAAGAAAAGTAAAGCGTGACAAAAAATCAAATCTGACCGAGTCAAGTTGAACATTAACTGGCTGTACAGTCATCATATGTGGACTGAGTTCTGCACAAACAACTGGACAAACCAGACCCAACAGTACAGAAACGAACACTTCCTAAACTGTGCAGAGTTTGCATCCAACTATACGAGTTTACAAAAAGCTGTATAGAATGACTGTTGGCAAAAAAATATATATATTAAAAAAATGTTATGACATGTAACTTAACTGTTTTGTACCTGACATTCATTGACATTTACTTTTTCTTTCCAGCGAATCTATCCTCTAAACATGATATTAGGATTTATTTTTTTTACATTTATCCCATAAATTTGTTTTAATGTTGATAAGGTCTTACCTGCTGTATTCTCCCTTGGCCTCCTAAAAAGAGAAATACTGGGGTTAGTGAAAACACTGTGAGAAAACTTACTCAATGGCCCAAAGAGTTAACCGTTATGCTAATGTTAGCTAACGTCAGCCTGAGCACAAACCGCAACAAGGGGTTAACGTAACAGGGACATGAAATTTGAACACATTTTTTTTTTTAAATCTAACGACTCAAGTTAACGCCACCTTGATGCACACGTGTATTTTAGAGGCGAATACTAATATTAAAGAGCTAGCGTTAATTTATTGAACAATTGCCCCGACCAAAGCAGCACGACAACTGTTTTCAAATGTTGCGTGGCCCGACCGTCTTCATTCACAGATAAAAGCCAAAATATCGGCGCCGGGGAAGCCTGCGACGAACTCTTCCTTACCTGCAATGCGAATGCGGCTAACTTGAAAACATTTTCACTCTCCACTTCGATGGTCTCCTGTTGTGAAAAAAAAATGTAAAAATGAACGTCGTCTTTTAAAAACACACGAAGTGCAGTCGGTCCGAGACACTTGACTTGAGAGGAAATCTTCCCGTCCCGTACCTCTCGGTCCCACCGTTACCGATCGAACCAAAGCCGCAGAGACACTACTGTGTGTGAAACTGTCCGTGAAGTGGGTTTACTCCAGTTTTTTAGCTCCCGATTTAACGTTACACTTGATGCATGCGGCAAAACACACGGTGGTGGATAAAAAAGGCTAGTTGATAAAGGTCCTGACTGAAGCGACAACCCCTATGGTGAAGTGGTACAGTCCGAAAGCAGGTTCAACAGTCTCCGTCTCCCATGGTGACCAGTCTGCTCTCCCCGCGAAAAAAACTGCATCGCAACGTTTGAGCACATGCTGCATTCACGTGCACCTCGTACGGTTCAAAATCTCCTTTAAGCGCCTATAAAAAACTAGGTTGCTTGCCTGCATCACATTGTTTACAGGTAACACTTGGACTCAGTGGGCCTGTCACTCGTATGTGACTTATTGAACTTTTGCACTCAATCAGATACCGAATCAATTTTAAACCAATTGCCCTCAAACCATACAACTTCATCTTATCTAAAATACCACCTGGACATGCAACTATTTGCTATGCTGTGTCCAGTGTGGGATATTTTAAATGCAATGACAAACAACTGCATTACCGAATAACATATGGCTCTTATGACAGTGAACCATGAACTTTACGTAAAACAATAACCTTTCTAACAGCCATTGAACGCAGCATACAGGATCACCCTTTGAGATCTAACAGCCTTCAAGAGGTTTTCAAAATGTAAATGTTGTGAGGTTAAAAATACTTGCATTTCCTCAATAAATAGCATACCGTAAATAAAATACTGCATTATAAATGGTAGATGCATGCACAATAATTCAGTATAAAAAAGAGGCCAGATTAGGAAAAAATAGGCCAGGCTGTAAGAGATGAACAATAGATATTTAGTCCAAAAGTTGTTTAATGTGAACATAAAGTATGAAAAAAGGGGCTAGATATTGATCCTCTGACCCTCAACCCCCAACAGAATGAACTCTTATGAGTCGATGGTAAATCAAAAATGATGGCAGATCAATAGTTGGATTAGACATCTTCTCATATGGCATTGATTGTTTTCAATGGGCTCGAACTTAAGGTCTTGCAGAATTTGGTTAAAAGAGTGTAAAAGAATAAATAGCCAGTGAGAGTTAAAACACATTTCTTTCACATTTTTAAGACACTTACATTAAACACTAAAGATTTAGCATTCAGGAAGAACAGCTCCACTGTCGTGTTGTCTTTCAAGAAGGTGATCTTTTCAATATAAAACCTGTAAAGAGTGTTTTTGGGTCAGCAAGGTCCACTTGAAATTAAATTGTTAATGCATTTCATTCACATATTTGTGTCAAATAAAGTTCAGCAACCACACATCAATAATGTGTAAAACTGTGTTCCATTACTGCCACCTGCTGGTCAGGACAAGCCCTTGAGGCCACAAAGCTCCCAATATCAACTTGCTTCATATTAGGCCTTTACTGCTCACAACTCAGTTTAATATATAAAACATTGAGATTTTCAATCCTCAGCTTAGCCTTACGTCTCCAATAAAGCAGTATTCCACGTTTGGCAAGTTTCTGCGGCAAAGGCACTCACCTCACTAGGAACTTGAGCTCCAAAGGCCCTGAAGTTCTGGAGAAGTCATGATCCAGGACTTTACGATCCAGCTGGAGCCAGTTATTCTGGCCACTGGTCAGGAGGTAGAAGCACAAATCATGCGTTGGAATACTGCTACAGTACGTTTCCTCTCTTCTTTTTTTGTCCTCTTTCTTTGTCCTCTTTTAAGGCATTGGATCGGTTCTAAATCAACCAACCCCTTTGATTAAAAGAAGACGTGATAAAAACCAAGCGTGCACACGCCCCCTGGACATTGCACTATCTTTAGAATACCAATAATGTTCGGAATTGCACTTACGTGTCATCTATGAAGCTTAACCCAAAGTATTCTTTCTCCTTCAGGTTAAAATGGGAGGCCACCAGATCCAACAGCTCGCGGGACAACAGCTTGGGCTGTAAGGTTTGGATTGAAACACAGAAGTTCAGCTTATATTTCTATGCTCATGAGGTGGAAAACTAGTGCATGTGTAACACCGACAAAATAGTTGGGACAAGAAATTAAATCCAACATAATTTCAGTGCATCAACCAAATCTTGCAGAGTGCCTGAGGAGGCCAGAAGTGGAAGTGTCCTCTACCTGAACCAGCAGCTCCAGCTTCCTGTCATCGAGAAGGTGAACCTGACACAGACGGCCCTCGGTCATCTGGAAGACAGACGGAGGACAACGTTAGACAATTCCTGCAAAGCAACAAGTCACTGGTAAAGCACGTTGTCTCCACCTCTACCTCTCCACTCAAAGCCGTGCAGGCGTCTTCTATTTTAGAATAAAATGACTTTTGTGCTGAATGAATGAGAAATCCGTGAGGTGTCCATATTGAACGCACACCTTAAAACCTCAAAGTTTTGCCAACATCATCATCCTTATTTGTAAAAGGAAAAGAAGAAAGAAAGTGCAACGGTGAAGTTCAGCCATAAATCAGCTCTTTATAGGAGCACCATGAGTCATAAACAAAGACTCTGAGCTTCTTCTACCACTGTTGGATAATGCTATTGTCTTTCTCGCCCACTTGTTCTTCCTCTGCAACAGCGCCAGTCTAATGAAAATCTCTGAAACGTCAACATCCAGCGTGTTCCTCTGCCGGTAAGAAACAAAACCGAAAGACAATGACGTCCTGGTGTGCAGGGGTTTAATTGAATTCCCGCTGCATTGTTTAAGATGAATGGCTTCAGGATTCATTCCATTGCAGTCAGCAGAACTGCCTTTCACCGCAGGACAAGTGAGAAATATTACTGTGCTGATATAATATTAGTCAAGTCATATTTCAGTGTGCAAAGTTGTTGCCAACAATCCAGGCTGGAGTTTCACAATACTTTAATTCCTTTATACAAATTGTAGACGTGGTGTTTATATAATCCGTTTCAGTGCTCTCGGTGAAATGTAATCTCAATAATAAATGTCATGAATCGTTTAGAAAATTATATATAATGTAGCATTGGGAATTTTTTTCTTCTTCTCTGTGTTCATAAACGTTGGTGGGTTATGCATTTGTCACCATAAGAGTTGCACAAACAGCAGGCTAAACCCTGTGTTATTTCCACTCTCAAAAGTAAAAGTATGACAAGCTTGAGGTAACGAATCACATCTTTGGTTGAATGTGACATCACTGGAAGTGGTCCACCAGCTCACCGCACGGGTAAAGGCAAAGTCTAATCTAATATAAAACAATAAATCCACATACTTAAGGCCACTATATGAATATTTATATAATTTATTATGGCACCCCCCAGTGGCAGACAGCAGTGGGCTAAAAGAACAATCTGCACTAGTAATGTTTTTTTTTCTCTTCTTTTTTTTTTACACTCATTCCATTAGAAAGTTATAGAAGATGCTTTATGACCATATTTAAATTATACACATAGTAAAAAAAATGTTAAAATAAGCTTTGTAGTAGATGATCGATTGGCACAATCAGAAAAAAGCATGCTCATGCTGGAGTAAGATGCAACCTTACTCCATCATTCTGTAAAGCGTATCTCTGTTAGACTGAGCAGAACATACATGGTTGTTGATGCCCAGGAATGTGTCCAAGACTAAATGTGTGTGACTTCTGTGAAAAAACATGTGGTATCCAACTGCTTGGAAAGTGAGGGTCACGTCAACGGCTGGCGTGACCACAAGGGCGGGAACACGCCTTCTAGCGTGGCGTTAAACCTCAGTCCCTACGAGGACACATTGTTCTCTGTGCCACAACAGAGCATGCCGTTTCACTTTCATCCTGCGCAAGCTCTACTTTTCCTCTTAGTTGTTTTTCAGCGCCCCAACCCGCAGCGTGATTTACTGTGCTTCTCATCAAAAGGGTTTTTTATTTGCAGTTACGCCGACCTGCTGCTGTGCTAACTTTTGCTCTGAAGCACGTCCACTGCGTACCGTCTGGTGTGGGCCGCACATCGGGGGGCTGTGTTAAGCCCTGTATCTCAGAGGTCCAGAAGAGGCAAGAATCACTGACAAAAAAAAAGAAGTGAGAATACAGAAATGCTGAAGGTAACCGCAGTGAAAAGCACACCTTGATTTGTTTTATAGGGGGAAATTAATTTGTCTATGCGTCCCATCGTTTCATTTGGGATTAATCACAATAGTGACCCTTTCATTGTTGTGGCTGTCCCATGGCACAATCTTTTACCATCTATCAATGCTGCATTGTTGTAGGGCAGTGACATCCAAACATAAATGGACAAAGGCCTGCCGTTATCAGTCTGACGTCAAGCCATCGCATTTCAGATTTACCTTCGGAATCTGTGCTCAGACGCGCTTCAAAACATGAAATTAACTTAACAGTCGGATGGGAATCCATTTCACATACAAGTTGCACTGGCAAAGCCGCTGTACTTTTCGAACACACTTCTATCCACTTTTATTCAAGTATCCAAATTGTATTCAACGGCTGCCCTCAGACCAGCCGAAGAGAGAGGACCTTCCCAGGTCCCAGATGATGAAAAGAACAAGGTCACGCCTGTGTCAGGGAGGTCATCCCCCTTAAGCTCTGTCGTTACGGCCCCGATGGTTTCCCTCTTCACACGACCCCTCCAGCCACACTGACCTGCTCAGGATGAGCCGGGCCCACCCTGTATTCCATACTGCTTTGTACTTCTACTCCGCTCTATTTCAGAAGGGCATGTTGTACTTTATTTTACTACAATTATAGACACGACACGTTTTTGTATTATTTTTTTTAAAAACACATTTAAAAGTTCATGAAGCGATTACAATTCACCCCAACTTGACGAGTCTTTTATTATTTAGAGTGAAATGTTCTGAACGCTTCTTATAACTAATGTGTATGTAATTGAGGAAGACAGAAAAGGGAAAACAGATTAAAGAGATGTTGTACTTCTTCAAACTCTTTTCAAGAAAAAGTCAGGCATCTGCGCTTTTAAAAGGGTATCCTTAGAGACATTATCTGAATAGTGTCATTTGTCTTAAGTGTCACACCATGTTAATGTGCTTATTGTACCTTTTTTAATTAATAACTTAAAAAAACAGAATGCAAACCATTTACTCGTGGCAGTGCTGGAAAAAAAGGAAACCTGAGCACTTTCAAGTTTAGAGTAAATATTAAAGTATCACGCGCGCACAGTGTTTAAGGTGCTCTGGCAACAATGCATTTCAAAGACAACGTTGAAAGTTCACCTCAGCCAGACAGGGGAGATCAAACGGCTGGTCGTGCTGCTTCTCTAATGACTGCCATATGTGCTACGGGAAAGACCCTCGTTAAAAGAAAAGAGAAAGAAGAAAAAAAAGTCTCGGTGACTCAACGAGAGGCAGCCCGATGAGAGTCTTCACATCCACACAAACAAACACATGCATAACGAGGAGCCAGATGAGGAAGACAAAAAAAAAAGAAGAAGAGCAGACTCACTTAATAAACTGGGGAGGAAAGTAGAAGGGAGGTTATAGGCAAAATCAAAGCCATACAAATGCAATGAGTGATTTAAATCCATCTGGGGGCTCTGTAATTAATCCCACGTGATGTCAATACAGCAATCAATTAGACCGGCTATATTTAACCACGCTGCTGTCATACCTGGTAGCACTTTCCAATCTTGAACCAGGCTTCTAGTACGCGTCGGCACGGCATCAGGCCACGACTGTACCACCTCCTCAGGGTCTGATGCGCCAGGCTCCAGACGAGCTGGCTGCCCGACGCCACCAGGTCCTCCATCCCGCGTACGATGCGCACAGCCATGGCCGGCCCAACCTTGCTCTACCCGACTGGGCGCTCTATACCGACGACGGAGGAGCCGATCCTGCAGATAGACCACTTTTGTGTTTTGCTTCGGAGCAACACACTGAGACGAGCCAGCGCGCGCGCACACACGCACACGCACGCATACAGTCCATTTATGTCTCCCCAGCTGACGTGATGTCAGTGCGAGTCGGCGCTCCGGAGAGGCTGGAGCGCAGCAGCGAGCCTCTGGCTTGGTCCTGGGCCCCGGTCCAAAAGCACTGCCTCATTGTGAGGAGTGCACGGGGAGGGCCAGACGGGACCACAAGGCCCTTCAGAGGTTTCCGTCTGCCCCATAACGCAACCGAGGCGACAAACTCCGGCTGACCGCTCAACCTCGAAAGTCATAAACACTTTATTCCGTTGCATCCTTAAATTTTCCTCCCCTCAGGCGAGTGACTTCATTTAAAAAAGAAAAAAAAAATGTTGAATTTCAGCATGCGTCTGCAAACGGGCTGTGAGAACGGTCTGTTACTTTGTCTGGGATGTGAGAGCAATTTCCTGAGGAGGCCAGACATCTCCACCCATCATGTTCTGCAGCAACACTCACGATAATTAGTCCAGTTTAGATGGTAGAACTTATGTATAAAAAGTACAAGTGAAACTGCAGGGTTGAAGAAACGTTAAGGAGAGGCTCTGACGTAAGGACGTGGCCCAGATGTCTTCCTTTTCACAAACGTGATGAATATCAATATACAAATGTTGCACACCTGATTCAAATAAAAAAAAAGTCAGAGGCCCAGTCCCAGATGTCCCCCAGGTCTTATAGCCTGATTACTTTAGGGATATACTGCCTTGTTAAATGGGGCCCAAAATGTTTAAGATTGAGGCCTAATCTCAATCTCCACACTCAGATTTGCACGCTCTCCCAAAAACCAGAGTATCCTCAGTCCCAGTGGTGCCGTTTCATTGTCTCACAGGATGCAGACCTAAGGTTAGACGAGCAAGCTGGTTGTTTTTCATCAATAAAATCCCCAAAACACGGCAAGGACAGTGAATGAGTGACGCTTTCCGGTACCATTTTGTTTGCACATTGTTACAGTCAGTTCCAGAACTATATGTGCTCGGTCAGCCAACGCCATATACAAACAAATTAAAAGCAAAAGCGCTGGCGCCCGTTGTGCATCTAATTGCACCTGTGCATGCAACGACGCATGCAAGTGTATAACTCTGGAAATGAGCACATATCGGTTACCATGCCTGTGCAAGCAGTGGACTGGCCATCCTCGGTGGTGGCAGCTGGGACATTGCAGTCTCTTAAGTAAACCTTATTAAAAAGGCCCCATGAGCAATGATCAAATCCATCCAGGCACAAACGGCCCGTGGATGTGCTGTACTCAAAGAAATAGTTCGGCATTTTGCGCTTGCCACGAGTTAGACAGGGACATCGATTTGCTGCCACTCGTGTCTGAACTTGAAGCCAGAGCCAGGAGACAGTTGGCTTACAACCAGCACCTCCGAGTTGATCATGTCCTTACAGCGAGGGTTGCCGGTCGACCAGCAGAGGCTCCAGGAAGAGACTACGCTCGGCGAAGAAATAGTCCCACAGACGACTTCCCCGTTAAAAGCGAATTGAAATCAGATTGAAATTGGCGCGAACTGCAAGACAGATGCTATGTTTATGAGCTGAAATGAGCATTTCAGCTCATAAACTCAGTCTTTACCCACCGCCAGGTTTATCACAAGTGCCCGATCAGTACTGTGCATGTGCTCAGAGGAAAAGGACTCAAGTTTAGCTTATTTATAGAGCACATTTAAAAACAAAAAAAGTTGACCAACAAGAAGGCTCATTCCTTTAGATATTTCTATGATCAGCTCCAATGTTTTTTTTCTTCTGACAACTCAATTGCCAGATTCCTTTAAATCTTTGGTAATAAATCCCATGCTGTCTGTAATTGGCAATGAACCTCCTGACACACTCTTTATTTTGACTACAATACACATTTTAAGCTTATAAATATACACCGGCGGCTGTTATGAGAAACATTATGTACAGAGTTAAACCAGAAATAATACTGACACAGCAAATGTGCTGTTCGAAGTTCATCCTTTGGAGTGTAACAAATGCCCTAACAGGATTAAATACTATTGATGCTGTAATCCACCACTGCAAGCACTGGGTGGATCTATTTCTGGAAAACAGGATTCATCACCAGAGACCCGTTCTGAAGGTATATAGATGGAGCCCAGCCAGCTACCCGTGATAAACACGGACAGATGTGCGAGGCCACAGCCGCTTGGAGCAACAGTGACCGAGACAGCCAAACATATGGTGGGCACAAGCCGCTGCTGCTCACACACACGATCGCCACGTATTTTGGTCCACACAATGTTAATTAGTACAGGCTTTCTGCTGCATCTGGCAGCACAGTATTTCTTGTTCACATGCAGTCGTAAAAACATTCTTTATAAATAGCTTCCAACATTCCACTTGAATGCTTTATTGCATTTAGAAATAAGCAACTAACATTAAATTAGAGTAAGTTTTTTTTTTTAAATAAGTGAACTAACTTGAATATAGTGTTTGCAGTGTAAGGAAACCAACCATGGTCATATTTCAATGTAAGGGTATGCAGGCATTGTCTCTGGAGCCGTGCACATTTCCATCAAACTGACACACACACATACACACATATGCCAAATGCCTTCAAGCGTCAGATAATCCCAGTTGATTTCCACGCTCCATACTGGGGGTTTCGGCGGGGTGAAAATGTGGGAAGAAGCAACGGCCTCGGCAAGGATCAAGCTGTGGGAGTCTACTCTCGGAGAGGGCATCATCCCATGGGAAAGTGGGAATTAACTGTCTGCTCTGGTTGTGAGAGACGCACAATAAGCACTGTCTGATCCTCAAGTTGTCCGTTCACAAGTGCCTATGTCTCAGCGCTCTCTTGTACTGAAAATCACTCGCATGCATATAAAACCCCTCATCAACTGATCAGTGGAGCGTGTATATATTATCTCTCTATTATCACTTTGTGAATTGAAACAAAATGCAATTGTTAGCTTTAGGATGAGAACAGGCTTTGGGTTCAAAAAAATTGGAGTTCGTTAGTTTACTTATAGGTTATGTTTCTAAATGAAGTATACGTAAATTAAAATGAGTTCACGGTGTCGTGATGGAAACACAAACAGTGGTCTCCCAGGTGAAAATCCTGTGTGTTTGACCCAACTATCCACCTGGACCTCCTCCCGAGGCGGACATAGTCGCTCTTTGTACTGCGTCGCCTGACATCCTCCTTTGCTCCAATCATAATTACTACATGGCCATCTTTGTGGTGGTGGTGTCTCCCAGAAATTATGTTCCCCCAAAACTAACACGCATCTTCAATTACGTTGACTAGAAACGTATTTTCTCCCTGCTTATGTCGGTGTTTGACGTATCACAAATACGTTGATAATACGTCTGTGATTGAAGAATCACAAATACGTTGCTTATACGCGTATTTTAGTTTTTTTGTTTATTACAAATACGTTTATAATTGTGTGTTTGTGTTTGTGTTTTCTTGCTTTCCTGCTGAATTTAAGCATATTTAAATTTCTAAACTCTGCAGACGAAGAGAAAAGAAAAGAAAAGGGGCGGTGTGAGGTTGGTAAAGGGGCCGGTCTGAAGACCGCTTGGCCAAAGGTGCCGGTAACAGCCCCGTGTCAGGTCTTCTCTCCGTCGGGTTGGTTGGGAATGCAGCTCGAGGCGGGTGACATAACCTCCATCTAGTGCAGGAAACCACTGCAGTGAACTGAGCAGACGCTCGGATCATCTCTGTGGTCAAATCAGCTGCAGCTGACACTGATGTGGAACATTCAAACAAGCAGAAAGAGCCACAGGACACAATGTCCGGTTTTCAAAGTAATGACTGATATGTATGTTCAGAACATTGTTCAGAACATTTCTGACCACATTCAAACATCTTACCTTCCCAGTACGTTTGTGTTTGACTGTCTCCAGCAAACCTGTTTACTCATCCACGAGACACATAGCAACAAACATTCGCACTCATTTGGAGTTGTGTCTTTGTACATTATGTAAATGTGGGTCCAATATTCACCTTTCTATTTGCTCTGGTTTGCTCTTGCCGGAGATATCTTCGCTATGCTCATCAGCTGGTCGCTAACTTTGTCTTGGTGCTGTCTGTAGAACTGGGGGAAACTGATAGTCAAGAGATATTCATCTGTGGGTTGTCACTACTACAAACTGTTTCATTGTTAATTTTTTTAAATTGATGATCATAATACTTAATGTGCTTTGCCTTCACACTGAGAATTCCACAATTAAACGCTTCAACTCTGAAGCCAAACCCTCTGTGTTGTCACATTTTAAGATAACAATGGGGGAGGGCTCTTCTTAGAAATATCTCTGCACAGGCAGCGTTCATTGTCACTCAGTATACATGGCTGTTGTCTCTGTCCTCTATCTCTAGCCTGGCACCACGGCTGTAAACACCATGACCTCACACCGCAGTCCGTCACCCCCATCTGATGTCAGTCGAGTGTCACTCCATTTCTCATGTGCTGCACACAAGCCTGTGCTCACTTAAAGGCTCATTCTTTTTTCAAGCTGTTGTTATACTTCTCCCCCTTTTGGCACAATCTACTGTTGCGGCGGTGGCGCTGCAGTGCCTCTTTGCAGCCAGCAGATGGGGAGATCGAGTGTCTCACGCAACCCCCAGGGACTAAAAAGGGGAAATACATTTAGTGCTGGAAATTGTTTGGTAAATTATTCTGTCTGGAGGGGTTTACTATTATCTTCATGCCAATGTCATGCCCTTTTTCCCTAATAGAAGGGCCTAATTCTACTTGTGATGCCTGGATTGAAAGTTGTCATAGAAATACTGACAGGCCGGCGGTTGCAATTTGGCCCACTGCTTTGTTCAGTCCCAGAAGTTCGGTATTAATAGGCCTGAATCTGTTGAGAATTGAAGGCAGGGCATGACGGGGGCAGCCACGCTGCCACGATCGTCACACTCCCCACCCACCCGTCCCTGGGCTCACTTCAACATGGGACAGCAATTACCATATACAGTAAGCGGTAGATTAATTGTCTAAAAGGGGAAGGCCTCCGAGTGATCATAGCAGAGTCTGAGTGAGCAGGGGGGAACAGCTGTCACCCGCACGGCCCGCAGCTGACGGGCTATGCCACATACTGAGGCTGCAGCTGACACGCTGAATGCAAGACGTTTTGTGCAGTGTGCCCGGCACGCTCCCCCCTCCTCTCTCCACACACACACACACACACACACACACACGCAGGACTGTGGTAAGTCATAACGCGTTTGCCTCACAGGACCCTGCCTGCTTGCTTGTCATGCTTCCTGACTGTCACTCGTGGTTAGAAACGGAGCAGGTGGACACAGCTGTCAAAAATCACAAAACTGGGAGGGTGATTTGCAGTCATACATCATAGATGAATAGATTAAACTCATAAAACATGAAAGAAGGCCATCTCTGCTCATGTACAGAGCATGTCCCCGTAATGGGCTTTGGCACTGCAGGCCTGATGTGTGAGTGGCCAGAAAATATAATACATCACGGCTTCTGCCATGATATATTGTAGCCGTCAGTAATATTGTAGCCTTCGTTAATTTTATCCAAGACACATGCTTTGACAGCAATGCGTCACCCCAAAAGGAACTACAATATTTTTTTTTACAATATGTCTACCCTGAGGTCGTCGGAGGTTTTGATAACCGTGCCAGTGAGTGAAAGGTTGCCATTATACATCTTGACAGAAAATGTCATTACATCTGTTAAAAAAAAGAAGAGAAAAAACACAAGACATCTTAATTACAGCCAATTAACACCATGTGATAGAGCTCCATTTGGCAAATGAATGGCGAGACAGAAAAGCCTTTTGTGTGTCTTCGGCAGTACGGTCGAGCCCAGCTTTGTGCGGCGAGGCGGGGGGTAGAAAAAGAGAAGGGGGCAGGCAAAGATGCGAGGGCCCGGCTGCTACATCCACCCATCGGCTCGTTGCGGTTGCGTCTGGGGACTTGTGGTCAGCTCCTCTTGCTGAACGGGATGACACTCAGGGGCTCGCTGCAGGCCACAGGCCATGACAATGTGCGTGTGAGTGTGTGTGTGTGTGTGTATAAACCAGATGCTATGAAGAGGAGGAGGTCAAAGCGGGGGCGGGTGGCAGAGGAAGGGGGGCAGCCTCATACTATCTGTCGCAACAAAATGTTGGCCTGAGGGGCCGCAAGTGATGCTCTGATTTGGCCAGACATTTCTTAGAAGAAGCACAAAGAGCCTGTGTCATTAGTTTTCAATATCATAGCCAAATGATGGAAAATATGAATGGCCACTGTGGGCATCTCCATGGGCAAGCGAATGAAACAAAGAGCGAGCGAGGGAGATGAAGCAGAGGAGGGGGAGGGGAAGAGGAGACACCCCCAGTGAGGGGCTTTAATGAGCCTTCAGGCGGCGGAGGGGGGCGGGAGAGGAGGTGGGGGGGAATCATTGCAGGAAGAAATAAAAACAAAGAATGATTTCAAATTGTTTGGTTTCTAAGGAGTATGGAACGGATATTGTCTCTGAAAGAAAGAATAAATTGCAGAGATATTGAAAAAGCCTTCCTGTGTTTATGATTAAAAACCTTAAGAAATGCAAAAGAAAATCATGTGAAAAAAACATCCTAGTTCAGTTCACTGTGGATAGCAGCACAAATCTGTTTACATGATGCAGGGAATTAGTGAAAGCATAAGATTTATAAGCCTTGAAAAAAAAAGGAATTGATTTAAAAGCGATTTTCCCCGGAGGGCTTTATGGGATCGTCTGCTCCAGCGTTTACAGGCGCCGGAAACTCCATGTTAGCACATTAACCTGCCGTGTTAACTGAATAAAAGTTTTGTACCTTGACTACCACACCGCGTGTCGCCTATCTGTGTCGCGACCTGAGAGCCGGGCCGCGACGGAGCACACAGCGAAAACTGAACTAAACTTTTCGTGAAACGAGTGTAAAGACATGCTTGCTGCTCCGTGAGGCGATTATGCTACTTAGCGCTTTAAGCTCAATGCTCAAATGCTGTTTAGTGTGTTAGTATGTTAACTTTGCTATCTAGCGCTACACACAAAGAACAAATTAATCTGATGGCGTTGTCATAATTCTTTGCAGATATTTGCTCACGAAGCGAAAGGCTCCGTTAAAAGTCAGATTTCATGGCATTCTGTCCAATAGTCCTGTGACTGGAAACATAAGGTACTTCCTGTTTTGCTTCACTATAAAGTTATATAATCCTATTTATGGATGTCTGTATGTTGCATACTGGCTCTTTATAATCTATCTATGGAACTGAAGTAAATTGGTTTCCTGATACCACAAATTGAGCCCTGAACACATGTTAAGCGCTGCAGGGGTTATAGCCCCCCTTCAATTATACCAATACATTGACAGGCTGGACCCACACTGAAGTGTCTAAATCCATTTTTCAGTTGATATATCTGCATTTAGATGATGTACAGTAATGACAGCCCCTGGTTTATCACTCTCATCACTCATCTCATCACTCTTATCACTTGATAATCAGATCAGAAACATGGCCTTCTGTGGCCAGACAACAGAGAAGTCACAACTGAGCCAGGTACCGCCTGTTGAAAGCCGGCTCTCTGCTAGCCAATGTGCTGTGTAGACACACTGCAGAACCAGTGTTGCACAAGCGGACATCACTCTCATACAAAACGGGTCAAAGCCTCTTGTCCCTTGTCCATGTTAGTATTATTAAACCACCACGATGGTAGAAAACCCATTTTTGGGTCCTGCTGTGCATGAGCACGACAGCTCTTAGTGGGATGAAGGACCTCAAAGGTTCTCGCTCTGTCAGAGTGATTTCAGGAGGTGCCATGATTCGAAGGGCGGGTGAGTTAACTGGGAGTCAAATGGGGATATCTAGAGCGTGGAGAAGAAAGGGCCTGGAAACAGAGCATCTGTTCCTGCTTTACTGCTGCAAGAACGGTTAATTCAGTACGTTTACTGTGACTACACCATCACATATTCTGAAACAGCTGCTACCCTGCAGATGGAAAACACGTCTCACTGCTTTTTAATATTTTATTAGTTCGAAGCAGTTTTTTTAAGTCGGTGAGATCCAACAAAATAATCGGCTATAGGAATTTAAAGCTCCATTTATCTAACTTACATTTCCACATTTCCAATAGCTTTAGAATATTTTAGCTCATTTGCCGGTAACGCCCGCAACTTGTTTGGGTTCACCTTTTGCACACCTCTGTGGCAGTTTATTCGCACTGTCATGAACATTTCACCTCGTGACACTGACATCCGTCACCTTTAACCCCCCAACGCCATCCCCTTCCTATGGTTACGATACCTGATCTTACACTGCCACTTGTGTCATAAGCAATCCTAGTGCTGCGAATTATGTCCTCCAAGCCGAGTCCACTACACCGTCACACCATCACCAAATGTCACATTGGAAAAACTAAGAGTGAGAAACAAAAGGGACAATCTATCTACAAAAAAAGTCATATATATATATTATATTATATATATATTTTTGTAATAATTAAAAGTTATATCTATTTTATAATGTAATTGTGTTTCACAAATACACTACATGTGTTATAATTTTTTT
This sequence comes from Clinocottus analis, assembly GCF_023055335.1. NCBI lineage: Eukaryota > Metazoa > Chordata > Actinopteri > Perciformes > Cottidae > Clinocottus > Clinocottus analis. Next base: position 8,438,491 of record NW_027176042.1, on the reverse strand, counting down.
TTGTGTGTGCGTGGAGGGGGCGGGGAGGTGCTGTGATCACAGCTGGCCGACACCACTGATCTGCGCATATGCTAACAGCATTAATTTCCCTCAGCCTAACCAGCCACTGCCTTCCCCTGGGGATGCAGGGCCGGTGAGCTCGACACCTGTTACAACTGCGCCCTGCAAACCAACTCCAGTCCATTGACAACCAGCGAGGCTGCTGGCGCTGATGTGACCGATCTCCATGAGACAAGTGGGCTGCCATCATACAGCGTTTTGTAGCCATACCCTCAAAAATGAACGGGCTGCATTGCGTAGTATTCCGCAAAATTAATTGCGACATAATCCACTTCATCATGAACACGGAAATGTAAAAAAGGAAAACCCACCGTTGGGGTGGGAGATGAATGGGTCAAACCAAAACAAGAAGTCAACGTTGATTTGTTACCTGACCGCCGTACTAAAGTAAGGCCACTTCCGTAAAACCAACTGAGTAGCTTTGTTGCCTAAACCTATTGTTCACCGGGAAAACCGCAGTTTTTTTTAAAAACATTGTTTGCATGTTAGGAGCGGAAGTTGACGCGTGTTGCTCACGAAATGTACAGTCGCGTTTTCACATGATGTCAAACAAACCGTTGCATCTCAAGAGGAAGCGGCCGAGCCTCTAGGAGAAACACGACGCGAACCTGAAAAAGACCTCAGGATCGAGGACTGACATGTCTCTTCACCATTGTATCACCACACACTGTCCACCATGTTGCGGCTAACATGCAAACGCTCAGTCCCCGTCACAGAGCTCAAAGAGATCCGCCCGCCTGAGCGGATCAGGATCCAACCATCCAACCATCCAACCACCACCACCACCACCACCACTACTCCCCCTAAAGCTGCAGCGGTGAAGGTGACTGCAGCTGGACGGATTTCTTTTCTTTGTGAGTGAGAGTTGACTGAGGTGTTGGTTTCCAGTACGAACCCAGTGAAAAAGGAAGCTCACGTAACACTCCATTAACGGTGAGCACCTTTTATGCGCTGCAAATGTACTGACAATAGGGACCGCAAACCAAATTGACTCATTGAGGAAAGGCTGGAAAATGTGTAGAATGGAGCACACCCACTCAACAGGAAATGACTTTGTAGGGGGAGTTTGTGAGCATCGCATATTCACAGAAGGGTTCCTCCTCACTGTGCCCCCATCCCTTCTGGCTGTAAACATGTGAAACGGCGTCGAGCACTATCGATCCCCGTGGATGTGAGCCTGTGGGGTACGTCTGCTCAATTGAGTTTTTTTCATGCTCGACACACCATGTACCCTTTTCTGTTCGTGCCTGAGAGGGTAATAATAGCACGGGCCCTTTCCGTCCCCTTCACCTCCTCCAGTGTGAGGGAGTCTCATTCCGGTCATTACCATTCAGGCTTTCAAACATCATCCCCACGTAGCTCTTTTGTTTTGTGTATGTGTGTGCATTTGATCTGTGTGTGTAGAGTATGTTTAAGAGGAAAATTAGTCTAAAAAAAAAAAAACGATCACAAGAGATGGATGGATTGATGGATAGGCGCACACAAGCATTACAGTGAAAACTCCTCCTCTTCCTCCTCCCTTCCTCTTTCCAAAACACTAGCGGGCAAGCCAACAGCAGCACAGACAGAGGAAAAGGTGGTGGAGGGTTTTGCTTTGTTGTGATTTTCATTTTCTCAGCCTTACAGCAATTACATCCCTGAGACGCATAAGGAGGAGGAGGAGGAGGAGGAGGAGGAGGAAGAGGAGGAAGAGGAGAATGCAAACAAACAAACAAAAAGAGGGATTGTCTGCTCTAGAGTGAAACACTGCACAGATCTGTTGGGTTCAAGACTGCCTCTACTGCCGGAGGTTGTGGATGAACCCACCAGGAAGCAGGTGCTCCCCTGCTCGGATCTATAACTCGCCTGCGCAGCAGCAGCAGCAGCAGCAGCAGCAGCAGCAGCAGCAGCAGCAGCAGCAGCAGCAGAGTATTTAGATTTTTAGACACTGAACAGTTAACAAGGAAATCTAGTTGGTGAACATCAGGAAGGACAAAAGAATCGTTTTTAATCAAGAGGTCTTCTTAGAAGCACATTTTTAAAAAAACCGTCCTCCCTTTGCAGGTGAAGAAACATGACAGGTAAAAGTATTTCTGCATTGAAAGGCCACACTTGTGGGAAGAAAAGCCCGCTGTCACTGCGACGAGTGGGATATGATTAATCGTACGAATAGGGATAAAAGTCTGTGTGAAGATTGGAAAACAAGAGCCTGAGAAATAAGTACAATTCTTTTGACTCTCTTCACACCCGGACGCGGACTCGATACTGGTGTCGGAGAGGTGAGGGGTCCGATCCGCTGTTTGAGGCAAACCCAGGACCTTGAGGGCCGGCAGATTCCATCAAATGTGGGTCAGACGCTTCCTCCCACAACTTTCTGACGTCAGAATTTGCACTGGTTACAACTTTTGTAGCTTTCCAGACAATCTGACATCCATGCCGAGTTATTCACTGCAAACTCTGCTGTGGAAAAGCATTTTGCATTTTACCTTCGACCCCAAGAGTCTTTGTGTTTGTGGGAGTTAGGCTACTCAGTAAGAACAGAGAAATGAAAATAAATATGTATATATATATATATATATATATATATATATATATATATATATATATATATATATATATATATATATATATATATATATATATAAAAATTATTTTTTAAACGTACCATTCCTATCAAGATGAATTAATTGAGCTGCATGATTTGCATTTTTTGTGATTAACATAAATGCCAATGTGATTTTGTGAGGTTTTCTTCAAAACAAGAACTCCCCTGTTTTCACTTTACCCCTCTATTGAGTTTGTTACAGGGAAAAAACACAGGACCCCTTTAATAATAATAATTATATTTTTTTCTCCATATTCAGTTTAAAATATTGTTTACGAACTAAAATAAGCCGTAAGCTGCTTTATTTGACTTTACACATTTTTCTGTCTTTATTTCATCTTTAATGTGTTTAATTAAAGCCACATGAATCAATTACACAGATTTATATTGTGTCGGCATCAGAGCTGAACGTAACCTCGACACATTAACACAAATAAATATTTTGATTGAAGAGTGAAGCACAAAAAAAACCAAAGCTTTTTGTGCCATTAAAAGAGTTGTCACGAATGATGATGTACAACCAGCCTCGTGTTTCAACTAATGTGTATAGTTGTTGTGCTGGCATAACGCACGCACTGCTGGAAGTGTGATTAATTCCCCACTAACATCCCCCCGGGACAGGGGGCTTTTACTCTGAAGTGCTCAGGTCAATAGCCACTGATCCACACGGGTAACCTATAAATCCATCCTTGTGTCCATCCTTTAAATAATTCATAAGGAAGCGGATTTGAGCACTGCTTTTTGAGGGGAGTTTGTCTGTCCTTAAACAGATCGGAGCTTGTTTTAATGCAGTCTCTTTTATCTAAATGATATGGAAACCAGCTCCCGGAGGAATAAGCAACCAGCTGAGAGACCCTCTCCGGGGCTGATGCTCATGTTTTCTGTTGTATTCTGAAGGGAAATAAACTCAAAAATAACAACACAGAAACTCATTATTCACTATAACACCACATTAAAAGGACCAAATCCACCAACACACAATAGCATCTTCATCTCATAAAACGCTTTCCATGCGGTATTTCTTTTGCGTGCAGGAATCGTAAATTTCGAGAAAAAGAAACACAATGAAAGCTGCGTATTTTGCAATGTCTGTGTTGTGCACGAGTAGCGGAGGGCCAGACTCTTTTGTTTTGCTCAGGATGTCCTGTCTGAGGAGAAAAAGCAGACATGAAACAAGGAAAAGAGATGTAGAGCCCGGGCTCTGCTGAGTTGGTCTACGGCCAATGAGGAACAGATCCCTGTTGACACAACTTTCGGTGTGAACCACGCTTGCAGTGATTATGTTACAGAAGGAACTGGAAGCACTGGTGGACACGTACAGCGTACTCTATGGACTAAATCATTCTTCTGACCATACTTAACAACCGAGGCCACGGCCTCTTTGGTCAGACGTCTCATCTGGACCGATCTGAACGGACTTTCACTGCTGAGCCTATTGATTGCCGATGACCCACAAACACAGTATTGAGATAAACGCGCCAGTGCCTGACCCTGGATGAGGCCTCGGGGCAGCAAGCCTGTTTACGTATATTAAAGGGACATTCCACAACCTCCATGTTTTCTACTTCTGTCAACAGCTCTGCACCCGTTGGATTGGTGTTTTTTTTCCATCGCACTTCAACATGTCAATCATCTTTTTGCTGGGATATTCTGTAAATTAAAGCAAAGAATGAAAAAATGCTTCCCCTGATAAATGCACAGTGTAAATAATTCAAAAACACTAAAATGCAGCCTTATTTGATTTATTTTGTTCAGGTTAGTATAGGTTAGTTTTTTTGCAAATTGCTCAACTAGGGTTTAGTTAACGGTGGTTTAGCATCAAACATTAGCTGCTTTCCAACAATAGTTACGAAGCCTTGCTTTAAAGAGCCACTACGCCAATTTTACAGAGGGTTGAAAGATACTCTGTGGCTTTGTTGCTTCGACCGTATCTATAGGCAGTGGACGTAGTCATCGTGACGTCACCCATTGGTTCATGGATTGCCACTTTCAAGCCTTGGGTGTGCCATTTTTTGCCATCATCATCTTGGATTACGCCCGTCACCTTGTTTTTTTCCTGCAACCAATGAACGGAAGGTACAATATTTGGAATGCGGAGGAGTGACGTAGAGATGCTGTATATGTTCCTGGTAGCGGCAGAGACCTGTCAATCACAGTAAGCGCGCCCTGAAGCATACACTGCTTTATGTTCTTTTTGACTCTGTCCCGGTACAATATTCACAAAGTATTTTTTAAGTACTTTTTATACAAATTCCATCTGTACATTTTTTTCTTCCTTCTGTGCATTTTAATCCATTTGTAAATGTAATATTCTTTTTTTACTGCTAATTTAAAAAAAAAAAATCATCTGTTTTATTACCATTCTACTGTTTATTTATATTACTCGATTATTTTTTTTACTGTGAGCAATGCTGCTGTAATCCTGTAATTTCCCCACAGAGGGACTAATAAAGGATTATCTTATCATAAATGGGATATAATTTACTTGACAAACATCAACCTGTATTGAAGAAGACTTAAAACTAATGAGAGCATAAATAAACTCATGTTTGCAATGTCTATACGAATCAAGTAAGAAGTAGAGTCATTTTCTCATAGACTTCCATACAATCAGAGGCGTCGCCTCCTGCTGGTGAGGATATAAAATGCAGGTTTTTAAACAGTAGCTACCGAGACGTTTGCTTCACTTGGATGAACCTGAGGTTGCCGCCTGCCATGGAGGGAGCGCGCCAAAGTCGCACCCTGATGATGTCATCCAATGTATGGTCCAATGTTTTGGGAGCTTAACTCATATTGAGGCTAAAAGATTTCTGCTTTTACAGTGTTTGTCTTTATATCTGTCCACTTCATGTAAGTGTAATAGTATATCAGTATGTCATTATCACGATCTTGATATAGTTTTTTTTATATTCCCAATCTGTATATACTTTTACCTGTAAACAAGGCATGTGTAGCTTGGAATGATTCCAACTTCCCCCTGTCACATGCCAATCTTTGATCAAGGGTTGGATCTTTTCTGAGAGCATGTAATCGGTTATCAGAACCAGTCCGGCAGGAACTTGTTTTCGAGCAGAAGTGTCGAATTGTATGACAACAGTATCACATAGCCCAACTGACAAATGCCCTCACTCACACCTCTGCAGAGGGAGTCACAATAAAGACGCGTGGGAAAGAAGAAGAGAAATTGCTGACGAACAACGTTGAACCCAAAACAGGGGCTTTGGAGGAGAGGCGGGAACTCATCGTCAGCTCAGGTCACACTCTTCCCAGGTGGGCTGGATGTGGTGTTTAATCTGGTTTGCTCTCACAAAAGGCCGCCTTGTGTGGATGAGGCCGTCAGTGGACCTTGATTGGCAGATCACTCGTATCTGTGCCGGTGGCCGGAGCCGCGGTGTTGGAATATTCTGCGGCGGTTAATGGCTTTATTGAATTCGAAGCGCTGACCCCATTAAAAGCAGCTGAACACCCCAGAACCAAAGTCAACACAAAGCAGCAGCGCTGCCTTTGCAGTTTCTCTCTCTCTCTCTCTCTCTCTCTCTCTCTCTCTCTCTCTCTCTCTCTCTCTCTCTCTCTCTCTCTCTGTGTTAGAAAGAGAGACAGCACATGTTGCTCTTATAAGGCACACATTTAATATCATCACCTACACAGACCAGTCCTGTGTCTTTTGTTCTGTCTCACTGGCATGACTGGTGTCACTGGGTTACCGTGTGTGTGTGTGTGTGTGTGTGTGTGTGTGTGTGTGTGTGTGTGTGTGTGTGTGTGTGTGTGTGTGTGTGTGTGTATGTCATTACCTTTTGTTTTATGTATGATATATTTTTAAATATATGAAAGTATTCATGTTTTTTGCCGACCCCAGCACGCACACACGCATATACACACACACACACACACACACACACACACACACACACACACACACACACACACACACACAGGATATCGTATGCCTGCCATGCCTGCCTCTCCATTGTTTGTTTTGTCCAGGAAACAGGATATTCTCAGAGAGGAGAGCACACCAGCTGACCACAAAGCCAAAACAGAAAGAGGATTTTTGTTGTTTTTTTACTTTAAAAAACAGACGAGAAGGACGTATTGTCCCGCTCTCATCCTTTCAGGTTAAAGTGCATCCTTGTGGTGTCCACATCAACTTTCTCACCGGCAAAAGACACTTGTGTTTACATGTCAACAGTTGAACACACACACGCTGACATTCAGGCAGCAGAAGTCAAGAAAAAGACCCGTTCACAGAAGGCGTGGATCCATTTCTATCAAACAGAGCCAAATCTGTGGTGTTGACTGATGCAGTGAAGCACTAAATACAACATTATCCACAGAAACCCTGCATAAAAAAGTCCACATATAACACAGCTCGTACGAATTAGGACCAAATAGGAGCAATGCGCGTGCAATTTATGAAAGATAAAATAAGGTTACAGGTGATTTGAACGAGATTGAAACGTTTCCCACCTTGTGTCTTTTGTTGTGATTTGATCGCCGCCACTTTATTGTCTGTGCGCGTGGGGCGTCCCTGCCGGCACCGGGTCAGTAAAACGAGTCCACCTCTTCCTCTGTCTCCTTAAAAGATGAATTTTTGGAAGAAAAAGAAAGGAAAAAGGGCTCGTGGTGGATGAAGAGGTGGTTCCGCGGAGTTCATCCGCAAAGTCCAGGAAGCGAAGCCGCTGCCATAACAGCCGTGTCTCTCCCGCACGCCACACAGTCAGTCAGTCAGTCAGTCTCATCCGTCCACACTCACACACACACACACCACTCACACACGCACACACTCCTCCTCTTCACCCCCCTCCTCCTCCTCTCCACAGACCCAGGACGGGACAGATGACACTGTCCCCGCTCCGTGCACGGCGGCTGGCTCTCGGCTCACAGCGGAAATCAATAAAATATTTAAATTGAAGTGGATCAGGGATAGAAATGGTTATTCTACAACATTCCTACTTTCTCCATCGTTTCATATTGCCGAGCCTGAAATTGCAACTGGCTCAAAATGGAATGGATACAACGTGTTTTGGACGTTGTTTATTATATGTTATGTTTCTTTATATGATATGTTTCTTAGTCTAATTCGAAATTATCCCTTGTTCAGACATAATGTCAGTTTGAGAGGATGAAATGGCCCAATGTCAAGGATCCTTTATTGTCATACTGCAACACAGGGACATAGGACGAAATGCAGGTGTAGCACAGCTACCATATGACAAACAATAAGAGTACATTCCTTTGGTGCATTTTTAATCATTTGCATCAAAAGGAACTTAATGGACAATTACATAACTCAAAGCAGCGGTCCCCAACCACCGGGCCGTGGACCGTTGCCGGTCCGTGGGTACTTTGGTGCCACACAGAAAGAATGATTGGAAAAACATATTTCAATGATTATCAAGGTTTGAAAGATGTTTTATTTAGAAAAAGGACCGACACATGTCATGTGATACGCTACCCCAAAAATGAAGCGATTCAAAATGAGTAAAAAACAGACGTCTTAGGAGAGCTTCTTTGGAAAGGAGAAAGGCCCAATGAGAAGAAAGAAGAATATACAAAAGGAAGCTGCATTTAAATGACAATATTAGGGGTCGTGTTTAAAATATGGGTTTACCGCTACAGGTGATTCTCATGCGCCCGCTCTGCATAATATGGCGATTATTCAGTGAGTTGTATTTTTTACATTCTTTATATTAGATTTCATGCTGGTCATTTCATTTTATTTCGTCATATTTATCCCTCACGAAACCTGTTCGTGGCACAAAAAGGTAGAGGACCGCTGTTTAAAGTATTCTTGAAGCTGGTTAAAGTATATAATGTGTTTTACGTCAGTGAAGGGTTTCGCTCTTGACAATCTCGCTAAGCATCATCCCCTGACTATACAACTCCACCGAGCATCTTTGATTCATCAATTTGACTCATCGACATCAGTTGTTAGTGGTCACCTGCTCAACACTAAACAGCAGACCGACACAGCTAGAGACGAGCTCGTGAACGTATGTATTTAGCAGGAAATGAGGCCGATATTTTCCTCAGAAGTGAATATTAGATTTACGTTCATCAGTCGACCTGAAACACGACTCTAATGCAGCGATTACATTAAAAACATTGCACATTTTTGCATTCAAAGTCAATGCACGGACGTGAATGGTTGCAAACAAGGCAAATTTGCAGATGGCGAGTTGCGAAAGTGTTGCCTCGTTTGAACAAGTTAAAATATTTCAAAAGGAAAAGGAAAAGTAAGGCTAGTTAAAGATTATGCAGCTACTTTTAGTGTCTATTCTAAGCTCTTTTTTTTTTTTTTTTTAGAAAAAGGTGTCTCTGTATTTACAAAATACTTTAAATGCTTTGTGAGAAAAAAAAAGAAACCTAGACACACACTTTTGCATTCAGAATCATTGTGAGTTGCCAGGCTTTACAGGGTATGTTAGAACATTACATGTAACAAATAGACATATAGGAGATTTTCCAGTGAAAGCTAAGAGGAAGGAAAGGAGTGCCATGGCGTAGAGGCTTGGTGACAAGCTGAACAATGGAAAAGCTCAGTAATCCACAGAAACTGCAGCAGCGAGGAAATGGAAGGAATGAAACTATTCAGCGAGGTGACGCTGCCTCGGCTATCTCAGCTGTGCAACACAAAAAATAAAACAAGAAGAAAGAAAAGATGAATCTTCATGTCTAGGCAAAGGTTGAGCGTGTTACTGGGACAAAATGCTTTCTTCAAAGTCTAAATGAGTCACCCCTGGGACATCCCCCTATCCCCACTCCCATCCCCATTTGTGAGGATTTCTGCGAGCCTGTGATTAGACTCAACCCAGTGCCATGTGTGCACCAAGTAACCCCCCCACCTCTTTCCTCCAGCCCGCCCACACACACACACCCACACACACACACACCCCAGATCTCTGCCTGGCCTCAGCTCCTGGTGAGATTAGCCCACCAGCTATTGTTCTGATTACACCACACATAAGCTATACTCTCGTTATTCACATACGAAGACAGCATTGCATTACTGGGCAAATTGGAAGAATAAAACATGAATGATTCTCTGAGAATTGGTGTACGTACTGCAAATAAACACATGTAGAGGACAGAAAAAATTATCCAAAGGAGCAAACATTTATTGACATTTACAGATGACAGATTAATTAACAAAATATAAGACAAAACCAAAGACTTGTGGGTCAGATTAACTAGAATGCAATGGAAACAGTCCAAGTGAGGGGACCGTTGTTTGTGCAGAGGGAGGAAACGATGAATTTTAAGTACAAGGGGATTATGTTGTGCTTTGGAACAGATGTTAACATGGATAGGTCTACCCTCCTGAGAGCGGGCCCTGACTGACACACTGTCCCACAGCCATTGGCCCATTGTCAATGTGCATCCTGTCCTCTGAGTCTTTAGTTGTCGATTGCCCACCACCCCCTCCAGGACAGATTAACTCTGCCCCCCTCTCATCCGTTTGGAACTTGATGGACTGGTAATGTCATCTTCTTTTGTGTTTTGACGGGCATTGACTCTCATGCTTTCCTTTCAAAGAAAACTTTATGCATTCATGAATAGCTTTTGATAAACAAAGGATGCATGACAATAAGTAGCATCAACAATAAGTGAGCGCTGACCCATTCATCCCATCCCATCGGGCCTCTAAGCAGGTCAGCTGTTGTGCTCTTACCACCAGTCTTCATTCCTCTCGATAACTTGGCCATTTCAGTGCATCTTTAGTATTTTCCAGGTCATGGTGAACAAACTAAGTCGTTCTCTTCACCGTGTGTTACCCCCTCCCCGCACTGTGTAAATAGGATGACCCTTTTCTGGAAAAACTGGGGGCAGGAATATGTTGATACATAAACCTTTCTTGACAGAACCTACAGATCTAAAGCACGGAGTAAGATGTGTGCTAGCAGCACAATAGGTGATATGCAAAATTTGAAAATGACCACTCATTTAGTAATGAGCCTCTGTCAAACAAGTGACTAATCAATATGTTTATGTTCCCATGCTTTTAAGGGGTTGAGCTTTTATCGCATGGCACATTACAGTGATTATGACAGCAGCGTTACTACATTTCAATCACAGTAGTTGTAGCACACAGTAGTGCCACAGTTTATAAGCTGTAACTAGCTAGTGTTAGTGAATGCTGACTCCAAAAACTTGCAGCCGAAAATTCTCCCTTTAGCTATAGCATGCCCTCGGTCTTCGGGAAGTAAGCTAACGTAGGTTACTATGTAAGTAAACCAACTCGCAAGCTAGCGGTAAGCTGGGCATGCTAACATGGCAAACTATCACTGGTTTATAAAGATCTTACTACTTTGAATGATTAAAACACATACTAACAGTGTTCACCTGGATTTATTTATGAGCTCACATTTTGTCATTGAAAATATCGCAAAAAATATACTGACGAATCATTTTAACAAACGTACAATACAATAACTTTAATTATATTACAGTCACCTAAAGTTATTATAATTAAATAAGAAAAAAAAACAGAAACAAAACATATTCAAATATATAATTACCTGTGAAAAAGTCCCCAACAGGACACATGCCAAGACTTCTTGGAAAGAAGTGAGATTTTAATTACCTGGTGGACATTCCTGCGCGGGCATTTCCCGTAAACATTTAACTTTTTCCCAATAGTCAGCTCAATCTGAAACACAAAGTATGTGAAATCAAGAAAATCCAAACACAAATTAAAGCAACGTTTATTTGGTGTTTTTAGAACTGGTCATGCGTAAAAGTGGACGGGTGGCATCCTTTGAACGACTCCGCCTCACGTCACTGCTGAGAGGGCCTTGAATCGGTGTATTGAGTGTCCTGACCCCTCACGTTGTCTTGGTGTAATTAGGTTATTGCGCAAGGAGAACTAAAGGGCAGACGGCACAGAGTGTGTAGAACTACTGTACGGAGATTTGTGCTTTCTACAGAATCCAGTCTCATGACTTTGACTTTTCCCTTTGGCCGCATGCCTCAAAACCTAATGGGATCAACTGTGAGAGAGTCGTAACCTTTTCACAATTTTTTGGGTTTGTCGGGACACAGCTGGAAATACATTGTACGTCATCGGGAAGCCGAGGAAGGATGTGTCAGTCGTAAATAGAGAAACCTACCAGAAGACACTACAGATTGGACAAAATAAGACGCTTTACGCATTTCTCAGCCTCATGCCCATATTTGTTTTCATTCTTTATAGTATCTTTATAAGTATTCCATGACGATTATCAACTTTTTAGTCCTTCAGATATTGTTTAAGAAGTAATTCACAAGATATTGTTATCAGACTTCTTTAAGGTAACTAAATATCTATGCTTCACATAAATGGTGATTTCACACAACAGAATATAGAAGCCACTTTGTCAGTATTGTACATTTAATTTACCTTGTCAAGCTGTTAGAGTACCACCATGTGGAGAAGATATGCAATTCTGTAGTTTTACCCTTTCAGGCCTCTCTTATTCATATGAAAAATATGAATACAGTAAGAGAGAGGGAAAACAGACTTTGATTGAACTGCTCAAAAGTTATAGATGGTTGTGAGGACATATTGCTTCATATTTTATCAGTCACAAAATAAAACATGGTGAGAAACTACTTGTATAGAAAAAGCCAACAGTTTTGGTTTCATACCCTAAATGGAGACAGACATTACTGAAATTCCTTAGTTATGGTGATAGTTTCATATTTTAATGATGTACAGTAAAGAAAACTATAAGTGAACTTGACATTGTTAGTAGTTGGCGTCATATTTGTATTTGGCGCCCTCTTGTGAACATTTATAGCTATGGCCAGCTAAAAAAGCAACTTAAACTTGGTTGCCCGCTGTCTGACCCTGGACCCCAAATATCCAGATATCGAAGTAAAGATCTTCCCTGGGGGAATTAATCAGATATAACCAGAGAAAGAAAAAAAAAACAGATTACTGTTAATTATCATGGCTAAAGCTTTATGTTCCTATTATATATCTTTGATCTCCATCATGGTAACAACAGTTCGGATGTCTTGCTATGTACCCAGACCCTCTAGTCATGATTGACTATAAGATGTAAGATGAACTCCACACTGCCCTGATAAAGTAGCAGGGCTAGATACATGTGACCAGCCCATTAACAATTACATACATTGTGTAAAAATGTAACTCATCTATTGTATAATTTCATGCTCATTCGAAAAATAAAGAACTTTTTATTTTCCGTTAAAAAAAAAGAGAGAAAATACAACAGTACACAACTGTTTTATTGACGTCATAAATATTCATTCTAATCCAATCTGACAGTGCGTAGCTTTTCGACGAAGTCTCAAGGCACTTTATGAAATAGTCATGAAATGTAAACTTGGGATTTGTACGTGGATATAAAAAAAACCCAAATTTGGATATTTTTTTGTGGTAGACAAACAAATTAAACGCATGTGACAATGCAACAGAGGTGGTGACCATAGACGATAAGAGGTGGAGGTAGTCATCGTGACGACAACCATTCGTTTGTGGTCTGACGTTTTTAAGTTTACCCAAGAAACGCAGGATGTTTAGCCACAAGACCAGTTTTTGAAACCGCGTCTCCTAAAGCGATCTTGTGAAGTTGCGATTATCCTAAACCTAATATGATTAGGTTCTAGTGTAAGTAATGGAAATGTATTATAATAAGTATGTTTTTGTTAAACAATTTAATGTTAGGTTTAGGCAAAACTTGTTTTAAACACATTTTAATGCAATAATACCATTACAGATATTAACGTAAAAAAACATGCTGTTTTGGGAAACAAAACATTGCAAGTTCACACAACTTCTTATGTAGCCTCCACATAATTTAAAATAACTCAACATTCACACATTTTGGTGATTTCTTCAGGACAAGAACATCTGGCACCTGGATGAAAGTCCCGTGTTTGCTACACAAAATGATAGCAATTGATTTTCCATCGCCCTGCAGGGCTGCGTGAGGTGACAGTTCAGAAATAATAATAACAGTATTTCATAATAATTATAAAATAATTAATATAGAGTTGTATTGATCTAACATGTTGTATATTAAACAGTGTGGAAGACTTCTCTTACAGCTGAATCCATCAAAAATCATCAAAAAATACTTTGTTTGCTCCGAGGTAAGATGCTAATAACGTTAGCTATCTTAATGTGTTAGCAAACAAAGACAGTTGATCATTAACTTTATTCATTTATGAGATCCGGTGTATGGCTCAAGGCCGTGATGTGATAGCAATATCCTGATGCAGTTCAAACAAATGAAAAAGGTGGATAACCTTTTCAATTAGAATCGCAACTAAACATCCAATTAGTTTAGCGAAGGGTTAATTAATTAAATGCCGATATAAAAGATAACATATTCAGACTGCCTGATAATTGCATGCATGAACGTGTGGATTATTTTGGTTATTGCTGTTATGTATTTTACATACCTGACCTTACTGTTCAACTTCTCTGTTTCTTATTTTTTCAGTGCAAGTTCATAGTGTATGTTCGGTATAGTGGTAACATACTTTCATTACACTCAGTAAAAGAGTATATTGCTGTGATGTTCTCTTATTATGAAACAAATACTTTAAATATATTTCACTGCTGCTACCGGTGCAGCTGTGCTGCAATGGCTTGTCTGTGCACTGTGCAGGGTGTTAGTGTCATGGTTTTGTTGGATTGATTTGGAGAACATGCACTGTTGTTACGGGGTTGGGCTCTCCCCTTGCTGTGCTGGCCTTCGCTGGGCGCAGTTCCTCAGCTGCGGTGTGCTTCGACCGGCTCTGGGTCGACTTGGAAAGGCTCGAAGGTGGCATGCTGGCTCTGGCTGCATGCTTTAGAGCGCCCGTGCCCGGACTCCACTGCTTTCCAGGGCAGAGGATTATGTGCTTGTGCGCTGCGTGACAACTGAGGGCGCTGCGTAATTGAGCGCTGCTCGGTGTGGAACACTTTTTCCCCAGTCCGCTTGTGACTATACGGCACTAATTCAAGGCCTAGGTCTAAAATGCACGGCCCACCACTGATCTCAAGTAGTGTTAGTTAGTATAAATGTAGACGCTATGACAATTCAAGATGTCCTTTTGTAAGTTTCGGTTCCGGGAAGACACCAAATTTGTCATTTTGGTTTTGAAATAAAAAGATGTTGAAATCACGTCAATTACTGCTGCATAGGATTTGTTTACAATCAGCGGAAGAAAGTTCTCAGCCATCTAGGATTTTATGTCCAAGTTATAGTCAGGTCGAGGATCGAGAAACATGTTATCTCAGCATAATCTGACAAAATATGGGGACTGTCCATTGAACCAATTGTTCATTATAACAAAACCCAAAAAGTCAAAAAAATATCAAATTTCTCAAAATGGCCTGTATGGCCTGTATGGAACCTGCAAGTCTAACTGTAGATAAGACAGTAGTTTAGTTTGCGAAAATAGCGTGACGGGCCTAATGACCGTAACCAAGGAGGAAGGGGGAAGCGAAGAGTCAATTAGGAAGGCATGATCCATCCTACTCTGCCTCTTACATGCCCTCTCTTGGTTGGGTTGGTTAGGTCCAGACATTAGTCCAAAATATCCGGGTAAGCCAACCAGAGACAGAGATGGGTGGGCCATGCCTTTGATGTTGTGGGAAAAAAGGTCTGATGACATAATTTTGCATACTAATTAACCATGTGCTTCTGTTTATTGCATGAAGACTTTGTAGTTTTCAAGAAATGGGCCTTTGGAACAATGGCATGGCACCAAAAGTGTGCAAAATGGCCATCATTAACCGTGTCATTTTACGGAACGTAGTGTGCCACACTGCGCAAACAATGGCAATGGAAAATCAACAGAAACAGGTTTTTAATAGGCAGTGGTCGGGGGGGTAATGGATTCAATGTCACATTTTTGGGACTTTTGGAAAAATTGATAATTTCTTCATGTTATTTTGTTAGATGACGTTGTCTCACAAAAAGAAAGAAGAAGAAAACTAACACTAGCATCAATGGGGGTCTTCCCACAAACATATTACACATTCTTTTCCATTATCCAAACCACTTCTATTTAGGGTTGTGGGGGCGATGACATTGGGCAAAGGGCAACAGGTTTATCCAGAGCACATGTAGAAACAGACAATCTTGTCATCAAAAACATTTGCATATGTATATCCTTAAAAAACACAGAGGTTTATTTTGTAATATTACATAAAATTAGTTACAAAAAACATTTCTTTTGATTTTGACTCTATGTCTCTATCTAGTAAACAGAAGGCAAATTACAGGCAAAGGGGGACTCAGGTATTTCTGTGAGATCATGTCGGTTATCTGGGTGTCAACTGTGTAACTGACAAGAGATGATATTTTTTTTTCTATAGTGTAATATAACATAAACATATGTATGGGAAAAAAAATTGGCAAAACTTTGAGGGACCCCACAGCAGAAATGAGCTGAGAATGAAGACAGTGGGGGATCTGTTGAATAAATACAAAGAAAACATTCTATTCTTTTCTATTTCTATTTTTGGTGATGAAAGCCTTTTGGTTAAGGACAAGGACCATCTGTGTCACTTTTGATTGATAACAAAACATGTAGACTCACAAAAGATGTTTTTAGCTCCACTGGGATGTGATTTTTACAACTGGAATGTCTTCAAAATGACCACATACACAAATCGCATCAAAGCAGATTAGCAGACTAGTGGTGTTGTTTGTTCTTCATTAATTTTACCTAAACATGGAGGTCAACCTCACAAATTGCAACAAAAACAAACTCAATGGATTTTGATCTCAATACGTACTGAAAGAGAGAGAAAAAAAAATCAGAAGCAATTGTATGAAGTGAAAGTTTTGAAAACTAGTCCTATTCTATCCAGAACCGGTCCTATTCACCCCCATATCTGGTCTTCTATCCAGAACAGGTTCAATTCAGGATTTTCCCGATTTTGGGATTATTCATAAGCACTTTTTGTATAGGGTGCATCACACGTAAAAAGCTTTTGTTGCAGTTTGTGTAAGGTCAAGTGGCATTTTTAGACCACACATAGTTGTGATAGATCATTTGGAAAAGGACACATTATCTGTACTATTCTGCATTCGATCCTGTGAATAACTCATTATCCTGCAGACAGAAAACACAATGTTGCTTTGAATTGTCCTTTTGTGTGCTGACAACCAGCCTTATAATGAGTCGCATCCTTGCGTATCAACCAGCAAAATTAATTTTTATGCTTCACCCAGTTATGGGGCAGAGCGACACAGTGAGTCTCTTCTATTGAGCCCTGCGTGAAGCAAAACACATCCGATAAACCATATTTTCTAACTCTGCAGTCTGTCCAATGCGTTATTATGTGACATGTAAAATGGTGATTTTTTTATACAGCATGTGAAAGTATCTCAAAACATATATTTCATAACCAAACAACTAAACCATATGAAGTCACTGAAACAAGACAGTTTTTAACCTGTGCCTGTGAGTTTTATGTTGCTTGTCAGGATATAAATACAATTAATTTAAGAACTATTATGATATACTGACATAAAAAGGTTTTGGACTACTACTGCTTTTCGAAATCCTTTCTGATGGTTTTTTACCAGTCTATCAACTAACGCAACTGGGAGGAAAGTGATGAAATCGTCTAGAAGAGAAGACACCAATTTTAGAGCTACATCTCAGAATGGAAATGGCTGAGTCACAACCCACGCTTCCTGTTTTCAATGGCTGCGATAGCTGTGCTACATTTACAATCCTGGAACAGTCAAGCTCCAAGAGGAAGACGGACAGTATCCTCCACATGCATTTGTTCACCGGTATGATATTTGCCCTGGAGTCAGGGATCTTTGACATACAATAATAAATATGCATATCATTTCTTCACAAGATCAGTTGTAATCAAACTGTCCTTCTTGACCACTAAGCACAGTAAAACAACATTCTTACAATAATTTAGTTGAAACCCTATAACTGATAATTGCCTTATGACATTGACACGAGGCTGATGTCATTCAGGGTACTAGCAAGCTCAACCGAGGAAACAAGACAAGCAACCCTTTAGAAACCCTGTGAGGACACTGACCCTGGGGAGTAAATATCACGGCTTGTTCCGTAGCAGAGCTGTATCACCACTGTGAAACAATATGTGAAAGATCAACACACACAGAAGAAGAGTTTGTGCTTTTCATTTGTAGTGCAGTCAGTCCGGAGGGCGTAAGAGTCCCTCACCAGGGTGTTATTTGAGCATAACGTTCCCAGAGGACAGATTGTTTTGTAAATAATAGGTTGACAATGTAGGTCTAGTGTTGGTAGAGAAACATAGTGAAAGTAGAGATTTGGCTTTTCTTATGCAATTTTTTTTTTAAAAAGGAAAAAGAAATAACATTATTGTAATTCAAATGTGCTTCCATGGAAGACTGTCCACAAATGGACAAAACAATGACATAACTTGATGAGTGAGTTAAATGTAAAGCCACTGCCAGGAGATAGTTCAGCTCATTGACACAGCGTGTGGAAGAGACGCTGAGTCACTGTCTTGTTGAGAGTTAAAGGAGATTCGAACTCTACGTTAAATAGAAAGCTACAGCCAGCAGGCCGTTAGCTAAACTAGAAGCAGGTAGAAGTAGCTAACATTAGCCTGACTCTATCCAAAGATTAAAAAAACAACACTTTTGAACGTAGTTACGTGGATATGTTCATTTTGTTTGTCCACCATGAAAACAAAATAATCATAATATTACCGTGGTTGTACATCGTCACAGATTTATAATTGAAGAAGCTAGCAGGAGAGATACTTAATGTAGCATTAGAGCTAAAAGCTGTTGTTATAATGTATTTATTTAATGTCATTGTTGTGCGTTCATATTTCATTCAGTAAAAATAGTATTTGTTCACCCAATAAGTATTAAGGTATATTATAACTTCATGTGTCCAAACGTAATCTTGTAAAATACAATTTTGGCAAAACACTTTTATAAATACAATTGTTTGAAGGAGATGTTTTTATAGAAAAATTAAAAAAAATATATAGGAAAGAGAACTGTGGCCTATTAACTTACTAACACTCTAAGCGGCTTAGCATAGCTACATCATCAAAACTACTAATGCCAAGCCTAATTTATCTATACAAACACAATCCTTATGATTTAAACTGGGTATATTTTAAGCAAATAACCACTGTTGATGAATATAATAAAGTCAAAGGATATAGTTGACAAGGATTAGGAATATTTAATTTGTTAGTTTTTGGCCTTGTAGAAATATTCAGGTTAAAGATTGTGGAAACTGATATTTCCTCTGGCAATATTCCCAATGTCAGAGCAGACTACATGGTGTAAAATGACGTGCAAAGTGTTTTGTCATTTATACATATTCGTAGCCTTCTGATTATACTCCTTTATTGTGGACAAATAGCTTTCTTTTTTTTTCTTGTTGAGATACGATCTCCACAGTGGCTGAATGGATTTTTACCATTGAAACTGCATTTGAAACGTTCATCTCCCTTCAGTCGCCTGCCTCGTTTAAACTGCTGAGATAGTTGATAGCAATATCTTACAATGTTAGTTGATATCAAAAGCCCCTTAGGACACTGGAACCCAATGACCCTGATACGGTCATGGTCCTGAAGGCATTGAGGTAGTTTTCTTTGACCTTTTAGCAAAACTATTCTGTAATCCATGGCTCGTTTCACTTAATTTACCAGCAGCAATGAATAGAGATAGTGTGCTAAATAACTGCCCCCGTTGCAAAACTTACAAAACTGCTCGTCCTCCTTCCCCAAACCCATATGTCCAATCAAACCACAAAAACCAAGACATATGAGACTCGTCATAGTGTCAACTTGCAAGTGAGACATTATTGTGTCACAGCAGGAAGTCCTGACATCCTAGAGCGCTTGAAAAGGACCTTATTCCTCAAACCACAGCAATCGTGAAGTGGGGACCTTTGAATCACTGACCCACATGAAAATGAACAGGTAAGAAACCTCTTTCATCCTCTGAAAATTACATTCCACAAGTTTATTTTTAAGTTCTGAGAAGTCGTGCCTCTTTGCTTTGTTTTAAATTGACTGGACAAATGTGTTCTGCTTGAGTCTGTAACATTCCCACATCCTAACAATTGGCAACACATCAGCAGTGTGTCTGAGCCACACATGCACGCTAGCAATTTTCAACGGCCTCTTTTAAATGCAGACTGTAGAGAATCAGCTTTCTGTGCCTCCAACACAATGAACAGATGCTTGGAGTGAGCCGTGTCAATTTTCCAAACAGAGGTCAATGGAGACTGATTTGGCTGTAGACACAACGTCTTCAGTCATCAAAGCGCAACGTTTCAACATGTTATGACATGACTGACACCATTAGTGGGTCAAAGCGTTGTTGCTCGGTCAGGAAATGTCAATAGACCTAACAAATCAGTGTTCTGCTTGTTCAGAGAGCTTTGAACAGTCAACTGTATAGCCTGCAGAGTCTATGAATCTTCTAATTGGTTAAACCCCAAAAAAACATTTGGGGTTTAAATTAAGAATGGGCTAAATATAACGCTGACTTATGGAAAGTATGCAAAGGGTGTCACATTGGACAATATCGTGGCGTAAAAATGTTGGCTTTTATTTATTTATTATTTTACAAATTACTCTGAGGTTACAATGAAAATATCACCCACATAAAACAACTTTTGAATTGGCCCAAGCATCTTACTAATTGTCTGGTACCAGTGCACAGGCCACTGATCAACACATCGCTTTAAGTTATAAACATGGACACATGGCCGACTGCTTTACAATTATGTAATGAATGTAATTTACATTTTTGAGTACAGAGTTATGACAATTTTTAAATAAGATACTAATTACAAACAAATACATTGTCATATTCATAAATAGATCTAATAATTTACTGAAATAGTTTTATGTTCTGTTTTTACTTTGACTGTGGGACAGTTTTTACTTCACTCAAACTCAAATAATATTGCAGGACCGACCTGCATCATAAATGATGTAACTAACGATTACATTGTCTGAAAGAATACACTAATTCCCTTTTCTTTCAATAATTCCTGTTGTGTGACAGTGTAACTAAGCTGCGAGAATGGATTATTATCGTGAGATATTTATGAATGACTCCATGTTTGATGGAAAGCTTACCCTGCCCGTGTTCATTTGCCTGACGGGAAAAATAGAGACGCTCGCCCCTCTTCGCAAGCCCATCAAACTCTGGCGTCATGTCTGATGTTGAAACACGTAGACACAGACGCCCGATGATGCGTTGCGTGACCCGTCGTTTATCGCAGAAAGCATACGCAGTCGTATCAACAGGATCTGTGATAGTAGAGCACATTGTCCTTTAGGGCCATGAATAAGATGTTGCCTGTGTGTGCTTTAGATATCGTCGACGCTTGAATTTTTAAGTGACTGATATATTTCCTACAGAAGTGAGGAACAAGGTTTAACCACATTGGATTTGAGTGACTCATCCTATTTCTCTCTTCTTCTTTTTTGTGTATGAGGGGTGGGAGGAGTTGTGTTGAGACGTGTGTCTCCATACAAAAATGTACTTTTGATTATTTTTATTAATGAATGCAAATTATAATAGTCTACACTGTGTTTAACACCTTTATGCCTTCATGAATGGGGTCAAGATCCTATCAATACACGTGTGTATTCTAACTCATATTTTGGCCGCTTAAATGTTGAAGACAGATTCGTTCAAGTGCAAAGCCCATAAAAGCAGCAAGAAACTTAAATGGAAGACACCCTCGTTGGCTTTCTTGCGCTGGTTTATATTTTTTGTTTTGTTTTAAAGTATGCTCAAATAGTAAAGCATGTTTTTTTTTTACCTAATTCCACAAATATTACCAGGCACTTTGAATAAATCAATAGTGAGTGCATGAAAGTCAATACCCAGAACATCTTGACAAACACTGAATATGACGCAGATTACTTTGACTCTATGAATCCTACTTTCGCCCTCGTCTGGGTGTGTATGAACAAGAATCTTTGAAAGAAACAGGTGCAGATTTCTGTGAACTAATTAAGATATTAGGTTAAAAAAAAAGAAAAAGAGAAGATCATTGCGTTGCCATTGGTGATGTTAAAGCGATAACTACAGACTCAGGCTAGATTTGACATGCCAGCCTAATTAGTGCGATTATCGCACAGCTGCACAGGCTGAGAGGATTTGAAGTGGTTTTATCAAAAGGATCATTTTCCTGGGGAATGCCTCATCTCGACAGCGTGTGCACCGCCAGATCCATTTCGGTGTGGGATGTGCAGGCGCTGTCCGCTTCAATGTGCTGCAAATTTGAAAGGGATGACCGCTGTCTATTATTGCACATGAGTAAAGCTGCAAAGTTTTTAGCGGCATTGTGTTTGCCAAGGGCCACAGGTACTGCCCCAGACCTCACAACAGACCAGCTATTGGACGTCCAGTGGCACATAATCACACCAGCTTACCCCTACAGCAAACTCTCACAGAGCATGGGAAACCACATTTAGGCCTAATCTTACCAAACAGATTTGGCCACTGATGGTGGGCTAATTAACAGAATTAACGATTGATGTAATGTCTGAGTTCAGTGAGGGATTTGCCTTTCTTTCCTCCGAAATAAGGGTGAACGTAAAGACACAAAATTGTTGCTCCAATCAATACTTCCATATACATCAATAGATATGTGTTTGTAAAAGAGGTTGCATGCTGATGATGAATCTGCAACAAAATCTTGCAGGTCCCTACAACTTTTAGATGCTTTCACCAGAAGGATCATCTAAGCTGGGTGTTTCATACAAATATCCGGAAACGGCTCAAATGGCAAGTTTTCACCACAATTCAAATAAAAATGATAATATTATACCTGTTTTCAGCCAATACAATGACTCATAAAAACAGGAACAATGCATCTAAACTCAACACTGATTAGTTCGTATGCGTGTCAATCAATCAAAGTGTCATTTTTTGTAAAGGTGCTTGTTCCTGCTGCCCACTTAATGTACTTTTAGCGAGATATTTCATATAAATAAAGGTCTGATGTTCTACTTTATTAACACTCAATCGGGACAGGTCACATCGCTTAATGTACTAGACACCGTCTTTTACACCCTCCTTCAATGAACAATAACATATTCTCCGTAGAAGAACTTCTGAATACCTCATATTGCTCACTGACTCAGCACGGCTCCCAAAAATCCCACCTTGCCGAGCACAGGGTACACACCAGCATGTTATTTTGCCTGGTCTGTTAAACTCCTCCCTCTCCCTCTTTGTCCTTGGGTGGGCTGGGGGTCCTCAGCGCTCCCCTGGACCTCCATGGCCTCTCCGAGAGCTTCCAGAGTTCCCACCCTCTACCGACCCTGACGTCACAGGTCCGAGTTCGAGATCAGCCGCCGTTTGCCTATCGCCAGGGTCAAGAGCGCAGGAAGGACCGGCAGAGGAGGACCAGGAGGCTTAAGTTCCACAGCGTCCAAAACATCTCTCGCGTTCATGTCACACATCCCCGCAGCTGGCTCATGGAGGTTCTGAAGGTAAGCCCACTAACACAAGAAAACCTGTAAACCTGTAGGAGCAACAGCCGTGATGGGAATGGCGACAAGGCTCTTTCTGAGACATGGTGGGGGATACTCTGCCGTGGAGCCTTGATTCCACCTATTCCAAACTGGATTATGCATTTCGTATTTCTTTAAAGCACAAATTCAACATGTTTATGGACTTTAGGTTCGAAAATTCTTCCATCTGCGTCAGCTCCTGAGACACAAATATGGTTCTCTGAGAGTGGACTGTGTTAAATCCATATGGGGGATTATCTCTTGACAGAATTCCTGTTTCCAGACATTTGGCATTCAACACATTTAATCCTATTTGCTCCACTACACTGGTGGCATATCCTCATTCCTGGTATGACCAAAGAGACCCTGAAAACGTGAGAATATGAAGATGAGAAAATGTGTTGTGGAAGAGGTAGAAAGCTGCCCTTATCCGGGAATTAAAAACTCAGAGATAGCACTACTAGATAATCAGGATGTGTCCAGGAATCCCATTTTTTTTCTCCCCATAAAAATTTGAAAAGTATTTAAGTTTGTCAAAAGTGTCTGTGAGCTACATCAGTGGTCTGCATAAGGTTTACAGATGTCCTTTCCTCACGAGGACAACAACTGTTAGTATTTCTGCCAATTACCACAGATATGCATGTAACACCATTAGGTCCAATGCATTCTTGTTAGATAACTGTGACGTTTTTGCAGTTGGGTGAGGAGCAGTTCTTTTAAGGTCACTAGTTGTTGACTTGTCTGTAGTACCATTTTCATGTTTTATGTGATTATTGTTAGCTGAGTAACATAATCCTTTAGCACTGTTTAGTGGCTAAAATACCCGATGGCTATTAGTTACTGTTTCTTAATTAATTAATTCGTTTAACCACTCTTGGACGGATAAAACAACGAGTCTACGCGTGTATGCATTTCAACAACGGTAGAAAAACAGTGTTTCGCTCCGTTCTTTACTGAATTCTTGTCTCAAAATAAAAAAGGTTCGACAGTGTACAATACGTGAGCTCAGACGTCACAATTTATCTATGAATATTCTAATTAATGCATGTGCAAACATATTCTAACTTAAAAGCAAAATAAAATACAATTATGCAATCACTATAATATGAATCTAAATAATATAGTATAAACATCTGAGTCTAAATTACTGTTAAAATTATAATATGGAAATTGGCACTAACATTCCGGCCCCTAATTGCTCATCAAGGGGATGACAATTACCTAAATAAACTAAAATCAATTTCTATATTCTAAACATTTCTCTCTTTCACTAAGGCCTAAACTAAAATAAACACCTTAAACTAGTCCAGATGAGGCCTACAAGATAAACAATTGTAGAAATACTAAATCCTAAATAACAATGTCTTTTATTGTCCATGAGATCCTTCCATCTCGAGCAGGAGACACAACTTAGTTATGGGTCTCTCTAAGGTGTTGGTCTTTGTTTTGACAAGGGCCCGACGGACGAAACCTTTGGCGTCGGGAACTGTCTTCTCCACTCTTCCCATCAACCAGGACCCTCTTGGAGCTCTCTCATCCACGATGAGTACGATGTCTCCCTCTTTTACGTTCCTCTTCTTGTCCAGCCACTTCTGCCTTTCTTGTAGGAGGGGCAAGTATTCTTTAGACCAGCGCTTCCAGAAGATGTCGGAGATGTACTGCACTTGCCTCCATCGTCGTCTGGTATATAAATCCTCCTTTTTAAACACGCCTGGAGGGAGTGCTGGTTTTCCTTTAAGCAGGAGAAGATGATTTGGCGTCAGTGGCTCAAGGTCGTTCACATCATCAGATGACTTGGTTAGTGGTCTGCTGTTGATCACTGCTTCAACTTCACACATTACAGTTTGCAGACATTCGTCGTTGAGTGACTGAAGCTTCAGAAGGTTGGTAAGTATCTTCCTGACTGTTCTTATCTGTCGCTCCCAGACACCACCGTGGTGCGACCCAGCAGGCGGGTTGAAGATCCAAGTGACTCCTTTTTGCAGTAGAGCTTCAGAGATCTGGGACTGGTTCCATTCTTTCATTGCCCTGCGGATCTCGTGTTCTGTAGCTACCAGGTTCGTTCCGTTATCAGATCTCATAATCTCGACTTGTCCTCTTCTGGCTATGAAACGTCTTACTGCGTTGATACATGAGTCGGTGTCGAGAGAGTGTGCGATTTCTATGTGGACTGCTCTGACTGTAAGACAAGTAAACAGGACTCCATAACGCTTTACTTGTGCGCGTCCACGCTTTGCTTCAAAGGGGCCGAAATAGTCTACACCGACGTTAGTGAATGGTGGATGGTCAGGCAGTAGACGATCAGGCGGTAGATTCGCCATCTTCTGTTCACTCACGGCAGCTTGACTCTTTCGGCATTTCACACACTTTGAAAGCACACTTCTCACCGCTGCGTTTCCTTTGCATATCCAGACCCTTTGTCTCAGCTGAGCAAGGGTATGGTTTCTCCCTCCATGTCCAATTTCCTCATGAGCATTCCTGATGATCAGGGTCGTGATGTGGTGATCCTTGGCCAGGATAGTTGGATTCTTTGTGTGTTCTGGCAAGGCTGCCTGGTGCAATCTTCCACCAACCCGGAGAACCCCATCTTGAAGGAAGGGATCCAGCCTCACGATGGAACTGCTTCTCCTGATCTTTTCACCTTTCTGCAGAGCGCGAAGCTCCTCATGGAAGGTTTGACTTTGGTCAAACTGAATGATCGCAGTTTCTGCTCTTCTGATGTCCTTGACAGTCAATTGAGTTCCTTTCAGGGTAGATTTCCATTTCTGCATGTGGTATTCAACTGTCTTGGGTTTTGCGTCATGACTTTCTGAAGATTGGGCTTGCGACTCTAACTTCTTCCTTGTTTCGCACAGACTTTGAAGCAACTCCTTCAGCCTCAACATCCAGGCGACCGCCTTCTTCAGGCTGTGCCAGTCGGAGTAGTGATGAATCAGCTTGAAGAGAGGGTCTGTGCTTGAGTCTACAGTCTTGATGATGTTCACGCTGATCGTACGCTTCACTTCAGCGTCGTCTTCACTTATCTCTCTTGAGAACTCTGATAGGACAGGCCAATGCGACTCACTCTTGTCTAGGAAGTCAGGACCTTCAATCCAGCTCTGACACTTTATGAAGTGCTCAGCCTTCATTCCTCTTGATGCATAGTCAGCTGGGTTAGAAGCTGTGTTGACGTACTTCCACTGTACTGGCCTTGTGTTCTCTCTGATTGTCGATACTCTATTTGCTACGAATGTTTTGAAACGAGCAGCGTCGTTGTCGATGTACCGGAGGACAGTGGTGCTATCTGTCCATAGCACAGACTCTTTGAGGTCCATCCGAAGCTCTTCCTTCATGAGCTTATCCATCTTCACTGCAATGGTAGCCGCGGTGAGCTCGAGGCGTGGGATTGTGACAGGTTTAAGCGGCGTCACTCTGGATTTCCCTAGAAGAAATGCGCAGTGGACTCGACCGTGGCTGTTCTTGATGCGGAGGTAGGTGACGACGCCGTAGCCAGTCTCGCTAGCGTCAGAGAAATGATGCAACTGTGCTGACATCACTGGACCAAATCCCTCTGGCTTAATGCACCGCCTAACTGAAAAGCTGGTGAACTGGCTCAGATCGGACAGCCAGGCGAACCACCTGTTTGCTATGTCTTCTGGAATTTCTTCATCCCAGGTAAGTTTCATTCGACAGAGACTCTGGACAATAGTCTTCGCAAGAAGAATGAATGGCGATAGAAATCCAAGGGGGTCGTATATTGAGCTTACGACCGAGAGAATACCCCGTCTTGTGATGGGCATGCTCTTCACATGGATCCGGAACTTGAAAGAATCTGATTCTATGCACCAGTCCACTCCAAGGGCCCTTTCCATGGGTAGTTCATCCTTATCCAGGTCTAGATTCTTGATCTCTTTGGCTCTTTCTTGTTCTGGAAGTGATGACAACACTTCGCGGCTGTTGCTTGACCACTTAGTCAGGCGGAATCCTCCACTTTCACACAGTGCAATGAGGTCTTTGGTTAAGGCAGTAGCCTTCTTCTCGTTGGAAGTTGAGACCAGGCAGTCATCGACGTAGAAGTGCTCTAGGATTGTAGTTATCGCTTCAGGCGATGACCTGTCTTTTCCATCCTCTGCAGTCCGTCTTAAGGCATAGTTAGCGCAGCTCGGGCTCGACTTGGCTCCGAACAAGTGGACCACCATCTTGTACTCACGCAGAGGCTGTTTCAGATCCCCCTGTGGCCACCAGAGGAATCGTAGAAGATCAGTGTCCTCATCACGAACTCTTACTTGATGATACATCGCTTCAATGTCGGAGATGAGTGCGATGTGTTCTTGTCGAAACCGTGTCAAGACTCCAACCAGACCATTAGTGAGGTCTGGACCCTGTAATAGTTCTTCGTTCAGTGACTTTCCCCGAAACGAAGCGGCACAATCAAAAACAACCCGCAGCTTTCCCTTTTGTGGATGGGTCACGCCGTGATGGGGAACGTACCATACTCTGCCGTCGTTGCGATTGCGCTCGTCTTCAGGGACTTCCACTGCGTAGCCTTTGTTCAGCAGGTCTGACATGAAGGTCTTGTAGTCATCATGGAAGCTGGAGTTCTTAGCGAGTTTCCTTTTCAGGTTTGATGCCCGTTGCTCGGCAACACATTTATTGTTTGGCATCACCACATATTTGTTTCTGAGAGGCATCCCAATGCTGTAGTGCCCATTGACTTTCTTGATTGTCTCAGTCACAGACTTCATAAACTGAACATCTTCTCGTGACATTTCTGACTTCTCTTCGCAGGCTTGCTCTGGAAAGTCGTGGTTGTATTGCTGCAACAGCATATTGTCCATGCCACTGACTGAGATTCTGTTGACTGAAGCCCTTAGACTGCAGTGACTTGACTTGAATTGTCTTGATTTGTGGTGGTCGTCATGTTTCTTGAGAGGGCCATTTACGACCCACCCGAGAGTCGTCTTTACTGCGTAAGGCCCGTCATCTTGGCTGTGGATTATCTTCCACGGCTCCATCGCAGAGTGAGCGTTCATTCCAATCAGTATCTCAACATCTGCGTCGATCTGTGGTAACTGTACTTCTTTACGCAGATACGACCATCGTTCCAGGTCTTTTTCAGCAGGAACATTGTCCTTCGTTACAGGTATGTCTGTGTGGGTGTAGACGTCTGGCAGGCTTACGTAATTGTTCTCTGTTAGACCGCACACTTCCAAATCTGAGAGCACGTAGCAGGACACAGGCTTCTCCTGGCCCATAGTGCGGAGCAGCACTTGAGTCTTCTTGCCTTGTACGCCAAGCTGTCTCATCAACCGTTCGGAGCAAAACGTAGCAGAACTTCCTGAGTCCATGAACGCGTACGTCTCTATTGTCGTGTTGCTCCTCTTGGATTTGATGCGCACAGGCACGATAGACAGGATACAGTCATTGCCTCCAGCCCCGGTGACAGCCGTGACTTCACTCTTGGCTGACGCATTTTCTTGTGGAGCTGAGTGTCCGCTGGTAGAGCTTTGACCTTTCTCAGGCTTAATGTTCTCCTGGTCGGTGCTCTCATCCCATTTGCTGTGAAGCAGGCTTGGGTGTTTCTTGCTGCAGATTTCACAACTGGCTCTCTTTTTACAGTCTTTTGCCATGTGCCCTTGGGTCAGACACCCGAAACAAAGTCCTTTACCTTTAATAAACTCAATTCTCTCTTTGTTTGGCAGATTTCTTATTTTGTAACACACGCTTAATGTGTGTCTGTTGTTGCAGTACATGCATGGCTCTTGAAACGCGTTGCTTGTCTGCTTGTTCTTTCTTAGTTCTGAGGCACCCCCTTCGTCTGGCTTAACACTTGTAGCACAGCCAGTGGTTCTTTTCGGTCTGCCTCCTTGGGCAAATTTAAAGTTTGACTTGCCTTTTTCTTTTGCGTCAGAGTACTCGTTGACGTCACCGAACAGTGGATCTGAAGCTATCCTAGCTTGTCTGTTGATGTACGTCGTGAGATCAGAGAACTTTGCTCTTCTTCCTTCTCTTTCTTGTATGTCGAAAGCTATAACTCTCCATCTTTCACGAAGTCTAAAGGGCAACTTTGAGAGGACAATCCGCAGGTTGCTTGGGCTGTTCATCTCCTCAAGGTATTCCATGTCCTTCATGACATTGTTACATCCGATGAGAAAGATGGAGAAGCTGTGAAGTGACTTTGCATCTTCTGCTTTGACTTGAGGCCATTTGAGAGCCTTGTCAATGTAGGCTGTGGCTATTTTATACTCATTACCATAATGATAGATCAGAAGCCTTCTTGCTTCATTGTAGCCTTGTTGTGCGCTCATGTGTTGGCAACTTCTCACAAGTTCTCTTGGTTCACGGCTGGTGAATTGCTCTAAATAGTACAAGCGGTCTTCATCATTGTCCGTACGACTGTGGATGATGTGCTCAAAGGCCTTCAGGAATGGCAGGAACTCTAAAGGATCGCCACTGAATACAGGGACTTCTCGTTGAGGTAAGTTGGCTAGTCTCTGTTGTGTGACTAACATTTCTGTGATGTTCTTCTGATTCAATATCATTTCGCCAAGTTCAACTTGCCTTCCATTGGAATTTGTACTTGTGTTGTTGTTTTCATCTTTTACTTGCACATAAGACTTGTGTCTAGCTGGATAGTGAGAAGCACTGTTGTATTGGCTAACTCGAAGACTGCTGGTTAGCTTTGGTCTGACATCTGGAGCATGATGTTCGATGGTTGCTGCTGTAGGCATGTTCTTGACGAGGTAGGAATTCATCCCATCGTTGTCCATGTTATCATACTCATCCATAACTTTTAGCTTTGCTGTGGACTCTGCGATAGCAGTCTCGACATCTAGCTCCTCCATTTGAGCCTTCAACTGAATCTGCTTGGCTTTCATTTGAGCCTCTTCCAACTGCAATGCCTGTTTCTTCTTAAGTGTGGCTGCGCGTGCGAGTAGGGCTGCACGGTTAGCTTCCTCGTTTCTACGCACAGATGAAGCATGAGATGACGCTTTGGATGACTTTGAATGTCTGCTGCATGCACTTTGTGCGGTGACTGAACTATATTTTTCTTTTACAGCAGATGCACTGTCGTCTGGATCCACGTCTTCAGCGACAGACTCAGCTTGCTGCGTTGTCGCACCAGTCTTCGGAGTTATATTTTCTGTAGCAGCCTGTTCGTTATCGACATTAGCGTGTCGTCTTGCCTTTATTATCCACTGCTCCAATCTGGTCAAAAAGTTCTCATACTTTATAAGATTTGGCTCACTCCAATACTGCTGGTCAGCTTCCCTTTCATCATCAGATAACAGTTCACTGACTGCGTCGTTCACTTCAGCAAACTTATTCAGGAATTTGCAGTACTCACTGAGATGATCCTTTTCCACTTGAAGTGCATTGGAGCCATTTATCATGAGAATTTCTATTTCCTCTGCTTTGGAGACAAGGCGTACTAAAGCACGTTTCCTGAGCTTCATCTGCTCATCAAGTTTCATTTCTAGGGCCTTTGTGGTCAACTTGATCTTTCCTTTTATGTCTAGCTCGACATTGCCTTCCATCCTGGTTTCATTTGAATCAGACATTTCAAAAGGCTATTATTGTTAGACAAGTCTCTTATTATAGCAAGCTCTCGCAAACTTCTGAAATCCAGATCAACAGTCCTTTAACCTCAAAACATGTGAATGCTTTCCAGAAAAGATTCCAGGACTGTTTATTTTCAGAATAAAACTTGAGCTTCTTCTGGGCAAATATGACAAGCTAGCAATATCACTCTTCTCAAATGTCCTGTGTGGCCAATGTCCAGTAGCACGTCTTATTTGTTCATTCAGTTCCTTTCCGTGTACTTATCCATCATCGTGGAAGTCAACCGGATGTCCGGTCAGCTGAGCAGCGTTGTAAACGGCGCAAGCAAATTCTTCAGTTGGTTAGCTTCCTTCGTCCGCGACTCGCCTTATCACCGGCACAAGCAAATTCTTCCGTTGGTTAGCTTCCTTCCGTTGGCAGCACGATGATCTTCTCTCGCTCTCGGCGACTGTTTTTCTACTTAATTTAGTGGCTAAAATACCCGATGGCTATTAGTTACTGTTTCTTAATTAATTAATTCGTTTAACCACTCTTGGACGGATAAAACAACGAGTCTACGCGTGTATGCATTTCAACAACGGTAGAAAAACAGTGTTTCGCTCCGTTCTTTACTGAATTCTTGTCTCAAAATAAAAAAGGTTCGACAGTGTACAATACGTGAGCTCAGACGTCACAATTTATCTATGAATATTCTAATTAATGCATGTGCAAACATATTCTAACTTAAAAGCAAAATAAAATACAATTATGCAATCACTATAATATGAATCTAAATAATATAGTATAAACATCTGAGTCTAAATTACTGTTAAAATTATAATATGGAAATTGGCACTAACACACTGTACCTGATCCAGTGATTTCAGCGTGAAGATCACATCCTGCCAGTATCACTTGGCCTGTGTTACTATTTTCACGTGGACTTTGTGCAAAGTCAGGAAGTTATTTTTTTTATGCGCATAGCAATATATATATATATATATATATATATATATATATATATATATATATATATATATATATATATATATATATATATATACATATATATATATATATATATATATATATATATATATATATATATATATATATATATATATAGTTATAGGGCCTATAGTATATATAGTTTCTTTTTTGCTTCATAAAGAAAAGTATTTGTGGAAACAATTCTCTCATACTGTATTATTTTCATGGCATGGCCAGACACCAATCCCAGTTTCCTGGGCAAATGCTTCTTGACAGTTTGAACCTAACCTGTCTGTGGATTATCAAAGACCCCCCCAAAGCTGTGCAGGCAAGGCAAAATTAGCTTAGAAGTACCAGGCAGAGCTGCTGGACCATGAAAGTGAAAACATAAAGCTCAGATGGGGTTGTCCGAAAGAGGAGGGGGACCCTTAATTAGCCGGGTTACCTCTGACCTCAGTGAGAATGAAGTGAAAAAAAAACTAGTTCAGGGATCAAGACAAAGGCTTTATCACACACTCAACTCATAAATCAGCAACAACTGATCGTTTGATTCCTTGGCTCAGACTTATTTTTTTCTTATCAGCAATATTTTAAAATAACAATATATCAAATGACGTGAAATGTGTTTCTGGTAGTGGTACAGAGAATTATCTTCTGAATGTGCAGCTCCCCTCGGCTGAATGGAGCTCTGTAATTACTTTGAAGGTCATTGTTTAGCTGTCTGACCCATCATTTTAGTGTTTTGGTTCACTCACACCGCTGCCGTAGTTTAAAAAAGCTTTATAAACCCACTGTACAGTGTACACTACCTGCTTCACAACCTCACACAACAATTCGTATGAAAAGCTTCAATTGTTACTTTTTTCCGTTTTTTTTACATACATCCAGTCATTTCAAAATAAACTTACCCGACAAAACACTTTGTCGGATTTAGGATCAGATCATCATTTGGGTTTAAACAAATTACATTACATTACATTTCATTTAGCTGATGCTTTTATCTAAAGCGACTTACAGTAAGTGCATTTAACTCCGAATAAAAACTAAGAACAAGAATCTGAAAAGTACAATTGCTTCGATAAAGTCAAACTACAAAATACTATCAGTAAGTGATCTCATTCCACCATCAAGGAGCCAGGACAGCAAACAGTCGTGACTTTGTTGAGTGCTTTTAGCTCCCAGTGACGGAGCTACAAGCCTATTGGCAGAAACTGAGCTGGGGTGAAGGGTTTTACCATGTCCTGGATAGCTCGATCGGACCTGATCTGTTTGTAGCACGGTACAACAATGTTTTGAAGCGGATGCGCGCGGCCACCGGTAACCAGTGAAGGGCGCGGAGGAGAGCAGTAGAGTAGGTGAATTTTGTGAGGTTAAAGACCAGTCGAGCTGCTGCGTTCTGGATGAACTGTAGAGGTCGAATGGCATTAGCAGTTAGGCGTGCCAGGAGGGAGTTACAGTAGTCAAGGCGCGAGATGATCAGAGCCTGGACAACAACCTTTGCCACCTTCTGAGTGAGAATGGGATATATTCTCCTGATGTTGTACAGCATGTACCTACAGGAATGTGTTGTGGTAATGTTGGCAGTCAGGAAGAGTTGACTGTCGAGTGTCACACCGCGGTTCTTGGCAGTGGAGTTGGTGCCAACACAGAGTTGTTGAAGGAAATAGTGAGGTTGTGGGTGGGAAAGCCTTTTCTTAATAGGAAAAGTAGTTCAATCTTGTCAGGGTTAATTTTCAGGTTGTGTGCGGAAATCCACTGAAGCCAGAAACACAACTCTAAATTAATGTTTCTCCAAAACTGCTTGATGAGGAAATAAGCGACGGTACAATTGAAAAAGTTTCCATATCAATTCAGATGTTCACAATATGTTAATGTTGTGTTCACTTCTTGCTGTAGCTGCTTTAAAGTGCCTGAAACAAAATGTCATTGCAATGTCAAGTTTGATTTTTTAAATTATTTTCACAATAGAATATATTAGTCTTTTGATGTAACAGCATGGATCACTACTGAAAACCCTTCAGAAATGATAATGTCAAAGTTTTGCAAACTGAACAGTACAGTGGGCCTAAGTTGTGTTGTTGCACAAAAAGTGATGTGTTTTATTAAACACACACTTTATTTGTTATGGTAGCTGTCGATCCCCAGAGAAGTTTAACCAGTGTGTGAAATACCCGATGCCAACTCTTGTCCTGTCATTTCTTGTTCCTTAATTGCATAAGTTCCAATGTTTTCCTTTTTTTTTTTTTTTTTTTACGTTTAAAGAGCTAATTAGTTCTTCTTGTGACACGTGTTTCCTCAAACAGGCCAATGTAGAAGCTTTAACAAAGATAACTCAGAGGATGGAAAATTCGCTCTCTTCTTGTTTTTTTTCTTCTTCCCTTGAGCGGCATCAGGTTGGCGCTGGTTCGGGCCCTCCAACTCCCATATATTACTTTAACTGGTAATGCTACTTAAACCAGCGGCAGAAAACTCTTCATATGCTTTACAAATAGCGAAACAAGGTCTTAAAGATGTGAAATTCCCTCAAATTTGACGAGTCAAATTTGACGAGACAAATTTGGCGAGACAAATTTGATGAGACAAATTTGATCAGAAATTTAACGAAAACAAAGTGAGCTTTCTACATCTGAACGAGGACTGCCCTCTAACATTTAAGTATTGGCCTAAGATCACACTTAATGCACTGGGATCCTCTTTGTGCTTCTACAGTCAAACCACAGCTTAGAAAGTTGTGTTGCCTGTGGGCCGCAACTGTTCTCCTCGGAATTGAGTTGCGCTTACATTTGTGAGTTCTTGATTATCAGCGCTGTTATGACTGTAGAGCTCCACTTGGTAGTATTGTTAGCTTATATAGAAACCATATAAACTGTCAGTGATGTTCTTTACTGTCTTTGTGAGCACTTTTGTAACACTGGCAGCATGTACAGTGTGGTAATGGTGCTACATTTTAAATTCAGAACTATGATGATATTCCTATCACATGGCTCTCAACATGGCTTAGCCAGTTGAGCGCTAAAAGTTAACAGCGCTGACAGACACAACTGTGTTAACAGGGAACCTGTTTTTTTATCATACAAATGACAGGAAGTGATTGTAGGGCTGCTTATCTCCTGTGATATGGAGGGAGCTTGTCTATATTTGTGGTCCTGCTTTCTGTGTGGACACAGTATTATATCTTCTGACTCTAAAAAAAAGCATAGAGCTTTTCGTCCTTGATTTCAATTTATTAAAAGAATTTCATCAAAGACATTCTCATTATTTCATGGCCTCTAACAGCCCTGACTTTTAAAAAAATCACCAGATTCATCTCCACGTGCAGTCGTTCGTGGCTTACACTGACCTTTCCCTTAAACTCCAGGCACATTGAGCTGAATAATGCATCTTTGTGCTCTTTGATTTTCGGGAATAGACTGAGGTTTCAGACTGAGGTCTTAGACTTGGCTAAGAGAGCCATTTGTTTCATAAACCCATCAGTGTATACCTAGACCTCTGTTCTCAGTGTCTAGTAGCCAGTAGATTCTTCAAGATAAGGTCATCAGAAAGTTTTTAAATACACCACAGGAATTTTCCAGCAGTGTGTCTCTTAATGTAACAATTCGATTTTGTTTTAACACTACACATCTTTAGAACATAGTTGTGCTGCACTGTGTGATAGTTGCCTTTGCTGGTTGGGAACACACATTAGTATCTTTCGATTCAATCTGTTCAAAGAAGCTTAGACTGTTGCATGGCCCTTCACCAGGCATTTATAACAAGGCCCTGTGTGTTTGTGTCGCTGCTAAATTAAGCTCCATTGTTTGTCACTTAAGCAAGTGCGTGTTTCTCGACCCACACAGACTGGACAATCATTCCTCATTCTTGGAATCGGATGTTAAACACACTGTAGCTGCAGGGTAAGACGCAGAGAAGACATCTCTTTGTTCCAGGCTCCTCCTCTTGATTGGGTGGCCTGCCATTGCTGTAGCTGGCGTTCACTCCAGCAAGTTGTTACTAAGGGCATTTGGCAAGAGAGCAAAAACTACAGGCGATGACAGAACTTCGTCATCCTTTCTCTCATCACAGCCTCAATGACGCATGTTGGCAACGAGCTCATGGATCAATCTCCTAATTCCTCTTTCTTTCACTGTACCTTGCCTCACCCATTTTGGAGTCCACTTATAAAATGGATGCGCTAGTGAACGCTGTTGTTAAAATTCACCCCTGGGCACTGCTACGACGTCTGCCTCCACCCCGACCAAGCACATGCACATTTAGTAACTTGAACCTTCTGATACCTTTGCTCTGTCCCGCCTGGCACTCCAAAAGTTTGCCTTATCGACTTCTGATTTTAGGGATATCTTTATGGAAGTATATTGACGACAAACATTTGAGAGAGCACTAAACAGATTTGAGCGCTCACTGGCACAGAGGATTTTCAAGAGACATTGTGTCAGCACGGAAACAGGGATTCTCACGCTTGTAATGTTTAAAGCTGCTCTCACATTTCGGAAGTCTAAATTCCCTGAATGCAAATTTAGGTAATTCTTTCAATATAAGAGCTTTTCTAATAAAACCTGGGACCGTGCCGTTTTTTTACCAACAGATGGGGAGAAAGAGCAGTATTTTTGTGTTTATTGTCCTAAAAAATCCAAACCCATTAAAAATTAAAAATAAAGAAATTGCAATTTTATGAATGATTTGAAAGGGATGCAATAGTCAATTCTTAAGAAATTCACAGCATGAATTACCTTTTGCAGGTCAGAATGTGACAGCATTGGTTTGATTTTGAAAATAGTCATTATTTTAGGGGAAGCAAGTTTGGACAAGTTGTATTTGTTGTTTGAAGCTTATATCTGGTAAATGCTCTTGGCAACAGGCTTTTATATGAAGGAACCACGCCCCTTTCAATGACACTGATTTGGCTGACTATACAATATAATTTGTGGTTTAGAAGTATGGAGTTGAAGAAATCCAACAGTCGATTTCACTTGCTAAAATAATAAATAACGTCCCTACTGGCATGGAAGAAATGGTCTGAGGCTTTTTTAAGATTGAGACGACAGACGCTCTTACTTTTTTAACTGCTTTTTGATGCATCTTTATTGCATCTTTTCAAAGAATATAAATTACATGTAAACCTGTTTATTTGCCCATTTTTGTTCCTTTCTCCTACTTTCTCTTTAATTCCTGAGTGGCTTCATTAAGCCAGAGTGTTCCTGTCCAGGACAGTCTTACTGGTGTGATTAAAAAGGGAGACCAGCTCCCCTGTGTTAAAAGGTGGATTTACTGCAGTTGAAGAAGCAGGAGTAAAAGATAGACAGGCGAACTGTGAACAACAGGTAGTCTGGATTAAACCTCATTAAATAAAATTGCTTAGTGATCCGTTGCAGTTATTTGTTGTCAAGGCTAAGATCACTATCAGAGCTGACCTTTCAATTTGTAGGCTCTTAGAATTTCCTAAATGAGGTTAAAAAATACCACAAGTGTGAATATTGTTACAGAGATACTTATTTGAACTATTTTCAAGAAAAAACATTCATGAATCAGGCCAATTGTCTCTTCTGAACTGAATGGAGACCTCATAAAGCTAATGAGGCTGTAATGGTTGGATTTACTGTGTCTAATCCAACTTCATGTGGGATTAAAAAAAAACATAATAGTTAAAACATAAACAAAAGAATGTGTTGACATTTTTTCCTCGAACGGCCTAATACTTGGTTATGCTAAATAAGTATGTTTGTAAACTTGTCTTCGTAGCCCAACTTATGAAAAATGCATTTACTCGGTGACACAGACGAAAGGTTGGCTACTGGGTTGCTTTAGTTTGTATACAAATACTCGCCAGGTCCACTGGACCCTCTACTTACATTCGAGGAACTTAATAGTCTTTTTTTTTTCCAAAGGATGACCTTTTTATTGGTCAGTTTCTCTAAACAAACATTTTTAATGTCACATGTTGCGAAGACCCAATGGCGCCAGGTCTGGACAAATTATTTTGTATGCACAAACATTATTTGCAATGGTTTCCAACAGAGGAAGTTTTGACTGTAATTTTGTATAACAATCACAATATGTTCTGCCAATGATATGTCTTGTGTTTTTAGGTAAATAGAGCAGATTTAATCTGTTGCTAATAAAACCATAACTTGCTGTCAATGTCATTGTACTTTGTTTGCACCTGCAGATTCTCATGAGGGCACAAAAGACAACAAAATCACCAACGATACAGGTCTAACAATACACTTATTGGCAAGGATTTGCTGAAGTTTATAACAAATGTGCATTGCTTTTATTGAAGGGTAATTTATTTATTTATTGACTAATGGTGATATATTATGAAAGCATTGCTTTAGCTCACATTGGCTAGCACATGCCATGTGACTTCACATTGCATTTCCTCATTTACTAAGATTGTGCATCAGATCAGATGGAAAAGAAAAGTGATGTGGTGGCCAACAATGTATAACCTCACAATTATCATCAGTCTGCACTGTGAATCATTGTCGGTATTTTTATGATTAAAACTGACATTGTGTCCGGTGGTGTGGATTGTTATGTGCACTTGGAAATTGCTTGGATTGCAGTGCAACTGACCTCTGAGTTTCATTTAATATGCTAATGATCTCTTCCAGTGTAGTGATTTACAATAGAGGGACACTTCTTTCTTTTCCACGATCAATTTGTCTTGTATAAATTGTAACAATATCCACTCTGGCATTATTAAGTGTTAACATCCAGAATAAAATTAGGGCTGAAATGATTTGTGGATAACTTGATTAATATATTAATTGTCAACTATTTTAATAATCATTTGTTCTGTACAGCTTTTGGTTCCAGAGGATGCTCTGCTCTGTTTTATATTGTTTTAAAGTGATTGAACTGGCAAAATACAATTCAAAGAGGTCACATTTGGCTCTGAACTCTTGCACTAGATGTTTTCCACAATTTTCATCTTTTTATAGGATTGTTTCAAAAACATAATTAAATGCTCAATTGGCCTTCTCAATATGGTGGACAATGTCATACTTATTTTTGAGGATATAAAGAGTATGTACACAATAGGCATTCCAGACTCTGAAGTTTAAAAACTTAAAACCCTGAGCTGTGTTAATATTTTCTCAAACTGAATCGCTGCAGCATCAATAAATCAATTGAAATTACATTATTGAATGTGAGGAACCTTTTAAAAAATAAAATAAGATTTACATCAGTAATGTAAATTTAAATCTCTCCCACTAGAGGTCAAAGGTTTATTACAGAAATACAGAAACTTCCTAATTGTATCTCAGTTTAGGATGACATTCAGCTTTTTTTTTTTGCATTACATAACCTATTCTTTCTTAAAATAGGTCTTTAGCTCCAAAACCAACCTTAATCAGGAATTTTCCATATCATAATAATAGTAATAATAATAATGCATTTTATTTTTATAGTGCTTTTCTAAGTACTCAAAGTCACTTTACATAACAGTTAAAATATCCTGAAAGTCAAACAATAAAACAAATAGAATAGAACAAATAAAAATAAATAAAAGCAGTTAGAGCACACAGTCATACATTAAAAGCAGATTTAAAGAGGTGAGTTCTGATTTGTGATTTGAATGTCAGAGCAGTCACGGATGAGTTTGGGAAGCGAGTTCCTGAGGGAGGGGCCGGCTACAGAGAAAGCTCTGTCACCCCATGTCCAGAGCTTGATCCTATGGGGGATGAACAGGGGGTTGGTGACAGAGGAGCGCAGCTGAGGGGATGTTTTTTAAGTGAAAGAAAGCAGTTCTGGTGAGGTGTTTGACGTGGTGTTCAAAGGAGAGGTTGCTGTCAAACATGACTGTAAGGTTGCGGATGTGTGGGAAAGGGGGACAGAGTGGAGTTGTCGATGGTGAGGGAGAAGTTGTGACTGGTTTTGGTGAGAGATTTGGGACCGATGATGATCAAATCAGATTTATTCCAGTTGAGTTTAAGAAAGTTGGTTTGCATCCATGATTTAACGTCGGTGAGGCCGTCAGTAAGAGTGGAGTGAGTAGCGGTGGTGATGGCTTTTGTGGAGATGTAGAGCTGTAAATCATCGGCGTGGCAGTGAAAGAGGAGACCATGTTGACATATCATGTTACCAAGAGGGAGCAGGTAGAGGATGAACAAAAGAGGACCAAGCACCGAACCCTGGGGAACGCCTTACGACAGAGCAGAGTGGAGGTGGTGCAGCTATTGATGCTAATGAACTGTTGTCTGTTTGTTCGATGTGATGTGAGCCAGGAGAGAGCAGTTCTGGTGGTGTTGAGGGAGGATTTGAGGCGGCACAGGATGATGCTGTGGCTGATGTTTTTGAAAGCTGCAGTGAGGTCGAGGAGAATGAAAATGTTGAGGTGGCCAGAGAGGTCCGCTGAAAAGCTTGGACGTTGGAGGCCTTTGGTTCCACAACAGAGGGGCTCTGCTCAAGCAGATGTACCAGTAGTTACCAAGCAGTATCGCTTATCTTTTAAGACTGATTTTTAAAGTTATTTTACTTGTTTACAAGGTTCTTAATAGTTTGTGACTGGCCTACATTACTAATTCATTGTCCATGCCATCTTAAATCCTCTGCTGCTGTTTTTATTAGAAACAGAAAAAAGAAAATCGGCAGCTCACTCTTTGAAGAGAGGCTATAAGAGATGCCAGCATTATTAAACCACAATTGAAAACTTATTTAGTCAACATTATGTTGTCACTCTTCCTTAGATTTAGTCTTTTGCAAAAAAAAAATTCTTACATCGTCGTATGTGTTGGTGCTTGGTTTCGTCGTGCAATATTTGCATGTTTATCTGTTTATTAATTCTTTTGATTCTTCAATTTATTATACAACACTTTGAACTACTCCCCCTGTTTAAAAGGTGTTGTATGAGTAATGTTGTATTTCATCATTATTACAGGGCCGGTTGAAGAATAAAATTTGCAGTTATAGTTAAAAATTCTGAAATTAATCTAGGAGGCCTGGGATTGGATAGCACACAGTCATGAGTTAAGGAATCGCTTGTCGAACCAGCACCGAGGATATTTTACTGTAATTCATGGTTATCCATCACATAATATTTATTGTGTGTTAATTACATGTTTCTGATTTGCGTGGCCTTTGATGTGCCTTTAAAAAATACTTTTTCGTACACACTTCATGGTTTCACAAAAATGCCCTCAAGTGTGGCTGGTTACCAAGGACGTAAGAAACCGAGTAGAGCCGGATGGGAGATATGAATGGATCTGTTTCTTCGGTGGTCAAAGAGTGACGATTATCTTTATAAATGTTACTAGTCCTCAAGGCGTCTAAAACATGGACCCATGTGCTCTCCTTGAGAAGGTAATAAACGTCTGTCTCACAATGAATAACGTGAGAGCTCGGCTCGCTGTAGGGTTAAATAAAATACATCCCTTGTTGATAGTGCCTTCTCAACCCAAAGGTTTGTCTGAAGGAAAAGGCCACACTGCGGAGTACAGAC
The DNA here is from genome assembly GCF_023055335.1 of Clinocottus analis. NCBI lineage: Eukaryota > Metazoa > Chordata > Actinopteri > Perciformes > Cottidae > Clinocottus > Clinocottus analis. Next base: position 8,397,421 of record NW_027176042.1, on the reverse strand, counting down.
AAAGAAAAGCTCTACTATGCGTTTACAAAGAAAGCTTTCTCTGTTTTTTCAAATTTTTTTTATCGTACATGGCTCTGTCCAGCCAGAGGGCACTTCCCATGTGTTTGCGTTCACCTCTCCAGCTCCGAGTGAGTTTGCTCTGTGCTCAAGCAGCGTAACACGGGATGCAGACGCAGGCGCTGGCATTAATTAGCTGCACGGGTGAAGAAGCGGCTTCATTCTTTGGATGAATGTTTGATTCTGGGGATTGTTAACCTTTTCAACAACAGCGCATAAACTTTTTCTACTGTGCTTGCTTTTGCTTGTAATACCAGAATCTCATCATCATCGGTGGTGACAAAATGTAAATTAAAGTCAAGAAAATTTCATGTATATCGTTCAATATCACAAATTTGCCTCACGGGGTTGTATAAATATATGATGCGTCACTCGGAGCAAAACATTTGAAGTACTGTAGCTGAGTGCATTATTACGCAGCACTGTGGCGTTATACTCAACAGTTAAATCAGCCAAAATTGTAAAAGAATTTGGTGTGACGACAATGTTATTACTCTGTGGAGTATTAGTCACATCCTAAAAAGCTACACACATTGTTTCGGTGGCACAGAAGCATACACACAATTATCCAATGCAGCTATGACACAATAAATAAGTCATTATGAATAAAATCCCCATAATACTTACAACAAACACAGATGATAAGGTATTTGAAATGATCAATGTCTCTTCTTATCAGTGGTGGGCTGTCAGGGCCTTCTAAGCTTTTTCTGGTGACCTAAACAGAATCAATAAGTTATAGCTATTTTCTAATTAAAAAAATAAATAAATAATATATATTACATTTTTATACATACAAATTATAGTTTTTTTGTAATGTAATTGTTTTTCACAAATACACTACATGTATTCTAATTATTCTTCCCTATTAGTTTATTCTCTCATTGCACAGCTGTCTTCATCTGTTCCTCTGCTCCTTCAGACCTCTTGTATGGCTTATTGGCACCTGATAAACAGCATTTTTATCCAAACACATTGTCTTCCTTTATGTAAGAGCAGCCTGGTTAAAATACATGAAACAGCCTTCTCGAGACACTTGACGTGTGATTGGTCAGTGACGCTAGCGTCTCTCATAGAATCTCAGGACTTACTCATGTCCCCTTTCCCACAGAGGTGTATGTGTGTCTGTTCAGTGAAATGCTGGTTATGTTACTGTTTTATACATTTACAGTTGTATTTCATCATAAACAAGCCACAGTGCTAGAGTTGCTGCTGCACCTAGGGGTGCTGTTGCTTTCTCCCGACGGCCTCTACCCGCAGCATCTGGCGCGTCCAGAGGCTGTCGCAGGCGCAGCTGTGCTGCAATCGCATGTCTGCACTGTGCAGGGTCAGTGTAGTGGTTTTGTTGAATAGATTTGGACAGCATGCATTGTTGTTGAACTGACGGGTTTGGGCTGGTCAAGTCACTCAGTCAGGATACACAACATCGCGAGGCGAGCACCGCGTACTGGCACAATTGCTGAGTGGCCGCGCCTTTTTCTCTTGTCAAAGTAGTCAAAATTGCTCCGCAGGTCGGTCCACCTATCCCGTGTGACCTCCTCCTTGCCCGTAATACTGAAATCCCGCTGTGTTTGCCCTGAGGTAGCAGTTTGTAGATCCCCCGCCCAGGAGGCCTCTACAACCCACGGCCCGCCACTGCTTCTTACCCTTTAATGCAACTTGTAGCCTATAGACAAGTAATTTGAGTTTAAACTACATTTTATCAAAGGGCTTTATGTATGAGTCATGTTGTCAAAACTTCTGAATTCCCCTTTAAATTATGAATCTTTTTGTGTGTTAAACATAACTTATGTGGTGTCACAATGACTTGCTGTATATTTACTGTATAGACTGACTGTATTTACTGTACAGATCAAAAGTTCATTTGTTTCAATAGCAGACATTAGTGCCAAGTGTGTGTCTTTGACCATGGCATTGACCCATGGTTCTGGAGAGGACTGCCAACTGAATGTCCAAAATGTAAACGAAATATTTGGTTTGATTCATGCTTAATAACTCCCTCACCGTCCCATTTTAATACCAAATGTGATAATTCTTTCCATTTCATGAGAAAATTAGAAACATTACAAACTCATAGGAAAGCCCGAGAATACTTGTTACGGTTTTCCCACACGGTCGCACGTGCCCAAAATATTACACTTTGGTGAACTTTAACAGTCAAAACCGCTGCCTTAATCAAAAGAAAATGAAAGGTGGGAAAGGTGTACTTTTACTGGTACTTCACAAATGACCAAAATATACCACCGTCATAGATTTGTTAGCAGGCGTCTGCTACACCTAATAGGGCCTTTCTCAGATAGTGACATGGTTGATCAAAGATACCAGGAAAAGAAGACTACGCAAACCTCTCGTGACTCGTAGTAATTGTGACAGGAGCAAAAGAGGAAGTCCGGTGAGGAAGTATACAAAAGAACAAAGGAGTTGGGGGTGATGGTTGGGTCAACCAAACTGGATGCTCACCTGTAAGACTGCTGTTTGTGTCCAGTATGAAACAAGAAGTTGGTATTTTTGTTACGTGATTTACATACTTATTTATTACTTATTTAACTCCAAACCACAATCTTTTTCTCAACCTAACCAAGCACTGTTGTTGCCTGAAGCTGAAGTGGTTTTGCTTCAGCAATACATTTTACTTTCACAACATGGTCGTTGCAGTTTGTCATTTAGCAGTTACAGGGACAAAATTTACTTTTATATGATTTACTCAGAACTAACTTATTGCTTGTCATTGTGCAAGTTACACAGCTTTTGAAGGGACTTGTATGATTTGATTGGAAATGATCCCAGCCTGTTTGCAACAGTGCCACAGTCTCACCATGCATCTGTTACTGGGAATCACCACACCCTTTGGGCCTCATCCAGTGCACCACTGGATGTTCTGCCTTGATCAACTGATTCACAAAACCAAATGCTATAATAAGCTTTGGTAGAGACGAACTGTCTCTCCCTTTGACTGTTACTCTGTATCCTCCGCACTATTAAACCACCACCACCGGTTCCATACATACAGGATGAATTCATGCTTTCATCTTATTGATGCCAAATTCGGACCCAACCATCTGAATTAGCAGCAGAATCGAGGCAACTCACAGGGCTGTTTCGCGGGGAAGCATGGATTTCTAAACCGTCCCACTCCCAAGTAATGTTTTCCAGCTCTTCCAGAGGGAACCCACAGGCAGTTCCCATGCCACACAAGACATCTAACCTCGCTTGCATGTTTTGGGTCAATCTTGGGGCCAGTTGGGAGAGCCCGGAAAACCTTTAGAGGGAGACGTCCAGGAGGTACCCTGTTTAGATGCCCAATCCGCCTCAACTGGCTGATTTCCTAAATGCATTGAGTTGTTGCCACGGGATTGGCTGATAAGATATTTGCATTAACAATCACTAGAACTGGTGTTTTAAATAACAGTGTCTGATTTTTTTTGTGTACCAAGATGCATTGTGTTGTCCTGCCGTCACTATTGTTGCCGTCAACATTTTTGCCGCCAACATTTTTGCTCATTCTCTGCCCACCCTGAACAAAGTTCAGTAATTGCAAATGTATATATCAAAACTAGGCACCTTAAAGACAAGGTGTGCCAAAAATCCTTGTCCTATCTTTACGTTAATGTGCTTTAATAACCTACTGTTTGGGAGCGTTGATGCTGCCGTCCTCTCTTCTGGGGGCAGCCAGGAAGTTACGAGCTCTGGTCATGTGACACTGCACATATTTAATTTAAACCCTTTATTATTTAAATAGATGCTGGAAATTAATTGATAAATCATTCAGTTACATTTTAAAAAACCTGAGAACTGGAAACAGTTTTTCCCCGATGGGATGCTCGGGTTGATATGCTTTCTAGAACAGTGAGAGCGGACCTCAGCTTGACAAACGCTTATCTAAATAATGCCTCACCATTAAGGCTGAAAATCAAGCCGTTCACCTTCTTTCGCTTGAAAATGTGACTGCGTAGCAACTGTGACAATAAAATCAACCCTCCAATCCCTAAAATGTATAATAAATTCATGATTTAATATGGCTCTCTTGCTGTGAAACAATGGAGTCAATTGTGTGCCTAGTGCTCAGAACAAATAATGTTTTATACCAGATGAGCAGAACTAAAGATTAAACGTTAGTTAGCCTTAAGCAAGCTTCAAGTCGCAGGCTACTGGCCAACCAGTAAAAAGGCTCCTTTGTGAGCCGTAGGTTGTGACGTCAAATGGGCTCTATAAAGACAAAATTCATAGTTAAAATGGAACAACATAGCAGTGGGAGGATGATTCTCAGTGTCCTCCTCCATTCCTTAACTTGCATAACTAATGAGCCGTGAACCCTGGATAAATTAGGCAGGACGAGTGACTGCTCTCAGATTTGCACATCCTAGCTTGCAGTTCACAGTGTAGGCTAACCAGATAAAGGGATTATTTACTGTTTCTAGATTATTTGTATTAATTGCTACTGAAATAACATGTTGGAAATGCTTGAATACAACCATTATCAGGTGAGGGTGTGTTTTTTTTTGTCTTTGACTTTATTATGACCGAAAAAAGATATTAAAATAATCTGAAGAAGCTATTTTCTTATTATTGTGTTGTGGCTGGAATGATATTCATGTTGGCCGTATGTACTGTTAAAAGACTGTGTCATTATCCCTCTTTACACAGTTATCTACACTTGCTAAACACAGTACAGAACAGTTAACACTACAGAAACTTTACAGGATAACAGAAAAGCTAATAAAAATGCTAAATAGTGTTTTTATCTGGCTGGCTGAGTTGTTTAGGTCCTGCATCAACTCAAACTTGTCATAGATCATGTGACACCGCTGCACTGGACCACAGTGTCCTCTGTGTGGAGAGTGTTTGTCTCAAGTATGTAAAATCGTCCAGTAGCATGATGCTGATAAAATGTTCGGCACTGCAATATTTTAATTGCGAGGTCAGAAACAAAAGTCTGTTATCGCTGAGCAAAAGCAAAAGTTGGCTTTTAAAATTTTGTTGTTGGGCCCGGTGGTCGGCATTGTACCTTTAATTAGTAGTTTTTCTACAACACGGCAGTGCGACTCGACTCGATTTGGGATTACTTTCTAAGACAAGTGTGTTATTGTGATTTAAAACAGTAGCGTCAAACAGGAAGTCATCACACGCAAAGCTTTTTTTTTTAAGAAAACAATATGTTACTTTATGTTCCTGTAAATATCATGATCCTTTTCGAAAAGTCATTATTCATGTTTTATCAGTTTTTCTTTTATGAATTCCCAGTTAATCCTTGCTTTCTAAAGTATAAAACTCAGTCTCCCAGGTTGTAAAGTTCATGTCTCGCTCACACAGGTGCAGTCCCACCTGGATAACCCCACCAAGTACCACATCCAGCAGGCCCAGCGGCAGCAGGTGAGGCAGTACCTGTCCACCACCCTGGGTGGCAAAGCCGGCAGCCAGTGCCCCAGCCAGCCACCCGAGCACGGCATGCCGCCCGGCCACGGCAGCAGTGCCCCCAACAGTCCCATGGCCCTGCTCACCCTCAGCTCCAACTGTGAGAAAGAGGTACGCCTGCCGCTTGAGTCCATTACATTCAGACCAAAGAAACTGCAATTATTGAACAGAATGCGCTTTTGTGCCACACAGATGGATGATGTCATTGATGATATTATTAGCTTGGAGTCGAGTTACAACGAAGATGTTCTTGGACTTATGGACCCAGGCCTCCAAATGAACAACACGGTAACTTTTCAAGATAAAATAATACACTGCTTGTTGTAGATGTGACCGTGAAGTCTCTGTCGTACTGCGGCTGCAGTAGTCTTTTAATTGAATGTGAATACAATACATAGCTGTGTTTTGAAGCATGCATTATATAATAACATATCTTTAATACTCTGTAGCTCCCAGTGTCTGGAAACCTTCTCGATGTCTATGGCAACCAAGGACTCCCACTCCCGGGCCTCGCTATCAACAACTCCTGTCCATCCAGCATTAAGAGAGAATACTCAGGTAGATTACTGACAAATCTCTTTCACACACATTGTCAGTGTTTAATACTTTTTACTGATGGTTCACTGTCCTCAAATGTCATTTGGATTGAATCTAGCTCGAAACAATGTGATGAGTGCTGTGTACATTCAGACTGTGAAATAATTCAACTGTCAATTTACTACATTTTACCATGACTAGATAGATGTGTACTTTATTGATCCCCAAGGGGAATTTTTATTTTATTTTTCATTATCAATTACTCAGTAAGTGATTTGATCTGGAAGTCAAATCGGGTTCAAGTACACTGAGAAAAGTTTGTTTGTGCTACTTATCTTGAGATCTGATACCGTATTTTACAGTGAATTATTTTAAGGGGGAATCAGCGCATTTTCAATAGAGTGTATGAGGTGCTCGAAATGCACAATATACTGTTAAGTTAATCGTTTGCAAAATAATTCTTTCCAGCTCCTGGCATGAAGCAAGTATTGGACAAGTCTGATTCCTGTAGCATGTATGAAAACTATCAAAGGCAAGAAGGCTTTCCAGTAGGTAAGCAAAGCAAAAGAAAGAAAGTGTGAATAAAAACATCTTGTTTTCTAAACCGTAAAAGTTGTTTTTCATCAGATTTTTTTTAGAAACTGTATGGAAAGTGTTTTGTGGATCACAAAATCACACACAATAATTATAATAATTACATTATTTCACATGTAAGTTGATTCTTATTGGCTGTGATTATCCAGGGTAACGTTAAATGTACCACTAGACAAAAAAGATCCACAATTAAGATACAAACATGAAATTCTATTAATTTTGTAGACTTAATCCCTTGTCACCCATTGAATTTAAACAATCAAGGTTTCTCAAAGCACGAGCATTCATGTTTCTCTTCGTTTCACAGAAGCTGAAGTCCGTGCTCTGGCTAAAGAAAGGCAGAAAAAAGACAACCACAACTTAAGTGAGTCAATCAATACAGAATCATCGGCTTGACCGTCTCAGTGGTTACATGGTTACGTTTCCACTGGCTGTCATTTTTTTTATTTCCAATTTACAGAAGAATTGGGCTGAAGAAAGTTTTTTTATTATTATTTGTAAAAACAACCTGATTTATTCGTAAAATTATGTTTAACCATGTTATTACTTACTGTTTATTCTATTTGACAAATTCTAGTTGAACGGAGGCGGAGATTCAACATCAACGATCGCATCAAAGAACTGGGAACCTTGATACCCAAGTCAAACGATCCGTAAGTAGGCAGGAATTTGTTTAATTTATGGACACATGTGCTACCCGTTTATCTGTCTATTCATTCACTTTATTTTTAACATCCTCCTCGTCATGCGTCCAAGTGTCCGTAAAGTTTAATGGCTCATAAGCTCACAGGGCCCGTAAAGAAGCCTGTGCTGTTTTGGTCAGCCGGTCAGCTGACTCTGACTGTAGACCTCTGTCTCCTGTTTACCCCAGAGACATGCGCTGGAATAAGGGCACCATTCTCAAAGCCTCAGTGGACTATATCAGGAGGCTACAGCGGGAGCAGCAGAGAGCAAAGGAGCTCGAGTGCAGACAGAGGAAGGTGGAGCATGCAAACCGCCATCTAATGCTTCGTATACAGGTGGGTCTTTTGTCCTTGGTGGAGCAAACGTCACAGTAAACTGAGCCCAGTTGTATTCCTCTATTCATCCACCAGGGGCAAGTGTTAGCAGTGACAGTTAGTGTTATACATTGCTTGAAATATCTCAACAATTATTGGATGAATTGGCACACACATGGATGTCCCATAGATGTGCACACTGCTACTAAATGAACGACTAAGTATGATCTTAACAGCAGACTGTTTACACTGAAGTATGCTGGCACGTCTCAAGTCAGCCAATTTACAAACCGGAGTCATAATAGTTACTTTTTTCTCAAGAAAACATAATAAAACTTAATATAGTGACATATAAACAGCTTCAAGGCTGGCTCAGAATCTGAAATCCAGTCTCTAGCTACTCAGACATGGTGCACTGTGGGGCAGTTGAGTATGTGCAGTAAGCTCCGTATTACATGTATCTGGGCATTTCTCGCATAGTCAAAATAACTAACATGCTTGCCCACAACATATTCAATTTGACATCATCCTTAGTACAAGTGGTGTGCCAGTATGCAATTTTGAATACAGCCTAAGATGGGGAACACGATAAGTGAGCATTTTAACATGCCAACGGTAGCATTTAGCTCAAAGGGCTCACAGACCTTCATGTTTATAAAATCTTGTGTTCCTTATTTCTCGAATCATCTAGGAGCTGGAAATCCAGGCCCGTGCCCATGGTCTTACAGTGGTGTCCTCCTCGTCTGCCTGCACATCGGACTTGATAGGCCGAGCCATTAAACAGGAGCCCGTCCTCGGCGAGTGCCACGTGGAGCTTTACCAACATGGCTCGGGTCCCGACATGTCTCCTCCGACCACGCTGGACCTCAACAATGGCACCATTACCTTTGACCAGATTCCTGCAGAGGGCGGGGACTCTGGTGCTTATGGGACCTCCAGGACCTGTAACATGAAGGATTTGGTAAGGGACACCATGTCACCGATGTCCCCAAGTGATCCCCTGCTGTCCTCGATGTCCCCGGAGGGATCCAACGCCAGCAGCCTCCACAGTTCCAGCTCGAGTATGGAGGAGAAGGAGCACGGCTGTTAGCGGACTGACGCTTTCTATATGTAGCATTGCATCAACGAGGCACTCCCCTTAAAGTGACTTAAAGATAAGATCCTGACTGAATGGATCGCCTCTATTATAAACTCTATTTTTATCTTAAAACAATATTTTTATCTTACTTTTTGCCAATTCATTGCTAAACTCTAATGTTCAAAATGCTGTATGTAGATGTAACTGAGGTATTTTTGTTCCTCCATTGTGCACTGTATTTTACTTTGTTATATATTATTGCATATTAGGAATTGCTTCTTAATACATTTATGTTTTTTTCACCCCATGCTTTTAGCCTATTCTGAAGAAAACAAATCAAAACAAAAATAGTATTGATGTTAATATTAAGTATTATAATATTATCAATGTTTTATTTAATGAGAGCTGATTTTGTTTTAATTAATAACGTATCGTAAACACATTATTTATCTATTCCTATTTTAACATAATGTATGTACACATTTTGAATACTAAAGTCAAATGAGACACAAGTAGTCTATGACAATATTGAATAAATATAAGGTACAATTACCTCATGTTGATAATAAAGTATTTTTTACACTATAAATACAAAAAGACAATAAAGAAAAGATAAATAAAGCTTTGTTTTGTGTCCACAGATGACAAAAGCGCTATACACATTATACCTGGCTTGTCAAACCTAAAGCCGTCCTTACGGGACAGATTGTAATGTTTTTTATATAATAAATGTGAAATAAAATTTTTAAATAAATAAGACTAAACAGCAGCAGCCAATATTCATCATTATCTTGCATCTCACAGCTGAGGAGAAGTAGTTTGATACCATTTGAGAAGTTTGTGCTAATGTGTTATCTCTTGCCAATATTGTAAATTTATCAAACAAGATACCTATATGTTGTATATAGTGCCAACATTTTTATTTGGGAGTCTTGTGTGTGACATATGCATTGATCTATTTGCCCTTTGATATTTATGTCTCATTTTCTGTGCAGATTTCAGTATATAAGAGGGTCAAACTATTTAAAACAGTTGTCTTGGTTACTTTGTCATGTATTTAACCTCCACTTTTAAATATTGTAAATAAAATGTATTCTTGAAAATATATACCACACAGCCACATTTCTTCGAGACAGGACACACTTTCTTAACATGAAACATGTTTGCAATGGTCTGGCGACCTGTCTTGAGTGGATTCTGTCTTTGTGTGCTGAGACTGCACCAGCTCGCCTCAGAGGACGCAAGAACAGCGAATGGATCATGATATAGATACGCATATTTCAATCAAGAGAGACTTCCTTGGAATTTAACAATAATGTATTACAGATGCAAAGGCTTTGGTGATTGGACTCCGTCCTGAAATAGGATAATCAAAGGATATTGATGCTGAGGTCTCATAACAATCCCCTCTCGCCACTGGTGGTGGTGGTGAAGAAAGGCGTCGCTGCAATCCGATGATGAATGACAAGCATGACTGATGCTGACTGGAGGTGTCTAGGGAGGGTTGCAACTGATTTTGGCTGAAATGACAACTGACAGCAGCAGAGAGGAGAACGGTCCGTGTACGCTTTGTTCGTTTGTTTTATCGTACACGGACCGAGAACCTATTTTGATGTTTGAAAGCAACGATTTGATTGGCTTCAGGACCTGTGCAGAATCTGGTTGGTTGATTTAAAGTGATCAGCTGATAGATTATTCACATGGGAAAGTAGAAACTGAGAGAGATTATAAATGAAAAGGAGTGTAGAGAGAATCTTCCTGACTGAACTTTGGCTTAAGCTTCATATAAATTGATAAATAGTTATTGCATGTTATGACCGCTCCCCTCCACGAGGGGTCTGTGTCCTGTTTGTTGTCTCTTTTCTGTCTTTCAGGATGTACCACACATGCTGACATGACAGATTACTGACTTTTTGAGCAGTGTGCCATCGTGGCTTCCTAAACGATCCATCATTAGAATACTTTTGCAATTGAAGTCTTCCTCTTTCTGATGCATGCAAACGATTATCCTACTTTTATATAGGATCACATTTGGAATTAGTGTTAGTTTTAACAATAACACAACTTTATTAACGTTGTAGTTGAAAGCAAAAACATGTAGCAACCTTATTACTCATACAACAACTTTCTTTGTCCCCACAAGGGGGAATTTAAGAAGGGATAATGGAGGATGTTCCACTGTCACCAGACACCTTTCCAAAGAGAAGATCAGGGACTTATCTACTTGTAATGTCTATTTGTAGGGAACACTGTACTGATCGTTAAAGCTTAGGCTTGTCAATGCTGCTGCTAAACTTTTAAGATTTTTTTACTTTTTTACTTTTAAGCATTAGTTACACAAAGTCCATGATATAATAAAGATTATACATGTCAATAAGTCATATAGTTATGATTATACATTGTAATAATTCATATAGCAATGATTATACATGCCAATCATTCATGCAGATTTACATGAACCACAAGTAGACTTCTAGATGTTTCATTCAAAAATCAAGATCACACAACACATCTGAAATACTTCATCTGTCTTCTTACAGTGTTGCGTCATGCAGACAATTTAAACAACCCGGTTCATGGTTTTACTTTATTAACGAGGTTGGACGAGAAGTGAATGATGGAATATAAAAGTGAAACCAAGGGATTTTTCCCAGAGTACAAAGCTAGTAAACTGTTTCTGTTCAGTTTCAAACCTGCTGAATTAAATATGTTATCCCACTAACGATGTGTGTCATATATGTGTCTCATATCCATTTATGTTGTTATGGTTTATATGCAGATTATAATCTCATCATGAAAATATGCAGACAACAGTTTATGAAACACCACACAACTTGATAGTGCTTTATTATGATGCAACAACATAGTTGATTTATAAGATGATAACATAAACATGAGTCAGGCTGAATAGCTCATCCAGTTTAACTCTTTCATTGAAGATTCTGTAACTAAAGTAAAATAAAAGAATGAGGGTTGAGGCTGCAATTCAACACCAGAGAGAATATCAAATACAGTATTTTCATCACGTAACATCCGTAGTTTGCCAGACGGTTTAACAGATTATTGATAATATTTCCAAGTTACGCTAATTATTATTTACATGATCCGTGTTTGTCGCTCATGATCGTTTGTTTTCGTGAACGGCCGAGTGAAACATCACTTTAAATGTTGCCGCCGCGAGGGATTGTGGGTCGGCATTTTATCCTTTCTTTTCGTTAAGGAAGGTCCAGTGGTTCCTAAGCTAAAGGAGCTAAGTTAGGAGGCATGAAGCTCCTTTACTTTGCGTTTAGAGAATTCAACTTATCATGGCGGCCCCTTAGGTACTTCCGGGTCATTTGCCTCAGTTAGGAAGGTTCCTAACCAAAAAGGACTATTCGAGAGTGGACGTTGTGGTTGATTGTCCTGGTTTAAAACAAATCAAATCTTTAGTTTGACAAGCTGGGCAGATTCTTTAAAGTGCAGGGCCTGCAAAATGGCATGGATGTATATGATTGGTCAGTGGCCCAGCACGCCGTTAAGCAACTGATAGAGTGATTAGATTCTTCAGCTGTAGAAGCGCACTGAAGGCGAGAGGTAGGAAATGCACGGCCCGCCATTGCTTGACATACCTAATAGGTGAGTTGTTGTAAACTGCTTCTTACTTCCCAACAAATAAATAAAACACATCTCCTAATCAGGTGATTCTTTGAAATGAATTGCCACGGTCGGCAGCATCTACTATTTGCTAATTAAGGACAATAGGAGCACATGCTGCCTTTGGCACTGCTAATACGTTTACCCCAATTATCCCTTGGAAATGTGGTACAGGAGGTGATTGCAATAAACTTATGTGCTGTTTCCTTTTCCAACACTTTGAAGGTACTCAAGTACAAAACCAGATTCTACATTTTATACACCATCAAACTCCTGCAGCTGTGGTAAGCACAGGTTCAGACTCCGTTGTTGTCAGAGGGGCCGCTCAGCTCTTCATGCCATTTTGCGAAAGCTTTGTCCAAGATCTCACAAGTTGTGTCATTAAAAATCACTGCAATGAAAGAAAGGAGAGCAAAATAAAAAAAAAAGGGCTTTAAATATATATTACATTAACGCCTGAATAACATCTGGTGCCTTTTCTTGGTGGGTGAAAACACACCAGCAGTACTTTTTTTGTGTTTAGGGCAAGTATACATTCTCAGGTGAAGTGAGGGATTACCATCATCGTAGAAGACAGGACAAGAAGCTGTGTTTCTATCGTGGAGGGGAAGACTTTGGCACTCAATGAGCTAATGCTGGCTGACCTAGCAATCTATTGAGGCATGCCACTGCCTGTACGTTGGCTAGCCTTCTAAGAGCTAGCTGGTGAACCACAGTAGTTCGCCAACTAGCTCCACAAGTCGTTGTTATGTCGCCAAGCTTCCAGCGCTACCTATTTTTTCACAAAGACATGCCGACTTATTGCGTTGTGGGCTTCACAGGCACAAAGCGTTTTGACTTCCTGCTTGCTCTTGAGCAACAGTTAAAGTGATTCTTACCCGCTTCCCCAAGACCAACAGGCAGAGGCATTCTGACCAGGCCTCCCGAGTGCTTCAGTCTCTCCTGCAGGGAGGTCTGTATGAGCTCCATGGTAAACGCCTCATGCCAGACAGGCAGCTCCAGGCCCACCATGCAGCTGATGATCCGTTGCTTTTCGTCTTCGGTCAAAAGACCACTCTCCTTTGACACGTAAACCATGTACGACATATCAATGTTCACTGCCTCACCATGCAGCAGAGATGGGAGAACTTTCTGTACACAAAAAAGAGACAAAGATAACGTGAGCATATGAAGATTTGCCACCAAAAATGAATGAACACCTTATTCCGCATTGAATAGTGTGTGGAGTGGAGGGTTATGAACTCGCGTAGAATCAAATACATGCACATATACTTTATTTATAATAGAATGTATTGAATTTAAATGTTTAGCTGTGTTTGCCGTGAGGGATTTAATGAATTACCATTTCTAATGCTGGGCTGATAAGGTGGCCAAAGTCCACCAGTCTGTTCAGGTCATCCTCCCAAAGGTTTGGGGCAAGCTCCTCCAGCATGGTTACAATGGCTATACGAGTTGCTTGTGATGCAGCCTGTAAGCTGTTTTGTCCGTACATGCTGTTCTCAATCTGGCATTTGGTGTCCAACAGCATTGGACCATGTGTCTCAAGAAGTTCAAAGAGGCCTCTGTGTTTCATCAAGGCCATCTGCAAGAGTGCAAAGAAAACTTCTATAAACAGTTCAAAAGGCTAAAAAATAAATAGGCTACCTCACCTAACATATCTTCACTTCTTTCCTCAAATCCAATAAGCGTCAAGTTCATATTTCTGCTGTGAAATTTGAGCCATCCGTTTGGTAACTCCTGGATCAGTTGCTGTACTGTAAATAGCTTGTGTCAAACTGCCAACACATTCTCACTCGCAACTGTGTCGCAGGAACGGCATTTATATTTCTGCTCGTTACGTGCATGGTGTCTTTTCAAAATAAACTTCCGTGTTCACAGCAAATGTTCAGTTTCCGCTTTTTACATTCAGGAAAAGATTGAAAAGAGAAAAAAGTTTCCTATGTAAAATAACTATGTTAAGTAACTGGCATCAGTAAAGTACAGAAGTTAAGTAACACAACTAAAATAAAATCAAGTCTGACTTGGTTTAACACAGGACACGTCTGGACTTTCTTACACTTTATACTACACTATTTGTGGTGGAAATCAACCTTTTTAATTTCCTAATGTTTCCAAATGTGATGGGAAACACTTGACTTTAATGCCTTTAAGCATTTATTAAAACTACTTGGAGTAATTCAATTGAATGAATAAAGCTCTTTCACCACAGATGGGTCAAAAAAAGGTTTAACAGAGTCTCTGTACACATTAGTATATATCTCACGAGTTGGGTTGGAGAATGCATTGTTCACCTGAATCACCATAGCAGCTGCACTTGGGTACACAAGCTGTTGCACTTCCACGATTAACATATATGTTACTATTAATAGTATATATAATGTTGTGAAGCATGTCGTGGTATAAGCTGATGATCACTCCTCAGTTTGCATCAACTTTAAGGTAAATATTCCACATCCAGGGATTTAACCACCTTTAACATCTCTGCGAGCCCGTTGGAGATGTGTCGTCGTGGGACAGTTTGTATAAAGGATAGGTCGAGGAAGGCCGCGGCTGGTGGAACGTAGGTGCCCAACTTGTTCTTGCAATTTGCAAAGTTAACCCCTGTCTTTGCTCCCACGCTGGCGTCGATGTAGGAGAGCAGTGTGGTTGGGACCCTGATGTAAGGGGTGCGTCTTCTGTAGAGCGAGGCAGCCAGGCCCACTGTGTCCAGGCACACCCCGCCACCAATGGCAATGATGGGCTCCATGCGTCGGTCAAGGGAGAAGTTGTGGACTTCATCTATGATCTTTAAGGCCATTGCTATGGTTTTGTTCTCCTCTGTGGTGGGTAGAGACAAAATCTTGTACATGACATTATTGGCCTCTAAATATTCAATTAGCTTGGTACCGTAGATTTTGTAGACTTCTTGGTCAATGACCACGAAGCGTTTGATTGGCTTGTTCGATTTTTTGATGTCTTCCAGCTGCTGCGGGTCGGTGATGTGGCCCAGCAGGAGGGTGGCGTTGCTTGGGTCCAGCAAGCGCCGGGTCTCAGTCACCTTGTAAGTAAAGACAATGGGGCTGACCACTGTCCAACTGGCGCCCTGCTCAGTGATGCTCTCATAGCTGCCACACAAAAACACATGATGATGGTTACAGTTATTGTATACCTGAGGTGTGAGGTGTAAAAATAAGTGCTGCTTAATTATTTTCCGTATTTACCTAATAATAAGGTCATCAAAAGAAAAGTACATTTTCTATACTTGAATCTTTTTGAATTGCATTTTTTTTGTTTTTTGTTTGTGGATCAAAGCTGCTCCTCAAGACACTGAATGTTTTCCATAGTTCAGCATTGGTTGTCATAATTCAGTGAGTTAGTATTCCCAGCTAAAGTTACATAATTTAGGTCTTTTTTAAACTACTTCTCAGTAGTTTTTTATTTCTGGTTTGTGCATGAAAGCACAGTTGAGTCTATTAACAAAAGTCTGAAGTTATTGAATGGTTAGGTATGTTGTAATATCTTGTGTCTTTAAGATACACTTTTGGGCTTTTAATTGACTGTAAAATTGAATATTTCTCACTTGTATTTTTTTGTGTTAGCATATTGTGGTATTGTGTACTATCTCAGGTTCAAACTGCACCATCTTTTCATAATAATCACTTTGAGAAATTGAAAATGTTCCTAGCAATTAAAGTCCATGCTGCTTTACAGTGTACAGTGACCATAGACTACAACTCCCACAAAGCATATAGATTTTGAGACCTGCAAATGAACAGCATCCTACCGCGAGAAAGCAAGCTTCCTAGCAGTGCTTGCTACACGTGTCCCTTACCATATGTAATATGGGACACACCTGTTCATATACCTGTGGTATGAGTCATATCAGTTCCCATACTGGTATGTGAAAAGGTGTGTCCCCATCTTAGCAGCTCACAATTATTTGTAGGGACTAGAGTTATGTCTTTCTCAACTGTGACAAAAAAGCTTTGAACAAAGTTAATGTAATAAGGTACGTTCGATCTTTGTCTTTATTTATTATATTTTTGATCTTTGATAGAGTAATGTGTATTTCTTAATCCTAAATTAAATGGATTTATGTTGTAATAAAAGAAATGTACTTGTACATTTGATGTACTCTGATATTTATATAAATGCATGTAGAATATTTTTACACTGGAATAAACAATAATGAAATGCAAAGACAGTTATTTAACAACATGTTAGGGAGTACTTTATAGAGTGTTACAGTCACAACTGGCTCTTTGAGGGTAACCATAATGCTGATGTGGCCCCCAGTGAAAAGTAGTTTGACACCCCTGATCTATATCTATTACATTTGCACTTTCCTTCGGGCACATCTAACAAAACTTGGCAGGTGATGGCAAAATTGAGACATGCCCCAACTCTTACAGATGACCGTAGTTTTCTCAAGGTATTAGTTTGATTCACAGCTAAATTAATTTCCCAGAGGACTGGTAGTTGTCTGTACTTGTCAAACTCAGTGATGTACCCGAGGCAATCTACCTTAACTCTGATCTTATCATTAAAACTGTGCAGAGCATCAGAATTTACCCGGATTCTGGAGAAGCACAACTTCACCACTTGCTTAACCACATGATGAGAAATGATTATATTGGTGTATAGCAATCACAAGAGCCACACACGTGCTTTTATATACAGTATGTGTTCAAATGAAGGGGATACATTTCTACTCGCTAGTATAGTGGTAGATGCACTGCAATTTGGCTCAAATCAGGACAATGGACTTGAAATACTTTTTGAAAGAGAGGAATTAGTTAAGTGATGTAAAATAGTGCACCGTGCAACGAATGACCTGAAAGGTCAGAGGTCAAGGATGGTTGGCATCACACAGTCTGTGACAATGACAGTTCAAAGGCTGTCTCAATGACAAAAGCAACTTTTTCCTAACCTTAGGTAAGTAGTTCAGTTGCACAACAATACTGTCACTGCTCCGCTGTCTTTTCCAGCAAACCCAACCCTACAACGTCACCAGAGCTTAAAGTACAGGTATGTGACAAAGAAAAACTTGAAATAAAAGATTGCTACTAAAGCAATCAATTTTAACCTCAACATCTTGACTCCAAAATTGACATATAGATTCAGTTTATGCCTCCATGTTCTGCCATATAGAAACAAGTTTGCACTGTGTTTTTAATCATATGAATCCAGATTTCATACAATTTTGCACAAAGTATTTGTGGCTGTCTAATTTTACACTGACAATACAGGTTAGTCGTACATATCGAGCCATGCTTGTTGTTAGAGCAATAAAATTTTATAATTATGAAACTACGTGGCAGTGAGCCAGGCAGATCAGACAGATCAGGATGATCAAAATAAAACCAAACAAAATAGAGGATAATTGTATCGTACTTTTTTTTTTTTTAAATAGAAGACTGCTTAAGAATACTATTAAACTCACATTTTTGCAGCAGAAACAGTGCCAGAAGTTTCATTATTGACCTTCTTTCCCAGTTTACGCTTCCAGGTACCCTTGACACGCACTAAACTAAACTCAGTTGTCTTTTCTTTGGCATCGTTTGTTTCAAGATGAACCTTTTCCATTATCAGGGTGAAGTGTACCTTAAAGGGGTTAACAGAGCAAGCCACAGCCTAAGTGTGAATTACACCATAGGACTCTTTAAATAGAGCCCTAAAAAACATGTTGAGGTGACTACCGCCCCTTGGCCAAGAGCCAAGGGGCGTTAGTCAGAAATGTCAGTTGCCTGTTTCCATCATTTTACAATGCTTATGTAACTGTAAAGTAATACCTATTGAAAAATACCACTGTGTGCATCATTCTACTTATCACTCATAACACAAAAAATAAACATTCAGTGTGATGTAAAATGTCTGCAAATAATGTGGGGCTGTCCTACTAGTGAAATAAGAAATGAATGAGGTTCAGTCGGAGCGTGTCAAAAAATAGTGCAAGCAGAGATTCCAGGAAGACATATAGAAGCCTTGAAGGAGACCGACATGCTCTGTGAGAGTGCTCCAACGTGTCGCCTTTTTGGAAAGTAGTACTGAAAAACCTAGAAAGGTGGCTCAAACGGCCTTTACCAGAATCAACACAATTTTGTTTATTAGGAGACACATTGTTTGTACCACTAGGCTTTACCAAAGCAGAGATTAGTCTGTGCACACCTACCAGACGAAAGAGTAATGACGAATGTTTCCTATCTTCCCCCCTAAATAAACCTTTATTTGTGCCCTGATCTCCTTTCACTGTGAACACAACGAGAAGGCGACTGTTAAGGCGATTTTGTATCAGAGAGGCTTTAGACTGAATTTAGCGATACATTTTCAATTTCTATTCTTTGTATATTCACAGCAGTTATTTATGTAAACCACAATTCTGAAACATTTTTTACAACTTAAAAATGTGTTCAACGAATTAAGGTGATGATTAAGGTTTTTTTGTGTTCATGAAAGAACAGTTAAAAACAGACCGGATTAATTTCACCTGGAATACTAGGAGAAGGGGAAGAAAGAAACCCGACAATGTTCCATCACATTTATTCTCTTCACTCCCGACAAGTATCAGCATGCATCATCATAGCCATAGCATGTGTGAATGGAATGCAGTCTTAACATTGTATGAATTTGATTTGTGGGTGTTGGTGCTTTTTAATTCATTTTAATGGTCCGTGTAAGGAAAACACACCCTTTTTTAAAGATGTTCGGTAAGATATTTTCTCAACTGTCCGATCATGTGGCTCAATCTAAATCAAAACCTGGCCAACTGAATTTTAATCATCCCTTTATGTAAGTGAATGACCCATGTAACAGGACGGTAGGAAGGACCCAGAAGTTATGGCAGCGCAGCAATCACAGGCAGAGTCATTTCTTAGAAGAAACACATATTATTATAGTTTTAGGGAAGACTTGTAACTTGCCCATTGTGGACAAAAAGAACTTTCTGCTTTATCATTTGTCTGTCTCCTTCTCCCAAGCTCCCAAATGTTCATGGGGGGAAAACATTTATTTATGTGTTCTATTTTACCTAATAAAACAGAGCAGGCTGCAATTACGTTCTTTTCACTGGACCCTAGGGCCCAATACGTTGAGGAGATGAACGATATGCGTGTTTGTGTAATAGCTTGAACTTTACTCCACTTTTGACTTTAAGTAACGTAGATTCCATTTCATAATTGTAGCTCGCTCACGTGCTGTCTTACAATGAACGTGTTTCCCACCCCCACGAGTTGTGCAATCCTCTAGTCACGCCCCATGAACTCAACAATTTGTATAGTTGGTGTGACATAACAGAAAGTCCGCCACCACGTTTCAAGCCGCTTCCACTGACAGCTGCCGAAATCGTCACGCCCACTTTATACGCGCACCATGTTGTCCGAAAAAGGTAAGGAATATTGCATTTATTTTTATTTATTTTTTTGCTGCAACGGGGTCAGAGTAAATATCATTTGAGCGTAACACGCATTTACAAACCCCACTGGAGACCCGAGTGACCGGCGCCGCACGCGCAGTGTGCAACACTGGCAGCAGCCCGTGTTGCCTTCAGGTCTGTGCTGCAGAAGCGGTCCCAAGAAAACGCTCTGAAAAATGTTTACAATAGTGTTAAAAAATAAACAAATATATAATACATGACTACATAATACATAACTAAATGTCTCCGTATGTGTGCGCGCATATCATTTAGTGGGGTTCAATATAAGATGACTATCTATAGCTGCGCGCCATTTTAAGTCGCGTTTGGAGTATTGAAAGTTAAAATATTGTGGCATGCCTTTTAGTTTCATGGATACAATTAGCCTTATTGTCGTTTGATGACGTCAAGTTTTTTAGTTCCTGTTAAACCGCTGCTGCTTTTCACAGACCAAACAATTGGGGAAAAGGTTATGTGGGAAAAAGTCAATATGATAAAATCACATCATGTCCTCTCTGCCCCTCACCCTCCTCTCCTCCCAGTTCCTGACACACCAGTGGAAGTGCTCGTGGATCTCCTGACTAGAGCCATGGAGGTAGCCAAAGCAAGTGGCAACATGCCAGAGGAGTTGACCCATCAGCTGCAGAAAGCTCTGGACATAGCGGGCGGACTGGATGACTACCTGGAGAAAATGAGCACACAGGAAAGTGAACCTCTGGCAGAGCTCTATAAGTATGGCTTCCTTCATAATTATGCTACTCTGTAGCTCAACAATGCTGTCTAGTGAGATTAAAAAAAACAAACATGTTTGATGCTGTCTTTCACACTTAATTGTAGAAAAACAATCTCCCATGACTGGGATCAAGTTCACAAAGAGGGCAAAACCATATTCCGGCTTCCGAAGGAGTGCATCACTGGACATGTTGAAGGTTGAACATTTCCAAGCGTATCACCGCGTCGCCAGTGCTGGTTTACTGTATTGTAATAACTAGCTCTCGGGTGTGTTTTTTTTGCCAGGCCAGACCCTGAAGATGCTGATCCACATGAGTCAGGCCAAGAGGGTTCTAGAGATCGGGATGTTCACCGGCTACGGTGCACTGTCGATGGCCGAGGGGCTTCCCGAGGACGGCTGCTTAGTCGCCTGTGAGTTGGAGCCGTACCTCAAAGACTTTGCTCAGCCCATTTTTGACAAGTCTCCACATGGCAGGAAGATTGCTGTCAGGACGGGCTCAGCCATGGACACCCTGAAGGTGAGAGAAACGGTCCATCATGATCACTCTTCTTTTTTGGGGGGTGTTAATAAGTTAACAGCCTGTGGGGCACATAGCCAGTTTTGCAATGCCTCTCTGTCTCTCCCAGGAATTGGCTGCTGCAGGTGAGCAGTTTGACATGGTCTTCATTGATGCTGACAAGGATAATTACATCAACTACTACAACTTCATCCTGGACAACAGTCTCCTGAAATTGCGAGGGGTCATCTGTGTCGATAACACACTTTTCAAAGCCAAGGTCTATCTTAAAGACACGACGGACGCCAACGGGCTGGCGCTCAGAAAATTCAACCAGTTTGTCCGCGATGATCCACGCGTGGAGCAGGTATACCTTTCAAACTACTACTGTACTGCTACTGCAGAAAACTATGACTTAATGTTGTATTGTAACAATGTCCCTCTTGTTTTAAAGGTCATCATCCCTCTTAGAGATGGCATCAGCGTTATCCGTCGGGTATCAGTGTCCTCCGAGTGCTCAAGGACACAGGTACTGCTTAGTGATCAAACCTCCATGAGCCAGTACCGACATCGTGGGATGGAACCGCTGTCATCACCCCTTTTGTTGAGGATCTCATTCTTACTGGTTGTGGGCTGTTTATCTTGTTTATTTGTGTACAGAGTAAAATAACGGACGACGAGGTTTTCCGCGGGGTCAAGGGACGCCCTATACTCGATCGGATGCGCCTCGATGGAAAGGTGGCCTACGTGACGGGTGCTGGGCAGGGCATAGGCCGCGCATTCGCTCACGCCCTGGGGGAGGCCGGCGCGAAGGTGGCTGTTGTAGACATGGACCAAGACAGAGCGGAGGCGGTGACTGGAGAGCTCTTCCTCAAAGGTAACGAGGTTCGACGCAGCAAATTCAGACTTATATGTCCAGTGTGTAGGATACCGGGGCCTCTATCCGAATCCGAATCAGCTTTAATGGCCATGTGCATTTTCACATACATGGAATTTGACGCCGGATTCTGCGCTTCACACTTCTTTTCAATGCAAGAGCAAGATAGAAAAAGATAAATGTAAAAGAAAGGTAAAAAATAAGACATTAAGGAAACAGAAAAATCAGTAAAACAGTAAACAGTAGTCCAGAAAGTGCAGCTAGTGCAGGTGGAAGTGTCTGATTAATTGTTCAATTGTTCATTGTTATGAACAGGAACGCTATATCCACAGCGTCTGCCATGTTTTGTACAGAGGTTCAGGCTAGCTCTGGACAGTCCACATGTTTATGCTACCTGAAGGCCTCCTCCGTCGGGGAAGGGATGAGAAAGAGGGGTATTCAGTAATCTGCAACTTCACCACTAGACGCCACTAAATCTTGCACAATGCTCCCTTCAGGTAGGAGCTGCTCGTCCCCGTCCCCTCATGTCTTTAACCCAGTATGGGGACTCAGTTCTACATATCGATAAAACGGAGGCTTCACCACAACACACTGGACCCTGCAATGTTCTTGTTAGTGTCACCGCACACTTACTTCTTCTTTTGAGGAACTGATAGGGTTGCAATCAACTTTATTAATCGGCTGATTGTTTTCCTGATTCGGCTTCATACGTAAAACATGAGAAAATAATGGTGCTTTTGTCTTTCACAATTTCTCTACCAACAGTCCATTGCTCACAGATATTCAGTTCAGTCATTTTTGAGACAAGCAAAAGCAAATAATTCTCACATAAACAATGTTGGAAATCAACAATAATTGTAATTTTTGCATTACAAATAAATGACACAATTAATGAATTATCTAAATAGTTCCCCTTTCTGGCGACTGAGTAATCGTTAATGGACTTAAAGTTACAGCTCCACTAAGCTCACCGTAAAAGACACATTAGTTAATTAATTGGGTGTGGTTTTTACTTTGTATTTCTCTTTTTCGAATGTTTCATGAAGAAAAATAGTATAGTACTAAGCTTTAGCTTCCTTTTTAAATACAATATTTTCCTGTCATGGAAGTAATATGTGGCAAACGGAAACGCAGCTCCCTGCTTCCACATGAAATTGACAATCAAAATCTGACTGTATCTTGTGATTATTAAATTAATTGTGTCGACTCGCTTGTGTGTAATTCACATTCAAAGATTCTGCAAGTGGTCATGATGCACGTGTCTTACATTTAACAAAAAACAGAAAATATAGAAATTGCCAATCTCAAGTCACTGTATTTATTTTGACGTGAAAGCGGTCCATCTGTGGTGAAAGATGGACGGGTGGTCCTCTCAGTACTACAGCATCAATTGGTAGAAGACCAGCACATCAGCATGAATACATGCAAACTTCTGAGTTTGGTCATTTCAAAGTTTTGCCAAATGTCATAAATTGTGTGTGCTGAGGATTTGCCAGCAGATGGCAGCATACTAAAGCAGAAAAGCTACTGCATCAGGTTAAATGTGTTCATTTAAAATGTTCTTCTTAAAAAATGACATGTTCGAGATATATATATATATATATATATATATATATATATATATATATATATATATATATATATATATATATATTATAAAATTATAATGTGTATCAAACCGCATTATAATTTTCAGAATAAACCCATAAAATGTCCTAAGGATAGACATTGCTAATATTATGCTTCATGGTACAAGATGTAAAAAAAAAAGACAAAAAAAAACAGCATTTCTAACGGACCGCCATGTTTTCGGACAGGCATCAACGCCATCGCCGTCACAGCTGACATTGGCAATTCGGCTGATGTTCAGAGGATGATTGACGACATTTTCTCCAAATGGGGGGCGATCGACATCGCCTGCAACAATGCCGGCATCAACATGAACTCGGCCAGCGAAGACACCAGTCTGGAGGAGTGGGACCAAACCTTCAACGTCAACCTGAGGGGGACGTTCATGTGCTGCCAGGTGTGTATCACCAGCTGCAAAACACACTCCGCTTCATTCCCTACTGTGTTGGTGCGGCGTGCAGTTTCCAGACCGACAAAAATAAATGAATCCATAAACTTGAATTATTATTCATTGAAGTTAAATACAAATTTAGCTAAATTTTTTTTATTTACCGCATTAAGGTTTACACCGAAAATAGTGTCATGATATTTTTACTCGAGTCTCACGCTGCTATAAGATTAGATGCAAAAGAAAATTGTGCTCGGACAAAACAAATACTTCACTGTTGCTCTGACAAACTGTAGAATTTTTTTGGAATATCAGAGCGATGGGAACAAAAATCATAGTGTTATTTTTTTTTTAAAGAGCTTTTGAATGTTGAATGTTTCACAAGGCATCTGTTGTTTGGTAGCTGGAATTGTTGCGCAGAATCCTACTAAACTTCGGCGCGTGTGTGTATGCGTGTGTGTGTGTGTGTGTGTGTGTGTGTGTGTGTGTGACGCATTTTTCTACAGATCACATCAACTTTACAATTAAGTAAATCACAAGTTTAGAAAAAACACAATGTATTTGAATGGTGTTTGTGGCTTTGAAAGCTGCATAATTTTCTTCACTCTCAAAGGAACAGTTAATCCTTTGCTTTATCCCCCAAAAAAAGTCAAAATCACACATTTTTTGTAGATGCTCCATGTGTTTTCATATTGACCCAATTACATTATGTTACGTTATGTATGCTACGTGTAAAATAAATTGAGAATTTGATTGAATTTAAACACTAAGTATGATCACATTATTTATTTTAAATTCTGCCGTCAATTTGCGAGAGAAACTGTGACTAAAGAACCAAATTGATTACATTTGTTTCTGTCAGAACTAGTAAGAGTATAAAAGTATGAACTAATTATTTAAGTTGTGACTAAAATAAATGTGCGTGCGTGTGTGCCTGCGTGCGTGCGTGTGCAGTATATTAAATATACTTCCAACCAAATGTTGTTTAACCACTATTTCAGTCTCCGAGCATAAACTACATGTTTTTGTGTTGATCCGTGCAGGCTTGTGGCAGCATATCAGTGCGATAATAAGGTGTTTAATGTGCCTCTTCCTCCCTGAATCCTTGCCTTAGGCAGCAGGTCGAGTGATGTTGAAGCAAGGATACGGCAACATTATCAACACAGCCTCCATGGCCAGTCTAATAGGTGAGTGATGATTCTATTCCCCCACCATCTCTCTGGAGCCCCTCCATGTCTGCTTTTAATCTCTCCATTTGGCGTGGAGAGTTGGTTCGAGAGGAGGAGGAGTGGGGCGGGAGGCAGGGAGAGTTAAATACATTTGTGCTGTGCAGCAATGTGCGGGAGTGCACATCACATTAAATAGTTTTTACCCTCCGACTGAAAGTCGTCAAAATGGCCTTCTGGACCATTACAGTGGTTGGAATAAGGAAATAAAATATATATGCATTCATACTTTCCAAACAGGATAAGCCGGCTCTTCTCCTTTGCAACTTTTACCCCAGTTAAACTGTTGTGTGCCGACGCATCCGGCCCTGCGTGCGGTAAGCAGAGCAGGAAAGTGTCGGGGATTGCGTCTCGCTGAGGCGCTTTTGCATCATAATAAACATCCCCTCTCTGCGGAGCTGTCTGGAGGATGTGGAAGGCAACCTGAGGTCCAACTTGGGAGGGGCGGGTTCCTGTGCCTGCAGCCTTGTTTGAACAGCGGAAGACACTTTCAGAGTTTAGTCAGAGCCCTAGTAAAAGCCTTGTATAATGTGCCCCCCCCCTCCTTTATCCAACAGGTTCCTCCAGAGGAACAGCAACACTTCATCAGCAGTAGAGTCAAATCGCCAGTAAACCACCGCGCCATATGGGCCGCTGGTCCTGACCACAGGGGCATGCTGGTAAATAGAGGGCCGGCGTTTTAAAAAAAATGATCAATTACTCACATTACGTGCAGTCCTTCAGGAATTTACTTTATTGGTCTGGACATCTGTTATAATATTGTCATAATGTGTAATCAGATGGGACCTGTTCTAGCCAAGTGGAAGCCCAAAAAAAGCAGCCGTAAACGGCCAATTAAAATGCACAATGACAGCTTTTTGTCCATCTGCTGAATAGAACGTGTGTGTGTGTGTGTGTGTGTGTGTGTGCGTGTGTGTGTGTGTGTGAGTGCCCCCTGCACACACACACACACACACACACACACACACACACACACACACACACACACAGTCCTGACCATCAACCACCATTTTTTTCTTTCTTTTAACGGCCAGCAGCTCAAAGACACCCAGACAGGGAATATCCAAGTAGATACGAACACTATCGGCTGTGTGATGACCTGACAGAGGGATTGTGTGACTCTCGCTCTCGTACCTGCAGATCTCGGCTGCACATCAACGTACGTTACAACAGCCGCGGCAATTCTGGGAAAAGAGTACATCATTTGAACTCCAGAGGAATTTCAAACGTAAAGGCGTGCCTGATGGAGGGCATGTTTCCTCTCCCACTTGAAATGGGCAATAAGCAGCAGGGTGAATGTTAAAGAGGGCTTTGGAGAATACTCTCCTTCTACCTCCCTTTCCCCTTCTCTGGGGATTACTGCTCTTTAAGACGTGCGAAAAACATCAATGCAGGTTTATTTAAAGGATGAAGGCATTTTCTGAATGGTATTTTGGGGCCGTATCATCAGGTCTTGAGCGAGGATTAGTGCTGTTAGGCATTTTTGAGCTGTGTTTCCTGTCCTGATAAGTCGGATTTCACCTTCAATCTGCGTGTAAGCCCTGGGCTCTGCTCCTCCTCGCCTGCTCCTCTGAGGTCCTAGCCTCCCCTTATCCAGCCCGGCCCAACCTTCCCATCCTCCGCTATCTCGCCCACACGCTGCACACAATCCCACTCTAAAAGCTACGATTCCGTTGCTCCACCTTTTTTGTTTTTTTTTTACATCTTATTTCTCCCCAAACTTTTTACATCCACCTCGCACATTTTTCTCCAGATCTTCATCCTGAGCAACGTACGCGGGATGCTGCTGCTGCCTTTTTCCCCTCCTTCTCCCCAGGACTCGTCCCTGGTCCCTGCTTTTCCGCAGCTGGCCGGTATTTATCATCCCGGCCTCACACTGAAGCCATTTGGCAGTCAGATCGGCGGGTGACGAGGTTAACTACTAAAGTTGTATGTAACTTGGAGCCCTCCTTGTGATGATTAATCAACCGGCAGAAAATGAGCCCCTGTCCCGTTATCCCATGCAGTGTGCAGCATCTGTGATGGTCAAGGCAAACAAATGGCTCCCTGTCTTTTGTTGCTGAGGACAGAGCATAACTGGACATTACAAGCGATTAATTTTACATGGCCTTCGTCCTCGGAGTCCCCGGCAGCTAATGGAAGAGCTTTTTATGTGGTGACCAGAGAAACCACAGGAGCAGCAATGCGAAATGTATATGTTGTCAGCTATTGTGAGAAAGGTTTTTCTTTTTTTATTCTTTTATTTCCTCATTATAAAGAAATTACTGCTGAAAAAATAAAAAGGTATTTTTAAAATGACCACCTTTAGAATTGTGATAGTGCATACCATTGTCAATAAATGTTGTCTTTTATGAGAAAAACGACAACCTGCTGTGTTGTGTCCGTTTGCGGTAACTGATTTTCTTTTTCCACGTTCGACCCTGCAGTCCCCCATCCACAGAAGCAGCTTTCCTACAACACGTCCAAGGCTGGAGTGGTCAAACTGACTCAGACTCTGGGCACTGAATGGATTGACAGAGGAGTGCGTGTCAACTGCATCTCCCCGTAAGTGCCGTTCACTCTTGGCCGCCTTCTTCTCTTGTGCCAAAAGACACTTTCTTTGAGTGTTGCGAGGGATCGAGCCGTAAAGTGATTAGTATGTGTTTTTGCTTTCATATGAAGAGCCCTGTTGGAGAACAATGCACTAATTTAGGTCCTCAAACAATACATCTGCGCTTAATTAGATGACGTCTTAAGGGATGAATGAACCAAACACTTGCTCTAATTGTTCTATTCAATTAGGGGAACACATTTGCAACCTCACTCTGAGTGTTCGGTGCAACAATGGCATCTTGTTTGTATCTATTTGTCTGTGAAGCTGTGCAAGGGAGGAGGAGAACACAGGAAGGTGGGTGAGGGAGGAGGAGGAGAGGGGGGTTAAGTGAAGCATCCCTTAGCCCCAGTCCTCCCTGAACAAAATCCGTCCGGTGGCAGCGGGCGAGCCAGGCCCAGTCACAGCCCCAGAACAAAGCCCTCGCACACTCGCGCCACGCTCCACTTTATTTATCGGCAGATTGTTTGCTAATTTTAATTTGCACAGAAGCAATTCTCTCTCTCTCTCTCTCTCTCTCTCTCTCTCTCTCTCTCTCTATCTCCCCCCCCCCCACACACACACACACACCTCCCGTCGCTAACTGGTCGTCTCAATGGGCCTGCTGATTTCTTTGAAGTGACAGTCAGTAAATATGCATAAAAAAAGAAAAGAAAGGGGGACACAATTAGCGCTCACGAGGTTGACTGGAGCCCGATTCCATTGGCAACTTTCGCCGCAGCGGTGATAAGCTGCATTATCTAGAAAATTGGCTGAGGGAAAACAGTACCTCTGATTGCCAGCAAAGGTTCCAGATAACAGGGCGGCTGAAGAGAAATATAATTGAGGTGGAATATGTTAACCAAGGTGTCACACGCTCCTTGGAAGTGCTAATTTAGCCAAATGTTGGAATTCCATATCAAGGCGTCAGGATGCGACGAACAATGATTCGGGCCTCGCGGCTTTTAGTCACTGTCACGTCAGTTGTGTCGGGAGTCAGAAGTCGTCCTCGTATTAGGCGCAGGCGGGCGTGTTGACATATTTATTCACATGTATGCTCTGTGATACCTTTTTATTTTTTTTGTGGAGGGAACTACACGTGTATAGTTTTGGCGTCACTTAACCAAAACACCTGTTTTTCATCTATATCGCACCCAAATTCTGTCTCGACATCAGAGCAGCTGAAGCAGATGTCAATCACAAATTGCATGTAGAGTGCTTAACCGAAGCCCTTGAGCAAATCACGCCACCTCTCTACTCCCCTCCCCACCACCACTCACCCGTTGGCTCTTCCTGAGATGTGCCAGCAGTAAACATCATCAGAGATGCCATGCCCTGCCCTTTCTTCAACGGATAATTGGGTTTATTTTTGTCACCAAAGTGGTGGCTCTGAAACAACGCTGTCACTCCTGCCTCTGAGTTGTGATGCCTTCTGATTTCATTGTGTGTGTTTTTTTTTTCTCCCCCCCCTTACCCCCCTTTACTCCCCCATCCTCTTTCTCCGTCTCTCTTTTCAGGGGGATTGTTGACACCCCTCTCATCCACTCGGAGAGTCTGAGGCCTCTGGTGCAGCGCTGGCTGTCAGATATCCCTGCTGGTAGACTGGCTCAAGTGACAGACCTGCAAGCTGCAGTGGTCTACTTGGCATCTGACGCCTCCGACTACATGACAGGGCATAACTTAGTCATAGAGGGTGGGCAAAGTCTGTGGTAGATGAAGAGATGAAAACTTTTTTACGGTTTTTTTTCCTCTTCTCTCTCTTGGGATTAGTCTCCCAAACAGGTGGCATTCACATTATCTCCTTTTTATACATTCACATCAGTCCCAGCTTAAATCTGTTCAACCTTTTTGAGAGTTAAGATCTGTTTTATCGTGTGATGAGAAGATAACCTGCGTAGAGAGGCAAAGTCCTGCTCCTTCCGGTCCTCATACCTTATTGTAGGTCAATGGCGGGAGACATGTATTTTTTTGATCCCGTTGGAATCCTGCCATAAATTACTAAGGCTGGGCTAAGTTGAAAAAAATGAACTGATGCATGATTTTTCTGAGATTAAAGGCGATTAATCGCATTATGTTTCAAATTCAATAATGAAGTCTAAAAGAATAGATTGCTTCATTTGAAAGTAATGTTTTCAGAACAATATAACAGGAACGCTCGGAGCAACAGCAAGTTAACAACAGTGTATGAATCTTTTTTTTTTTTTTTTAGAGCAGGTACCAGAAGAAACATTTGTCTTTTAGCAGGGAACAACATAAACAGTTTGTTCAGTAGTAAGGGTGCTGTTAGAGACAAAAGACTCTTTCTTTTGTCCATGTTCAAACAGTAACCTTAAATAAAATTTAGAAACAGTCAAAGCATGTGAAGCAGGAAGATCATGTTCAATTCCAGACAGAGTCTTGTCACACGATGAAAAAGTCCAAAAATGCCTGTGAAGGTAATCTGTTACTGTGAAACTTGTCGTAACTTTTTCTACATGTTATTTTGATCTTTTTTTAGAGTTTAAATGCTGCTGAAATACACTACAGTTTTCATACATTGTTATAGCAGTTTCATACAAATGCAGTTCAACATGCTTTGCAGAATATGGTGGTTTTGTACAATGACGAATAAAAAACGCAGCTTCTGTGCAGGTGTACATGCCCTTGTGGAATTTGTGATTGACCAAATAAATTGGAACATATAAGCTCCAGTGTCTGCGGCCTGTTATTACAGTACATCTATGTTTAAATGTTCCCATGAAATACACCGAAAGCACCAGAACGATTGGTTCAGTGATCGCCGCCATTGGAGCCAGAGTTGTGTCGTGCACCTTGACTCCCTCGCGTCCTCTGGTCCAAGACTCTTGTGTACCATATGCAGGATTTACAGCATCCTGGTGCGCCTCTTTCCAGCTCTTCCTGGTCAAATAGTCCCCACCCTCCCACACAAGTGGTGCTTGTGAGCGCCATCTTAATTGCTCCATTAACTGTTTGTGCGCTGAAAAACAATACTTAAAAGGAGAGGTCAGCCGAGGACGTGACCCCGGACGCTGCAATTATACGAAAAGTAGTCGGCCAATTAGCGCCCTCTGCAATGTGACACTGTTGCTGTTTATGTGGGCAACTTCAACTTCTCACTGTTAGTGACCGATCGCTGATTTACATAATTGAGGGATTGGTCATTAATGGGAATGGCGTGTGAGAGGATCCCATTAAGATATGGAGTGAGATCTGATCATCTCCTCTGCTCCGTGCTATTTATCTCCAGCTGCATTGGCCCGTTAGAAATTATTGGGATTCTTATCCTCGTACTTAATGGCAAAATATCAAAGTTTGCCGCAGTGTGTGTGCATGCGAGGTCTCGCTGGATGTGTTCACACAAAGGCAAATTGTCTTTTTTCTTTTTTTGTTGGCCATTCGCCTCTTTTGCCACTGAGGGGCAGTATAAAGACAGGCAGCCACAACACTGAGACAAGGACACAATGTTACAACAAGAGGTTATCACATTATTTGCTATCATCTAAAGGTAATAACAGTGAACTCTGTCTTACCTGCATGACATGCAATAAGTACACCTCTCCAATTCTAGTGGGCAAACAGCTCAAAGTGTGTGACAATCAAAGAAAGGCTGAGCAAATACTCATATTTTCAATTAAAAGTGGTTTGATAGTGGACAGTTGCATTTCAAATGCATTAAAAAAAATGTAATTGTCATCATATTCCAAGAGGAGATTGGAGCAGCCGTTAGAGTCCAGAGTCGATGGAGTGCAAATATGAATCTGTGACACTATAAATGATAAATTACTAAATCTATTTGCATCTACGGACCAAATCTTTACCCAAGCCAAATAGGATCCCAGCTAGCGACCTGAGTGTTTTTCATTCTTTTCAACAGTTTCAACAGAGGATTGTTGCATCTACAAGCCTCACAAAAGGGATGCAAACACACAGTTGAGGCCAATAGCTGCTCTTTCAAGCTGCTCACTGTCATTATTCAGCGGCTAAACTGTTGTTTTTCTCCGTCATGTTTTGCACCATATGAGACTCTTTCACAGCCCACTTGGAGGCCTTGTTTTCCTTTACAATTGATGCTAAAAGGACCATATCTATAATTTGAGCAGCAGTTTGTGATATCCTCTTGAATGCCATACAGTGGCCTGCTTCATGAAGTGTAAGTGATCTTGAATCTATTATTTATGACCTCCTTTTGCTACCATTACACTGCCGAGCGGGACCCTGTTGTACAAAGCGCTGTTGTGCTAAACAGTTCTCCAGCAGAAGAAGAAAAAAAGGGCACTTGCGCCCTCGCACTCGAAATCAACTTTGATTGATGCTCGGCTCTGTCACGGTATGCAACATTTTACAGCAGCAGGCGTTGGGAGGGAGACCCGGGTCGATGGCGAACAACACGATGAGGCAATATGTGTTGCTGAGCAAGAGGTGACAAGAGGACCCAAGGGTTTATGGATGGCATATTAACATTTGACAATATCAATACACTTTTATCGATGGATTATGGCGTCCTGTTACATACCCACTCACTGAGGTGTTTGAGGATGAAATGTTACCCCCTTATAAATTGAGTTGAGCCCCCTGGTGCCATCATCTTGAGGTGGGCCTGTGCAACAGCGAAGGGAAAATGTCAACATTTATCTTCTAATAACGTCTAACTCAATGACCCAAAATGATTCAATTTGACTAATTACCTCATGGAAAATCTGATCGTCATTTTGCTTCAAACCCAAAGTAAAGCGTTCACTTTCTAAACCCCTCGACTTGTCCCTTTGGAAAAAAAAGGCTAAAATAACATACCCAAAAGGAATCAGGAATAGCTCCTTTTATATCCTCTGATCGGTAAGAAGCGAAGGACGATGAATCTGTTGTAAGTAAACTAAACTATATTACTATTCCATGGGAAATAGAGAAGCAATGAAGAAAACAATAAGATCATTATTATTATTCTCACCTCGTATAAAAATCTCAATTTCAGAGGCAATATCATCATAAAAATTAAGATACCATAGGCAATGGTGCAACTGAATGTCTCCTACTACGCTTTGATTTCCCCTGTAACTAAACTTTTGACGGAAATACGCTCAAATACAACATTTATGATAAATGTGTTTCGTCCGTGTCTGCTGTTTACACGCCGACTGTTTAATGGGTGTTAACAAGAATAAGTATTTCCATATGTTACAAATAACATATGTTACAAATAACATTAATTTCCCACTTTTTTTGCTAATAGTCGCCCCATGTTGGCCAGAAGAGAGAATGCAATAAAGTCACTTCCGCATTGATTTCAGTTATCAAACATTCTGGTTTCCACCCGTTCATATCTGTGTGGTTTACTAGTTGACATCATCGCTGCAGACATGTAAGTAACTGCAATTTGGAGTTTTGGGTGAAAATGACAGGAACATAGATGTGGTCTGATTAAAAATTTTGATGACAATTTGTTTGTATATTTCCAAAGTTTATTTCTACACGAGTTGATATATCAGCTTTTAGGGCCGTGGATAGACGTTTTGTTACCTCCGGACAGCGCTTCTCCTGCTTCCAGTCTTAATGCTAAGATAAGCTAATTGTCTGCTTGAACCAGCTACATGCCGGCAAGAAAGCAAACTAGAGTAAAGTAATGCAACTCTAATTGTTCTTCTGGGACTAAAACCACAAACTGGACAATAATTTGAAGTTTGCGTCTATTTAATTCTCCTTATGAATGCACCAACTGTTGACCGCTGTTTCATTGTGATCATGAGAGGTTGCATCAAGTTAGATAAGCCTTTTGTGTTCCCGTGTGTGTGTGCATGTGTGTGTACATGTGTGTGTACATGTGTGTGTGTGTGTGTGTGTGTGTGTGTGTGTGTGTGTGTGTTGCACTTGACTTGCTGAAGGCACTGGATCATTGTCTACCAATGTTTGTTATCTCATGTGTTATTCATTGAAAAAGCTGTTTTGCTGTTTGCTCTCCTCATGCTACGTGCTGCCTTCACATGAGGTCACTTTAACTGGCTGCTGTGTGTACTCGGATGGATTGCCAATAAATACAAGTGTGAGGACTTTGTCAAGCTGCATTATTAGAACATATCGTATTCCCTTTGGATACATGTGAGGTGAGCAGGCTTTCTTAAGAACTTAGCTTTTTTTTTTTTTTTTTTTACCCAAACCACGTTTCACATACTTTAGTTGTGTTCCCTTCTTAGTTTCTTGGCTTTAAAACGCAGGATTTGTCATAATTAAATCAAAACATACCTGATGTGTTTTTCTTTCATTATTTGCCGTGACTGCAATAACACAGATGTGTTCCGGCTGCATCGTCTTCCCCCTTGATTTCCCTGTTTGTATGAGATATGATACACATGCTTTTACCAAACATGATTATGATTGGTTTTATTTTCAAAGATGCCTCCTATGACATCTCAAGAGGTGTCCAAAAAACAATCCAAACGTCCACACCCTGCGTCCACGTTGTAAATGTATCAGGCTTTTATTCCCCGTTAATACTGAGCCGGGGAAACATTGCACTCTGAGTTCTCTAATTACAATGCAGCTAATGTGTTATTTCCTCCCCATGTGGGATTACTTTCATCTTTCCCATTAAGATGCACATTTTGTTTGGATACTCAAATTACAAACCCCATATTAAATCTGACTGTGCAAAAGGCATTGATCATAGGCCCCGATAGCTGCACTCCAACTTTGATTTAATTTGCACTTCCATTAATATCTATGAGACGTCCGATTGTCGTCTTGGGCATATTGATGGTATTGTAAGCCCTGCCTTCATATAATGTTCCCCAGCGGCAATGAGGAAATGTTACAGAGAATTAGGCCGAGAAGCAGGCTCAGTGGAACTGGCACTGCAGTCGGAAATTCATTACCCTAATAAATAGAGAGGGGGGATAGAAAGCGAGAATCTTAAGAGAAATTTCTCTCTTCGGCTCCACACAAAAACACACAGAAAAAAAGCACTCACTTTGGCCCGACTGTGGATGACTGTTTCTTTGGTGCTTCTCATTATTGCTGCCAGTGCGCCTATAAGGGTCTTCTGCTGGGACCATGAGAAGTCTTTAAAACGTGCCTGGTGATGATTCAATAGAAAAGCAGTCACTTTCTGGCCCTCCATCATGACGGCTTTATGTCTCCATACTGAGCCATTTGGTCACGTGTGTCTGCGCATCTCCTCCGATCATTTGCAACAATGAGAATTGAGGCCCAAATCCCATTAAAAGCTTTCAGAATATAGAAACGAAATGGACACCATTTAAAGAAAACACAATACAGTGGTGGTGGAATCGTCGCGACGCTCAGATACGTGTCGAGCCGCGCTGATTCCTTATGTTGATTAATGAAGTGCCAACTGAGTATATGTACTGTTGTCTTCCTTTGTTGAAAGCCCTGACACGTTGCTCTCTGCGGGGAAAACACCACCGCAGCCGAGAGACGTGACTTATGCTGTAATTAATGCAATCATGAGGCTGAAAATAGCTGTTGTTGCAACTAGAAAAGAAGAAGAAGGGGAAAAAAGCGACAATGAAGAGCGTGTGAACCCGGTGGAGGAGGAGGACACGTTGTTGGGCGGCATCCTCCGAGGCCTTGAGCTCTCCCGAGGCTCGCGGTGCATCTTTCAGTGAGCAGCACCTCTGAAACACATACGTCTCTCACTGCGTCCCCGGCTTTCAGACCAGACACTGCCAGCTTTTTCGGTGGATGGTACAATACCCCCCCCCCCCTCCTCCTTCTCCTACCTTTTTTTGTTTAAAAAAAAAGGAGGTCTCCGCTTCTCTTCTGCCAGAGTGATTCATTTGCGGGTCATTAAAAAAAAACTCGTCTTTTGAAAGCGTTGGTCTGCTCAGGTGGCGGAGCCTGTGCGATGGGGGGGGAGACACGTCGTAAATAAAGGGCCGCTGCGTTTCGAATGCCATAAATAGGGGACACCTAAGGACCTCGCATGATTGCAGACATCTAATCATTTAATTTATGCGTGTCTAAAGGAGCCCTCATTAACATTCAAGTAGCACTCATCTGTCTAGCGGGATCACTCCGAAGGCTGCGTCGCTCTCAGATGGAGAACCTATCTGTTTGGGCAACACAGCAAGCTCTCTCTCTCTCTCTCTCTCTCTCTCTCTCTCTCTCTCTCTCTCTCTCAATGTCATGGGAGACACAGCATGCAACTCTCATAACTTACAGTGTGATTTGTGACCAAGCGATTGTGTTGATGTTAATGCGGGGGAGAGACCCTTTGACAAAGTTAAAGTCGTATTCTGTAGGTCACAGTGCAGTGTCGGGATCAACACGACTGTGTGTGTGTGTGTGTGTGCGTGTGCGTGTGTATGTCTGTGTGTGTGGGGGCAGATTGTCTAAGCTTTTTTTTGCCATCCGGACAAAAGGTGCATCTGGGACTGTATTTGCAGATGATCATCGTCAATCGGCCCTTTTGATGAGGACAAGTGAAGCTTGTGATGTTTTGACTTTTTTTTTCAAGACTGTCTGAAGTCTTTGTTAGCGCTGCGATACTGTAACACACCTCAGCGTCTGCACAGCAGATGCATGCACGACAGAAACTCAATAATAATTGCTGTGGATTGCTTTTGACACGTGGCGGTTGCTGACAGCTGCTTTGTTCTATGGTCAGATTCCATATTTAACACAT
This sequence comes from Clinocottus analis, assembly GCF_023055335.1. NCBI lineage: Eukaryota > Metazoa > Chordata > Actinopteri > Perciformes > Cottidae > Clinocottus > Clinocottus analis. The sequence continues at coordinate 8,361,169 of NW_027176042.1, read as the reverse complement.
CAAAGAGTTGGGATACTTCACACTCTGGGCTAAGGACTGATAGCAAGTCTGACACTTTGCTGTTTGGAGAGGGGAGAGTTGGTCTTTCTCTGGCGCGGAATAAAGTCAAGATGAGTCCTTTTTCTTTTGTGCTTTCCTGCCAGATAAATTAAGTTATACTTGGGGCACTCCTTCACAAGGAGCGCAGTAAACACCGTAAGCGGAAGTGCCATGTTTACAGTTATGATGAAAGAATTATTGGCAGGAAGTTCCTGCAGCATGAAAGCATTCTTAAAAAACTGTCCCCTAACATAAGTAATCTGTTCTGGAGGCACCGGGCTCTCATAGCGAGCATGCTCTGTGGTTGACACTGTGGAAATGTCTTTGAAGAAAATGATAACTTTACAATTGGATGATTTATACCAGTGGTGATTTTTGTTTAACCCTGACCTGATCACCTTTCTTTAGTTAGCCATGCATCACGGGGCTATGGCAAGAGCAGGGAACCAAAAACACAGACGCTAATGTGTAAGGAATGGGTTTATCTGCTGCAACGGGAGCTGCAGTCGTTAGCATGACCTGCTAACTAGCTCTCTGAAGCTGGAAGTAGAACCCAGGGTCACTCCCAAGGTCAAGAATGTTGTCAATGGACTACGTCATTTCGTAGTGCCGCGGGTAACTTAAACAGAAAAAAGCCCAATTTACAACCAGCAAATCCACTGTGTAGTATTTTCCTCACTGAGTGCATGCCGGGGGAAGCTACTGTATCAGAGTTTAGGATTTAGCATGGGTTCAACATCAGCAGAAACAACCGTGGTGAACGTTACCCAAGATAGATTTACTTTGGCCGCAACACTTTGGTTAATCCTCCTAGAAGCTCTTCCATTTGAACAAGCAGTTTTATATTAATCAGCCAAACAGATTCATGTTCAAATAGAATAAGATGTCCATGTAGAAGACATGGATCATCGCCAGCATGCTCATGAGGTTGATTTCTTGCCGATAGGACATGTGTAGTTTTAGCTTAAGTCCAATGCGTATTCGAGACCCTTCCACAGTTTTATCATTCTTAAGAGTAAACCGGAAACATTCAAAGGTCAACCTGATACTGCGTTTTCAACCAACTCTTGGGTCTATCCTCTGCTCACAGTAATCAGCTAGCTCGCCAGCTGATCAAATCTACCAGCGACAGTTGTCATCGCCAGCAAAATCGTCTGTTTCTGGCTATAGAATGTTAAACCCTCTTTTCTCTTCCTCTGTTTCTGTTCATCAGCACAAGCCTCGAAAACTGACTGATCCCGAGTCAGTGTATAGCTCTCATTGGGTTTGAACCAAGACGGCCTCGGGGAGAGTGGACTTGAGGGTGATGTGATAAGTACCCTCATCATCAGCCCAGAAGACCTGCAACACCCCCACTTTATAAGGTGAGGCGTAGCAAGGCGGGGGCCCTGTAATGGCTCTGAGTTAAACTCCTAACCGATGCACAAGGAGGGAGAGAGGCCCGCTCTTCTCTATAGGCAGCATTCAGCATTCAATTTGATGTCTCTAACAAGAACACAATAAATTGTTCCTCATTATTCAGTAATTAACTCCAATGCGCCGGGTCCCCATCCCCCTGCGCCTCGCTCTAAATCACCACCCTCCTCCCCTCCTCTCCTCCTGCTACACAGCTCTTTAATTTCCTCTATGCTGTGGGGGGTGCAGGCAAAGAACGGTGGAAGGGAGGGGGGAGCACACACAGCTTGATGCACTCCATCATTCCCCTTGCCACCTTCTTGTCACCCCTTCCACCCTTTCCGAGCCACACCCACCTCCATCTACCACCCCCTCCCACCCCCATGCCAGCTCCTCCACCACCGTGTGTTCTCGCTGCAGGAGCACCTGCAGGTTAAAGGAGGGAGACATGACACCTGAGCCGATGGAAGGGGGGGGCTCCAGTGACGTTCAACCAAGCGAGATCGCCATGTCCTATCAAGGCCCCCGGTGCTGCTCGCTGTCTTTTTTTTGCAGGGCTTTCCCCTTCCTTCTCTGCTCTTAATTGTTAAAATGAGGTCATTAATTGGAGGCTGAGTCAAATCACCTGTCATTTCAGCTGGGAATCAACTGCTGATTGAAAGGTATCATAAAAACCCGCCCAGGGCCTGTTTTTTTTTTTTTGCGTTGCGTTGCGTTGCCTGCTGGGAGCTCCCTTTGTGCGTTGACAGTCTCTGCCCATGGGCACACAACTCACTTTACTTTTTTTCTAGTGGAGATTAGGCGGGTAGTCTTGGGTGACACACATCCACGCGCGTGGCCCAAATATAGAATCAAGAGAGTCAGTGGTGTCAGGCGCAATTCCTGGAGGATGTTGTGGGGAGTGTTCGTTTTCCACTGTACTATTATAACGCCCCTGACCTAATTGAGGATGATGCTCACACACACCACTTCCCTATATGAGAGTCAGGTCAGGTTCATTTGAGGGGGTAATTGTGAAAGTGGCACGTAAACTAGGACAATAGAACAAATGACAAAAGAAATTAGGACAAATGGCAAATTTCTCGATAGATTATTAATAAATGTAGAAATATCCCATGAGTGTAGTCCCGCTGTAAACATAAATGGCCTGGACTTGACTGTGTTTTGTATTGTTTATGGTCTTCCAATGCCATAATGTAGTGACGCTAAATGTTATCTTGGCTCTAGCCGTATTGTGCAGCTTGGGTTGCGAGTCCAAATGGCTGATGAGATACACACGCAACCCATATTTAAAGTCACGTCAAGCCGAATGCTCCCAAACAGTCTTCACCTTGTGACAGCTACATTGCGCGCCGTGAAGGTACAGAGAGCGCTACTCTCAGCCACTTAAAAATGCTCCATTTGCTTAAGAAAAATCACGGTGAAAATGTTGGCAATATTAACACAGAAAGACCATTAGAAAAAAGAAGAAGAAGAAGAAAAAAAAAACAGGCTTAAATTATTCCGAAGGCACAATGCTACGCAAAGCTTCAGGACCCCATTTTCCACATGGACTTAATCCTGAGGAACGCTACATAAGATGCTGACAAACCCGCTGTTTGAAATAAAAATTCTCTAAACACATGGCATTAATATTTAATGGGGCTGCTTCCTCGGGAGGCCACTCTGGGCTGCAGCGCTGTGTCTGAAGGGAGACAGAATTAGTGCTGTGTGCTCTGAAGGAAGAGCAGCCTCACACTAATGAAGCGATCAGGGCCTGAACTCTAAAGAAACCTCATATCCGATTAGCGAGCAGAGATGCATGTAAACACGAGGACGCGGCACGCGATTAGATCACTTTGTTAATGCGAGTCTTGTGTCACCAAACACAACAGCAGAAGAGCCGTGTTTTTGAAGTGTTCTCGCTAGCAACAACACATCTAATCACTTCAGTGTTAGGGTTTCTTTTTTTTCCTTCACCCTCTCTGCACAAGTGTTTCGAATTAAGCCGCGAACTAGCACGCGAGCTAATGGGTTAACTTCATCCGCTGAGCAGCCGTTAAGGTGCATGCGTGTGTTGTGCGGCAGTGAAAACCACCTGACCTTGTCCACATCCGCCCCGGCCCGGCATCTGAGCCCGGGCCAGTAAAGGACAGGCCATTTGGATGTTATTAAAAGGAGAAGAAAAGAAAAACTAAGCCCACGCTACTCCCAACACCATCAGGTAATTTGAAAGAGATCCAGCGATTTTAAGACGTGCAGATGTTTTCGCTTTAAAACTGGCATCTGTTTATGCAGATGCACTTTATGTTCCAAAAACCACAAAGGACCCCTGATAGGTTTTATGGAGCAGTATCAGCTCGAGCACTCAGCTTTGTAATTGTGCTGCAGCAGGTAATGAGAAAATTGGTCGCAAGCGGTGTTCCCTGTAGATGTAACCCGCAACGTACAATTTTGCACAGCATGTGCAGTATCTACTTTTTTTTGTGGTCTGTGCAGTGGTGTCTGAGCTCCTGTGTGGCTTTCAGGAGGTCTGGCGTGGTCACAGTTTAGAGGCTAATACTGCAAGAGGACCGATTCCATCTAAAACATGTGCACAAACAGCAGTCTTAATTCAGCTTACCGCAGGAAATAGTGTGTAAAGTACATATGAGTTAGCTTATTGTTATATTCAGTAGGGAAAAATAAATTATGTCTTGTTTGTATCTAAACCCGTTGGTTTCCCATTTTAAGAGCAACTGATTTTAATAGGATTTGAACAAAATGTTTCAGTCTGGTTTTCATATACTAACAAAGCTGAAGCAGCTGAGGATTTCCTGATGAATGCAGACCAATCGCTGTTTGTGCTGTGTGACTAAACTGCTATTTTTAACACAACAATTTTTGTAATTAAAAGAGGGAGGATGTTGGGTTATTTTCTTTGCAGCTGCACCCGCCTGGTTTGAATATTAGCCGCCAAACAATTTTTGTCCTGTATTAGAAAAGCACATGCAAACCACATATGCCTTAATATGGTAACACATAATATTGACCAATATGTCATGTTATCAGGATGTTAATATAAACACATATTCATGGTTACATACAGGACACAATTAGACCATTATTTATCTTTATATTGAATCCTCCATGTGCTGCCGTCAGTAGAGTAAACTGAACATTTGTTTTTAAAAAAAAAAAAGAGTCACATGCTATCACAGCTCTAACATGGTCAACAGTTAGTAACAGACATTGTGGATTGGAGACTTTCTTAAAAGTTATAATATTTGGGGGAAAAACAGTAGTGTAGAAGCACCAGAAGATTCTGGGTTTTGTGTTTCTCATAACGGGTTATGTGTCCTTGTCCACTGACAGTGAATGTCAGCTTTGCTGCAAATAACAGATTTTTGAAGCTCACAATATGTTGGTTTTATTTAGACGATTGTGTTTCACCGACAGAAGTTTTGCAATGTTTTGAGACAATTACAGAGGTTGTATTTCATTATTTTTGAAGCCCGACATTGCAAACAAGTGGTGATTGCCACGTCGACTGTTAGTTATTTGTGAACCCATGATGTTAACTAGCTTTAGTAAGTTTTGCCAATATATATTTATTTGTTGAGCAAGTTATATGAGGTTCTACTTGAGTTTAACGCACCGAACAAGTTCACATAATTAGGAATATGCTAGCCTCAAGCTTTCAGAAAATCATTCGGTAGTTAATTTTTGTACCATTTTAAACATTATACATCACATATAACAATGTTATAGTTGCACAAGAATACGCATCTTTCCTTCAATATCTCAAGCAACGTTCTAGTTTACGCAAATGGATTTCAAACAGACAGTGGCATGAAGTTTCTTTACAAAAATGTACCAATTGTCAACAGATCTAACACGCAACATACTGCTAATAATGATTAAAGACCTCAGAATTACAGGGAAATTGAAGTGAAGCATCGCTTATACCGATAACACAATCCTTACTTCTTCAGTGATAAACGTGGCATCTGCCATTGGCTCTCTAGGGCTCAGTGGCAGTGTACAGTGTTAGTTCAGAGGGCAACTCCAGAATAAACTATTTCTGAGCTGCAGAGATGAAAGACGTGAAGTGAAATGATAGAAATCATAGTATCTGCTATACCCGTGATGGTGAATTATCAATTTCCCCGTGCAGTTCAGATCAAATAATCCCGCTTCCGCCGTTACCTCCGCGTATAACCGTGACGGCAGGAGACGGCAGTGCTTCTGACAACCGCACAATAATAGCCTCCTTGTTTGTAGAGTGAGGTTACTCTCTCGGCCTTTACATGTAATGACAGAAAACAAATGTTTGGTAATGGAAGATGATCCAGTAACTCTGTGTTGTGCTCCTCGGCTCTCACACTGACCTCCCTGGGAAACAAACGGCGCTTAAGTACAATGTTGTCCTGTGTGCCGTTCTGCCACTGACACAGCAGCCGTGCTCCTGTGTCTATTTCCCATTATGTGACAAGGACATATTTCAGACTGAAGTGATCCAAACAGTGATCTACCACTTGAGAGAACTGTCTTTGAGAACAGAGGTCGAGGGGAGCGGCAAGGACGAGTGTCCTACAAATGCCATATCCAACAGCTCCTGTGTTTCCAGTGGCACTTGATCTGAAATAGGCACGCTCAACAAGGGACAGGCTTCAAGATTTTTTTTTCCTTTTTCCCCCCTCCATACTTCAGAAAGACTATCATGTTGAAGCTGGAGTGCTTGTTGGTGTGTCAGTGTATCAACAGAGCAACGCAGGCCTCTAGGCCAGTGCATTGTTTGCGAGGTGCTCCCTCGCTGCATGGTGATTTGGTACGGTACGATTGAAATTCAAGACACTCCATTAGTCCTGATGTGAAGGCATTCAGTCATTCAGCATCTACAGTCGACGGTGAGCGTTGCAGCCACGATATGTCACAGCCAAGAACGAGGTCAGAAATGAAGAAATGTTTATTTGCAAAGCGCAGTTTGGGATGCGGATTAGTTAGCAACGACCCACTCTTAAAGAATACTAAGGTGGGTCTATTTCAATCAGGAGACATACAAACACACAGTCACATGCATAACAGATGGGTAACGTATACATTTATTGGTATTTTAATATCACAAACGCTTCGATTTGATTGTCGTAGAAATCCTCCACTTCACATGGGAATAGTCTGAGCTTTGATTATCCAACCAGCTTCTTCTCATGGTCGGAGATTAGATGGGGACTCCCCACTAGTGATAGCATAATTCAGACATCTCCATAGCCAACTCCAGGCAGTCGCCCGCATCTTGACAGGAACCGAACAGACCACAGTCCCAGTCATCGTCGCTGCTGGGCGTGGTGGTCTCCATTGCGGTGATGACTTGTTTGTAGTTGGGGCAGCAGTGGTAGCAGACTCTCTCGCAGGAGCCACGTATCATCAGGATCATGTCGTAGAACCGGCAGAAGAGACAGTTCAGGACAAATCCTGCACAGTCAACTAAGGGAGACACTTACAGTCAGATACGAGACATAGAAAACATGGTTTCATTACATTTAGTTATCTCTAAAAAAATAAATAAAAAAAAGGGCCTCTTCTCTTCACACGGTTGCAATATGACCTATTTGAGATGATGTGTGATGAATTGTGTTTAAACCATATCTTGGGACGTAAATCATCTAAGGTGCTCTTCAGTTGTTCCTTGAACATTTTAAAAGCCTTTGCTTCCTTTACACATGCATAATTTAGGAAATCATGCCTTGATCCCTCACAGAGAGAGACGAGCAAGAAAGCTGTTTGGAGACATAATCAATTACCAGGAGTCTCTCCTGAATACGTTGCCAGGAGCATTTCTAAGCTGCCCTGTGGTTGCAGCGAAACAATGTGCTATGTGTCTTCCCAGCAGCCTTTGCCAAATGGTGCCCCCATGGGTGCTATGAAGCATGAGATCATCAAATGACACTGACCATGAACAGTTACTCACCGACGGCATGTTGGGGCGGTGGAGTCCTTACAGCTTGTGTTGCAAAGACTTTAAAGGGACTCCTCTACATTATTTATTTTTTATTATGAGGGATTTGTTTGAGGCCGAATGATGCTAAATTTAAATGTTTTATTATTATTGATTTTAAGTATATTATTAAAACGTATGCCATTTAAATTGGTCGATGTGACTGTAGCACCACCTACCTATTGGCAAAAGACTGTTGCATTGTGCAGGGTCACCTGTATGTATTTAGTTGATACCGTACATACATTTAATGAATGTGGTTGCAATTTCTCAATGCATTCAAAAGTTATATCAGTTCTGCCTTTTTCACTGAAGGCATTTTATGGTAAAGCACAATAGTAACTCTGGAAATTGAGGGTGGCTGAATCATCTGCAAGAAAAATGACCCAATTTAGCTTCAACTAAAATATGGAAATATACTAAATCTGTTATTGAGATATGCATACTTCTACGAATAGACAGAAAATCCAACGATCATACAAGGCCACACATAATCACTTGAAGGTAATGATCCAGCGAGATGAAGTTACTACCAGCTAAATCTATGCTATTGAGGTCTTGAAGGGACGTTTGTTACCTAGCATTAAAGGCCATTTTGAGTGGCCTGAGTAATACCGTTTCCAATAAACAGTGGCAATAAAAAGTGATTCCTCAGACAGTAATTTTTATCAATATCTTTTATGTATCAATAAACCAAAAGAGTGTTTATCAGTGAACTTCAGAGTGATATCTTGATATATTACTGAACTTTAAATGGAGCTGTTTCCCCCTGGGCCCACCCTTTATGCTAAGCTAGGCTAACCCCAACTCCATATTTACTTCACAGATATGATATTGACAAACATTTTCTCATCTCTTGGAAAGAAAGCCTACAATGTTAAACTTTTTATTTGAGATATCATACGTACCTTAATTTAATATTTAATTTAATAAAAATGCATGAGAACATCAACAGTCTGTGGTGTCATCACTTATGCTGCTGCATCTATAGTAGCAAGTCTACTTTGTTGGCCTTTTTTTTTAGTCTCAGTCTTCTCTTTTTTGCTGTCGTTTCACTTTCTAAATTATTCACACATTTTCATAATTGATTATATGGACTGTATTTAAGCATTCTCAAAGCATGGGAGGCATACAGCTTGCAATTTGTCAGATTTTCTATTCTGTCTGTGGTCTGTGGCATTATTATTCTGCATATTAGTCATCGTTTATTTCATCAAAGCTATGTTTGGATGATAAAAGTTCATTTAATCACAGTTTTAGTGAGGACTCAACGCAACATTTGCTCCGTTGATCATTTCAACGGCTGTGTGCGAGGGCATCAGACGGGTGTGATAAAGCGCCGGCGTCACTGACCTCCCATGTTGCTCTGCTCAGAAGAAGACAGAGAGTCTGTGCTGGAGGAGGCTGCGTTGGAAGTCCTCCTCAGGTACGTTTTCAAAGAGAACAGAGGGGAGGAAGAGCTGTCACACTCTCTCGGCTGCTGAGTGCTTGTGTCTCTACCAGTCTCCCCCGGCTCAGTGTCTGCACAGGCACCGAGCCTCCAGTCGCTGGCTGGAGCCTCACTTGGTATTCTCTCTGCCCAAGAGACGGATGTTCAGGAAAAAAAGACCCGTCAGGTACAATTTGATTTAAGAATATAAACAACACACTGCCTAGAAAAAGCTGAGAGGCCTGGAGGTTGATGCAATGCACTGGTTTATCTGGTCAGCTTTAGATCATTTTGGAACCGAGCGAAACGTTACAATACGACACGACAGAATATACTATATACGATACGACATGATATGACATGACGCGATACAACAAGACATACGCGATGGAAATGACAAGTTTGTATGACAAGATACGATGTGATTCAAAAGACCCGATTCTATGCAAAACAATAGAAGTCAAAACAAAATCATACAAAACGAGATAATTCACAATTTGATACGATACAAAACAACACAACACTTGAGTAATGGATCACAACAAGATGTGATTCCATCAGAGGTGAGGGGTCAATGTTCGGCTCGACCCAAAGCAGTTAAACAAACTGTCACGTATGGCAATATCAAAGTTATAGACACATTCCAGCTAAATCGTTTTTTATTAGATGATAAAGTTACTCATAAAGTATAGGCCCTCCTCGGCTGCCTGCCTGCACACATCAAGGCGGTTGCTACAAAGCGGTGAATGCTAGCATATTTATTTCTGGCCGATTATTGACATTATTTGCCTGACAGCATTTATTGTGTAACCACTGAGAAACTGTCCAGCATCAGTAGGATGACTTTATTTGCTAAGGTGTGAGCTGTGTTGCTCGGCAGAGCGCAGACGCTGCTCCACTTTCTCCGGCTCCAGAGGTCTCACACTTACGGCCACTTACGGCCATAATCTCTCTCGTGTCAAGACCCCCATCAGATCTCAGTTTCTCATTTGGGGTTGAAATGCTGCACCGTTCCTGCTTGCTTGTATATTCTGAGCACTGTAGTTGAGCAACCACTTTATGTAGCGTTTTCTGTTGGAAGGTTTTATTTCCAAGAAACTTATGAACACAATTCTGGGACGCACAATATATTAATTTGTTATTTTGCATATTTTTTGTGTGTGGAGAAACTCCATACGTTTCTAGCTTACATTCAATAATAAATTAAATGTTAGTTAGTTGGTCGAGATCAGTCCGAACTTGTTTACCCTGCAAACTGGAAACTCTTAAAAGTTTCAAAATCAGTAAGGAAGATTCATTGCTTGGAAATTATTGATTGACAACTGTCCATTACCTCCTGATCTTTGAGAACCGCTCTGGTTCTTGCGGAGGCTCCCGCTAATAGACGCCACAGAGGCATATCAGTGGAGCTTGTGAAGCTTTATGATGTGTCAACACGTGAGGTCCAGCGCCTCAGTATCGTGTTACTCCCGGCTTCTGAAACCGCTGATGAGAAGTACGTCTGTTAGGTACGCACTTAGGAAATATATAAAAGCTCCACTGTTCACACCACACAATGTACGGTTTCTTCCTGAAGAGACAAATGAGCTGAAGTTAGGCTGTGAAATTTAATGTGCGGGAGTAGATCTGTTTGTTAACATCTGATTAAAGTAGATATTAATGAATTAATGCACTTTTCACCACCTATTCAAAATGAATTATTCACCGTTCCTTTCCCTGTTTTATTTAACGTTTAATGCCCGATGATTTATTCACACTCTCGACACATTTTTGAAAGTCGAATAAACTGTATTTGTCTTGCCTAAATTGTTGAAAGAGAGATACAAATGGACATGGCTCACTGATGTATTAGCCATTCTTAAGATTAAAAATAGTCCCGAAATAGTCTCCTGTGTTATCACCTTTTCGTCAGCTTGAGGTTTTCTCTTTTTCTCAGGGATTGGATGAGAAGTACAGAAGGCAGGGATCGGTATTTGAAGTACAACAAGTAAAAATGGACTTCAATTCAATGCCGTCTGTGTGTCTACGTTTGAGCCGAGAAACCACGTGACGATCCCGGATTATCAAATGAATTAAGTAAGAAGTGCAGCTGCTCCGTGCCCATGACCATTAGCTGATAGAGAAATAAGGCCTGCAGGCATACTATGCATTTTTCAGGTTCTGTTCCAGTGTTTCCCAGAGCCACGCTCACTCATTAGACACCACGGCCCTCATATCTGATTTCTCCTCATGTTTTCAATCAAAATGAACACTTGGACTTGCGGCACAACTAAACCACGGAACAGAAAAACATCCCCGCAGTTCAACGAGCGTATTCAAAGATTTGTTTCATTGCTGCGAAAATGGGATTTTTCTGGGGAAATTGTTCTCAAACTGTGCAACTTTTTTAAAAGATGTATTTTGTCAAGTATCCTGCACACCACAGCAGTAAGTAGACCTGTGAAATTGCTCCAACACCAGGAACAGGAGCGATGACACCAACGTCTGCGCGTTATCACAACAGAGATTTACAAGAAGCCGGATGACTCAATACTGGTGCTCAGCTTTTGAGTCCCATTAACCTACCTCCTCTCACCCACGCGGAGCTCTCCTCGGCAGTGTTTACTCTCCCTTTGTCTTTCACATCGGCTCTCAGAGTCATTTCATCTGCCATCTGGTCCATTGCATCACAAACAAGAAATGCACTTCTTATGACAAACCTGATTATCTCAAGCAAAAAAGAGGTGTCTGCGCACAGCCGAGGCCAACGTGAGTAACTGTCAAACGCAGCGTTGCCACGGCTCCGTGTCTTCGTGCACCCGTCTGCTCTTGGAATTGGGTTCTCGCGCAGCGGGCTATGGCATAGTCCTCTCCTCCCGGCTGGCTCTGGAGGCAGCTGTTTACCCCGGCTAAGCGGAGAGCATCCAGTACAAATTATCCTTTACATTGCACAGGGTCCATTTGGCCTGCTGCCTGCTGTACTGTAAGCCTTTCCAATGTTCCAATGACGTTGGCAAAAACACTGTAGATCCGCTCCTATCAAAGCAACGCCAGGACAAAGTCAGCAACATTTTATTAGTCTGAGACATTTCCCTCTGTGAAGGAATAACGAAGCCAAGAGCAAGTGCAGAGTATAACATAATAAAAGGACATTTCCCATTAAAACAGCAATTCCCTACACAAATGTATTATGAAGCAATTAGGACACACTATAAAGAGATGTTGTGAAGTTATAGTATGGGATAATATGTATGGGGGATGGAAAAGCCACTGTTTTCCAAAACAAATGTAAAACCTTTAAATTATCAGATGCCGATTATTGTAAAGAAAAGACAACATAGTGCACATTGAGATGCTCGCTCGTGCACACAAGTTCCACTCCCTCAAGGCTGTGATGGTGCTGAACATATGCGCGAGGCAGACAGCGCCAGTTTGTTTGTTGGGGCAAAACACGCGGCGAAACATCGGCAGCAAGCTGCATTCAAATTTCTCCGAATACAAGCCAACCAATTTACTCTAATTAGGCTCAACGCTAGAGTTGCATTTTAATAGACGCCCCGCTGTGTTTGCATATGTTTAGAGAACAAGAGCCATGCTAATTGAAAAATTAAGATGTGAGAGTATTTGTCTGCCGAGCTCCCACTATGCTGCACTCAGTGCAAACACAACTCCTGAAGAGATGAGAGTTCCTAGCGCTTTCTTTCTCTTCTCCACCACCTTTTCCTTTTCTTTGTAGCGTGACGGTTGAAACAGTGCAATGGAGAGATGGTGCCACTGTGCTGTTTAAAGTGGCGACGATGACAACGCGGCGTTCCCGCTCTGTGGCCTTGTTGTCTCTCACTGACGCGGCAGGTTTTTTCTGTCATTGGTCAACATCAATCACGCCGTCGGGGAGGTTCGCCGGGTTGCGCGGTTAAATTGGCGCCCGTGGAAATGTGCTCTCGGTGGAGCGAGCCGTGCGGCCCGGCGTCTGCAGAAAAAAGTCACAGCGGCTGACACGCCACCCCATTAGAGCGTTCCCTAATGTAGACTGAAGTGACAGCCTGAGATCAAGTTCAGGTACACATTACACTACGTCTAAGTGACAGCTTTCTGACCCCCTTCGCTGCACTTACAGTCCACTCCATTATTTACAGTTGTAAACAGCTACACATCCAGCGGCGGTCCTGCTGTGTTTGTGTGCTGTCTGCTTCTCCGTATTAATTTCCCTAACCGAGAAATGTACCATTTCTTCGGGATCTTGCTTGTTGATGCTTTCGAGTGGAGCGACCACAAATATTAACCGACGGTAATTGCGTTGGAACCGCAGTGAGTACTGCATTAGCGGTGCTGGGTCATCACATTTTGACTATTTGCATGTGCGTCCCTGAGGTGCTACAAAAGTCAGGAGGTGCAACAAGAGTGTTGGGTTTGAAAATCAAGATTAGCATGAGCACAAAATGTGAGAAGATTATACTATAGTAAGGATATATATATATATATATATATATATATATATATATATATATATATATATATATATATATATATATATATGTGGAGTAAGAAATAAAGCTTGCATTGCAAGGACTAAGAAATTCTGTGACATGAAAATGCCAACAACACCAACATTTCCCATTAGCCTCGAGGCTACCAGGAGTCCTTTGGGGCAATGGGACTTTGATCCTAAAACTCTGTGGTTCAGGTTAAAGTAGTTAGGTCCTTGTGAACCCCTAAAAATGTCCTAATTACAGTAAAGCAATACCTTCATCTTGGTAATGCAGATACATGAATTCAATATTTGTATGGATGCATACATCCTGCATGTTTCCTCACTAGATACTGCTCAAAACTAACATGTTAATAGTATTTTGTTTAAAATACTGTATATTATAATGACAATTGTGGCAGTTATAGGTAGAAATGTTACTTGTTTATTTTTCAATACGATATAATATACGTTTCGAACTTCCTGCAAGTACTTCTTCTGCTAATACAACTAACACTTTGAGCAAAACTTTGAAAAACATAAAATAATAACAGCTATATGAGCTATATGTTATTATTAGCAACTTTATTGGTAAAGATGACTTGCGCTAATGCTTTAGTGTTAGCTTGTAGGGTCACGCTAAAGCAAACAATCATCTGGGAACATGAAAAGGAATCTTTGGGTTGCATTTTCAAAGGTTGAAGGAAACAGCCACATGTAGCATATTATTCATATGTCATAGCTTCCATTTTAATACTATATTAATAGTATTTTGTTTAACTTGGATTGACACATCATCATAATTTGTGATGCCTCAAAAACATCCAATGCGTCTCCCTCCTGAACCTTCCATTTCAACCAGGCGAAAGTCTCACAGGAAGTATTGTTCCTCCACTGCCGCCGTGTCTGGATGACCTTGGAAGGACAGCTTAACATTTGTGCGTGGTCGTGGCAGGTGTTTCGTGGAACTAAATGGAAATTGTGACTTTTTTTTTTTTGCGGTTTTAGTAAAATGTCTTCGTTTGTTGAACATGCTGCTGGTGCAGAGGTCCCCTTTGCCCCTTAATGAGTTCCACAGAGAATAAGTGTCATGGTTGGCTGTGGTGATGAGAGCAGACTCCCATGTCACCTTGAGGCTGGCTGAGACAAAGAGGAGACGACTCTTGATGTCATATTCACTCTCTCCTTTTACAAACGGTTAACCCTGGTGGACCGACTTCAGATGGCATTGTTCTCACAGATAAAAAGGCAAATCCAACATTTGAGGGGTGAGGAAACAAAAGTATTTTATATATGTTAGTGTAATGAAACTACAGTTTCATGGACATGCTTGAATTATTATTACTTAATAATAATAATCACTTACTAAGTACATTTATTTTTTATTGTACAACCCCCGACATCCGTTTTAACAACATTTACCAATTTTGCTTTATTTTCAATAAAACCCAAAGAAAGTCAGTCATGCCAGTGATCAAATATGTTTGATAGCGTTTATTGTCCTCAACTGATCGTCTAATAACTCGGTTTAGATCATCAATGGTCTTAAGTTGCTATAAAAAATGACTTCTAGATAAAAATTTCCAGGGATTCTTTGCATCAACGAACTAAAAGCATCTGCTTTCACACCGAGCTTGTGGTGAACTTTAAGGAAAAGGAGATGAAACTTGCCTCCAATAGATATTTCCTTACAGGATTAGGGGATAATCCTGAAAAATCACCTCTGAGAAACTGAGCTGGCCGTGAGAGGGGATGAAATATGAAATCAAAGAATCCCTTTCGTGATGGACCGACTGCTCTACTCGGGTGAAACACATTTGGCGAGATCTCCGAGCGAACACATTTCAGCAGGTCTGCGTGGTCTTCATTAACTACCACAGACTTTGCCGCGGAGCAGTTTGTTCTGATCCACTTAAAGTGCTGGAGCCGAGCTCACCTCGTGTGCTCTGGGGAGTGTTCCCGCTCAACCCATTAAGAGCACAATAATTCATTTTCAACATAATTTTGCTCTAATTGAACATGTCATGTTATATTCAATTTTTTCAACATCTTTAAGGACACCTGCCTGGCTTTATGACAGCCGAGCGAGGAGGGGGGAGAGAAACACCCGCTGCTTGTCACAAAGGGAAGAAATCACAGTTTCCAAATTAAGATTGCAGATAAATGACCTTACAAAGCAAAGGAAATCAAAGAAGTATGGGAATGGGGTAAATTGGATTCTTTGGCGTCTAACAGTATATGACTTAAACCAACTGGGGATTCTCTCCACAGTGGAGGAAGTGAGAGTTTCCTAAGGCAATAGTCCCACCTGGGACCCCCTGATGATCCATGGGGTGTTCGTAAAAAGCCTTGAAGTTATTCAAGGCTAAATAGATTTTTTTTTTCTATTAACATTTAGGCTGTATTGCTCTGATTTCAGAGCTTCTATACTGGTTTCAGGCAATCTATTTCATTTTACACAGTCAATATCCTGTATTTAATTTGCATAGCTGAGAGGGTTTGTTCATGTCTGGGGTCCCATTGTGTCACACTGGATGTCAACAATGATCAAAGAATGATAAACCTAAAAAGTGTAAGGTCAAATCTTCTGAGTAATGAGCTTTGTTACATTTGCAACTGCAAGAATATAATTAGAAAATTCTCTATTATAAAGAAAATATTTAAACGGATGCTATGGTTCTGTACAGTAGCTGTATGACTCACTTGGGTTGAGTGCTCTGTGTAAATTTGGGCTGGGTGTTGTTTTTTATATACAAGTGTTGATGATCCCTGAGTTTTGGTACTGGTACCAAAAACAAATAATATAAATAATCCAGACATTTTTCTTGAAAACACACACACACACACACACACACACACACATATATATATATATATATATATATATATATATATATATATATATATATATATATATATATATATATATATATATATATATATATAATGAAGCTCTGAAGTGTTAAATGTTAACACAAGGAGCTATTCAACATTTTTTCTTTTCAGGACATAAACAACGGTCTCCTGCGTGAAAGTCTGCTCCCACCCATCCTTCCTGCTCATGCGTAGTGGCTTTATACTACATTACCTGCCCTGTTTATGATTACGTGGATTATAAACCAAATGATTATGTTTTTTGTTGTCGTTATCAACAATAATAAATGAGAAAGAGTTGATATTCAACCTTATTTCAGCATCAGATTAAAAATTAATGATTGAAGTTTAGCCGCGTGGAGGCAGCAGAACAAGTTGTCACATCAACTCTGAGTTTAGCGCGGCTAACGTATTCGTACTCCAGTGCCCGGCACATCCAACACACATGAGCAAATTATGAAAATTATGCTACACGTCTAAAAGATAAATTGTCATTTCCCAAAAATATCTTATTCAAGATATCCATCTATAAATGCTTCCTAAATATACATAACATTTGGAGTATTTAGTTGCACAGGAAGAATAACTTGCATAACAATGATATACCTGAGCTCTACTTTGCTCTTAACGCTGAAACTATTTGCACAAAATGAACAGTCTTGCAGCTTCACACAGGCATCATGAGGAATATCTATTATTACGGACCAATTTGCTCCTTCAGATAATCAATGTTGGCACCGACTCCAGCCATGCTCCATGGGCTAAATGCTTGAATTGATCATTGATGCTTTCTCACCAATAAGCAGTTTAAAATGACTAATTGGGTGGGGCTAAGAGTAGCTTGGGCTTTTGCTATTAGTGTAATGATGATATGACATCAGGCGTTTTCTGTAAAGCATTGTCTTGTTGTTATTGGGCAAGACGGATTATGATTGGGTTTAGTCAGTGCACATTATGAGATGCTCCTTAAGTAGCATTCATAAAGCAAAGCTCCTTGCTGTGTCAGAGTGATAATAAGGGTAGTGATTCATATATACTTTGGGAGTCAAGGGGAGCACCGTGTCAGACCTGTATTTTCTTTTATTTGTCCTTGCTGTTGGAGATCGTGGATCCTGTGCTCCCTTTGTCCTCGCGCGGGCCGCCATCAGACAGAGAGCTCTCTCTGGCAAGTCATTGATATGCCGGCTCTGTTTTTACACATTGTCATTTTATCTTTCTCATTACTGTCATTACTAGAGACTCGGATACATCTCATTACAAGGGTAATTGGGACAAACATAAAATCTGTCTGCCCCCCCCCCCCCTCCCCTTTTAAGTTGGATATCTTTCAAATGCTCAAAGTAGATAACCGCTGTGTTAGGTCCACAACAGCTGTTAATATTTCATGATAATATAGCTTTATTCCCACTGATATCTTTCTGACTTTGTGTTTCTTTTGATGGCGCGTTAAAATGGAAAATTAAAACCAAATGGGTCTACTTTATCTGCACATTGTCTCCGGCAACCTGGATGTGCACCTGTGCTGGCGCTGCTTCCTGTCGCACGCGCACGGACCGAAGTGTGATGTGAATGCGCGAGCAGACACACACACACACACACACACACACACACACCGTCGCACATCCGAACACACGCACGCACGCACAAGCATGCTTTTATGTTGAGCGGGCACCAACTTCTGATGTCATTTTATTTTTAGCTGGTCCTCTTTTCTGTCGGAGCCCCATGAAGTCTTCTCCATCTACAACTTAGTTCCTCAGCCAAATATTGACTTTGGGATCTGATTATTAAGCAATTTCCACAAAACTTCAAATTACTATCTGAACAATTATTTTAAAGACGTTACAAGACCCAGTAGACCCCCAAGGTCTTGAAACTGATTATGCAAAAAGATAATTGCTATGAAGATTTAAAAAAGAATGAAATTGGTTTGACAAACCTATAAGTTGTTAACTACTGCTCAGTGCAAAAGAATACATTTGCTGACAAGGCCACAAAGAACCGGAGCAGGGGAGGCTTTTCCCAGTGTGCTCAGGTGGGCGTGAGGTATCGCTCTCTTTATTATCACAGCTAATGGCGTTCCAGATCTGTCCTCAATTATGCAGGACGAGATGAACTATTAATTAATAATTCTTCTGATAGATAAATTGTGCCGTGTTCAGCAGATGTGCACTTCTCAGAGATGAGAGGGGACACAGATGGAGGCTATTGACCAACAGTGGCAACCCGTTCTCCGTCTGCCTTTATGGATGTGTGAGCTTTATCTCAGCTCGACACACTGTTATGTTCCCCGTCCCCCTGTCCTGCTTGAACCGTCAGCAGGCGTCCATGTTTTCCTGATTTACTGTGTGTGAAGGCAATGTTGCATAATTTGTGTTTTAAGAAAAGATATTAATCCTTCCTCACGCTGCGGAAAATGGTTATTTTTTTCCCACTCCCAGGTTAAATGTACACTGCCTGAAAAATGACACATCCTCAAAGTACTTTTGAGCAAAGGCTGAGTTGTATAATTTTCCCATAAGCTCGGAGCCTTTAAGTGTAGAAAGGAGGAATTATATGGCTCTGAATGGCTTCCTTAATAGTGATATCACTTCCTAGAACAAAAGAAGGTGGCTCCGCGACGAGCCGGGGAGTGCGGACGCTACAGCTCGATTGGCCATTTCCGTGGCTTCCATTAAGGTCACGCACTGCGCCACCGTGCCGGAGAGTGCATGAGTGACAACACGGCGAAGACGAATGGAGCACTCTCCCACACACCTCGTTAAGACCGAAATCACCGCAAAAATAATAGTTATTAAATTAATTGCAGTCATAATCTCGTAAAATATGTGTCAAGAAATTATATGCGGTTCGATTAACACATAACATGGGTGTCAAATCTGTAATAAAACCCTGATCAATAAAACAATAACCATGTTGTTAAAAGCAGCCATTGAAAGGTGTAGCTGGCAGTCGACTCCAGGGGTGAGCAACCCTTTTAATATAAACGGATTTCATCTTTCCACCGTGTCACCTAAATCACCTCAATGTTTGTGTATACAATTAAAATAAGATAATAAATTGCAGCAATGGATGGATTGCGAGCGCTCCCTTCGACCCCATACATCAGGCTCTGTCACTGGCCCAGAAAATGCATGTCTAACAATCTGTTGATTACAATGTGGTGCGAGCAGAGGCCCCGCCGAGGGAGGGCGATGACAGTTGCAGGATACATTATTTTAACATATTGTTATGTTTAAATCGATAAGTTTTAAACGAGCGCTAACGACTGTTATTAATTAAACTTTCAGAATCTTTTATTAGGAAAGTTACCACTTGTGTGCTTGATTTAATGAATGGTTTATTATTTCATTTCGTCGGCCCTGACCATTATGCCCAAACGACTGGTCTTTTATCTTGAAAAGAAATGAGGCAAGGCAGAGTTTATTTGCAGTGCGGAGACGGCGATAACGCGTCAGTTGAAGGGCATATTTGTTTTAAAGCCTTGGAGGAGTAACCGTGACTAGTTCTTGATACAATTTCCCTGCCTCTAAACCCCATTGAAATCATCCTCCCCCCTCCTTCTTTCTTGCAATTTGGCCCTTGAGATGTTATTATTTTTTTATCAGTGTGTTTATATGAAATCATTTGAGTGGGTATGTCAATTTGGAAATGAAATTGTCTGTGCAAGGGAATCATTCAGATTGGAAATTAATGGCATTGCAATTAAAACTTGGGAGTTACAGTATTTGGTAACAATTATGATAATGACTCTAGCTGGAGGTGTGAATTTCACAAGCGGTGTGTGTGTGTGTGTGTGTGTGTGTGTGTGTGTGTGTGTGTGTGGTTGGTTGGGGGTCGACACGAGTGTCGTGCTGGAAAGCCTCTTGCTCCCGGTGTAAAAATATGTTTCCAGCAGCTTCTTCTAATAGAGCAACGCCACTGAGAAAATATCTTTGGCTTCTCCTCCGTAGAACGTGTTTTATTCCATTACTGAGCACAGATAAACTGCCTTTTGTGATATTGCTGCAGGAAGCTCTTTGCTCTCCAGCTACCATTGACGAAACGTGTCCTACATTGTGCCGTAGTAATAGAGTGGTTTATCAGCTCATGTTGAGAGTAGCTATAGGCTAAGTATGGTTGAGAGTCACAATTACCAACAGACACAACATGCTGTTTGTCTGCTCGTGATTAATGTGCTGGATCAATGTGGGCCGCTGCAAAGAAGCAGGGTGATGGAAGATCCCTGTGAGATATGTTTTTTTCTCCTTTCTTTCCTTTCTCTGCCTGTTTTTCTATTTTTTTTCTTCCACACACACTGCTTTCATCCAAATTGGATGATCAGTGGGGGAATTCTCCCACTCTCTGGGGTTTTTTTCGCTGAGGTTTGTAGATTTTGCCTTCAGGTATGAAATTCACTCAAACGGGAGGAGTGCTTTATTCAGAGACTGGCTTCTTATTCAATTGAGCATTAAGCAAAGGTCCAGATGAAGGGAGGTAGTCACCATTTATTTTTTTTTGCAGGGAAACAATGTTTACCCTGCTACTTGCAATCCCGTGTCAACTAAACCATTAATACCTGTCTAAAGAAGTAACCATGTTAGGTCAAAAGAAATCCATGCCGTTTGCGTGGTGTGCAAGGCACCAAAAGATGAGATAGTGTTAGGGTTCGGGTTATCTCCATTTATACGGCTACATAAATTGAAAGAGTTCTGCATAGAGGATGTATTTTTTAGGCCAACCCCAAGGTTAGCATCACAAAAAGACAATATTTTGTGGATTTTTTTTATTATTCTAAATGTAACATACATTTATGATCCTGGTCCTTTGTTCGAGCTAGATAACACAACGCAATTGAAGGGTGCATTTAGCTAGTCTGTATGCTAAGCTAAGCTAACTATCTCCAGGATGTAGTTTCCTATTTACCCCACTGACTTGGGAATGGTATCCATCCTCTCATTTTTTTTTTCAGAAAAAGAGCGAGAAAGCGTCCTTTAATGACCAGCACCCCTCAACGTGAACATATAATGTCATTCCAGTGGACGCTCTGAATGCAGCTCAATTGTTTCAGCAGATTCAGAGCAGGCCATTTAGATGACTAGTCCACTCTCATCTCTGATTTCAATGGATTTCAAACAAAAGCCGATCACTCAACGTACGTGTCTCCCACTAAAAGTGGCATATGTGGTTTAAGTGCAAAGGCCAGCGTCGCATACCAGAGGTTACTTAGCAAGATTTTATGGATAGGCCTGCCAACTGTATTTAGATCTAACCCTTTCAAGGTTCAAACACATTATAATGTAATAAGCTTTTTGGATGGAGCCCAAAAAATGTATTTGAGCGACATACAATCCACCAGAAGGAGCGTTCTTTGGTTTTACACCGGGGTGCTGAATGCCGAGCCCCGCAGCCAGAGCCGAGAATGAGAATTACCCATCAACTCTTGAGCAGATTCAGTGGTCAATAATTGAATGAGTGAATCCCATTGTCCAATTACCCGCATTATCTGTGGATACTCCTCTCATTAAAAAGGCTGGGGAGGAAGGAGAATAATTAAAAAGATTTGCAGCACAGGCATTTAATGATCACACTGCTTTTGCCTGATATACTCTCCAGGACCAGTGAGATCATGTGGGATTGAAGGCAGAGCCTCCCCTCCTCCCTCTCCTCGCCTCAAACCCACACCCTCCCTTTATCCCTGCCCTCCCTGCAGCGCCAACTGTCTCCACTCTGACAGCGAGTTTGCTCCAGCCACCGCTCTGCAGGGACGAGCGCACACTGTGGCCCCGGAGGGCTCAAGCTGAAACCGTACGAGCCCGGCGTGCCATTTTGCCATTTTTCAAATTCACTCTCAAAATGTAAATACACACTGAATATTAAAGAAGAAGAAAAAACAGCATGCTACGTTAAATAAGTCGCAGTGCCAATGTGCAGGGTCAACACTTGGAGTAGAGTGCTACGTTGCTGTTTGGCTGATGGTGCTGCTGGCAGTCGGGACACATACCTGTGGTGGCAATGTCCTCATCAGGTAGACATTCTTTGCATCATTAAGCTTGTGAGTGCTTTGAGAAATACCCAAAACCTCTTCTTCCATGAAGCACGGCTCTAATTAAGCGCAATCCCAACGCACAACGCTACGGCAATTTGGTGTGGAGATCTTCCGCCGTGGGGGCCTGCTTAGTTCAAGATGTTTTTTACCTCGGTTTCCGAGAATGCGTCACGCGGTCGAGTGCGCTCTCGCGCGGTGTGTCTGGAGGGCCCCGATTTTTACTGTAAACATGCTTGAGCAGCAGAGCAGAATGGTTTCATATCTCCACAGAGGCTGCCAAAGAATCCGGCGAGTCATCCCAACGACGCAACAGCTGACTGTACTTAGTCATATCTTCTCATTAAGAGCACTTCAGTGGTTCTTTGACAGCACTCGCCTTGATATTTGATGTTTATGGAACTTTTTAAGTGCTGTAAATATTAGTGCAAATGTTTACCTGCAGCTGGCCGGGGTCAAGAGGCGATGTGTTTGATTGCGGAGAGGCAACGTTCGATTATATGGTTGCCAGAACCGACAGGCCAAAAGTCTGGTATCGTTGAGCCACAGACATTATGAGAACCCAGCACAGCTGAGATGACAGCATATAATCAGCTCATGTTGGGTTCTCCCACATACGCGTGTTGTCGTCCGAATATCTCTGCAACAGCAACGCACCAGTGATTTAGCGTTTGAAATGTAATCTTGGCGAGGCGGCGTACCAAGATGTTTGCGTATGCTTGCGTCAGGATATGGACATGTTTAATAAATATGTTGAGATTTCTGAGACTGGAAAACTGGAAGTTTATCGCTGCTGACTTCAACTCATTAATTCTTCACCATACTTAAAATAATAATATTCTTGATTATGTTATGTTAAAACAGTATAAACAGTAAAATGCAAATTATGTAAATACTCATATGAGTCTGCATTAATCCGCAAAAGAAAATAGTTCTAAAACAAATGGACTCTTTACTCCTGTGGGGTTTGGTAAAAACGACAGCGTCCTGCAGGGTTAAAGAATCACCGGGCCTTTTATATTCATGAAACTCTACTTGTCACCCCTGTATTTTGAGAAGGAATGAATGGTCTTTTGGCTAAGAGCCACAATCACAATTGTTGTAATGCATGAGGACAAATACAATGCAATAACTGAATAACCTTTCGGGGGTCAGATCAGCTTATTCATAAAAAAGACATATTTACCCCGATATCTGGACATTCAGAGACAAAATAAATTTCATTCCCAGGAATAATCTCAGCAATCGAAAAAATCAAAACCAAAACTATCTCCATGAACACAAACTAGACTTGAGTTAACGAACCCTTTTCCCACTTTAGCTTTAGAATTGCAGTGAGCATTGTGTCGTCATTGAGGTTACTTCCTGTCCCTTAAATGAAGAGTAGCGGCAAATTATGTGTGTTACAAAATGTGTGTTATCCAGGACAATACAGGGTGCTACTGTGACAGCATGACCAAGCATTATTGGGTAAACTTTCCTTGGTCTGACCCATCTTGTGACATATTAAAAACCTTTATATCGTGGCAATAAACTGCTACTGAAAATGCCACCGTGACCCATCGGCATAATGTAAACACCCAAGCAGTTGTACATGTAAAGCCCAATTTGCACCATTGCACGGTTGCAGAACTAAAATCTCATCTATTTGATCCAAAGCTCCGTCAGAATATCCAGCAGGGATATTAGTGGTAACTACAACTAGAGCAAAACCGGAGGTAACCCCCAAAATAGCACTAAGTCTAAATGAGCAGATATCGCAGTTCTCCGTAAGGCCGATTCTTACCGTCATTAGAGATATATTGTTTCCCACACATCTCTCCTGTGCAGCCTCAAGATGAAACGCTGTGCAAAAGGTGCCATAGGAATGTCAGGGGAGATTAATCACACTTATCGGTGATCTGTGGTGGCATCCCTAACCGGGTCACCTGTGTGTAAAAAGATGACTGCGGCTCTGAAATAGTCCAGCCCGCTCTCACAGGGAGCTCTGGTGCGGAGAAACAACCCACAAACACATGAGAGAAGCCGGAGAGCGAGCACATCGGCAGCTGCTGAATCACAGAACAGAGCGACTGGGTTTCATGACGATGAGACGATTTTGGTTGATGATTGATGTCTGTGTCAGTGTGTGCGCGCGCTATCGCACAGTGGAAGAAACTGCAGCGGTGCTGGCGGTTAACCTCAGTCATTTCTGTTCTTCCTGTTCAAATTTTAGCTTTTCCAGACGGACGGTAAATAAACACATGGGAATAGTCTGTGTTTTCATTTTCCAGTATTAAGCTTTGCTGTTTTAAATAGGCGGTAATTCCCCCTCCGCCCCCCAGAAACTATCTGCTCACCTCTCCCCACCCTGATTCCCAGAGGTCAAGCGAGGTCAAGCGCAGCGGATGGCACCGAGGTGTCTGTGCCAGTCGGGCTAACGGTCCGTTCTGGAGGAAGTCGCAGTAGCGCCGCGTACCAGGACTTCTGGCTTCGCTCCGTCTCCAGGCCCCTTAACTTTTCAGAGAACAGAGTTCTGCCTCAAAGTTGAGCAGCTCAGGCCAAGGATTTTCCTTAACCTCTTTTGAGAAATGGACCGCGGGGTGAATTCATAAAAGAGCAGTCTGTTGGACAATTTGTCTTTTGACAGGAGGGAACATTGGAAGCCACCAGAGGGTGGTCGGCGGTGAGTGGCACAGGCCTGCCCGGGGCGGTACCTCCAGGCCATTCTTCCTCACGATTTGTCCTGGATGAGGAGAGGAGGGAGCGGCGGCGGCGGCGCGGGCCGCCATCTGGCCCCGGCCGGGGAATTGGGTGGTGAGGTGCGGGTGGCGGGTGCGCGTTCAGTGTCAGTACAGCTCCATCAGGGCTGTTTGCGAACAGATGTTCTGTGGTGTGTTCGCTCCAGCACGGCTCAGGAGGGAAGACGTGTCTATCGGTGGCTGGAGGCTTTCGGGGGAGCAGCAGACTCTGACCTTGAGGCTGCCGCATGTCAATCCCTGTCTCCTAAAGCCCTGAGAGACTACCAAACAGTGGCCCTATCTGGTTAGCAAACCTGCACAAACACAATACATCGGATATTAGCTCATGGCCGCTCAGGAAAAGTTACAATCCTGATGGATTCTCAGCGATCTCGGTAGAAGTTCAACCGTCGGCCTGCAAAATGTAGCACCAGTCAGGATTTCTATTCAGCCAGGCATCTATTTTTTTCCTTAGCATGTGCTATGCTTCCTCATGAGCAGAGGACAGTGTTAAATGCAAGGACAAGAGTATCCTCTGTCTCCATCATCCGGATCTCGGCAATCAATAAGCGTTTAATCTGTCAATTATATGCCGCTAATTTAACAGCCTGCAGGTAGAGCCATCTCCGAGCACTTCCCCATGAAAATACCGGTTATAGGAAATTTATCTTTTGGAAAAATGTCAAAGCAGGAAAATTAAGTTTCTTAAATGGGGGGTTGGGGAGGGGAGAGGTCCACAACATGTCGTCCATGTTTGGAGATAGGGTGGACAGACCAGAGAGCGGCAGTTAGGGGGGGAAAGGGTTAAAGAGAAGATTACGTACAGTGTGAGTGAGCGTCGGAGAGATTGCTTCTTGTAGTTAACGAAATCTCAGCGAGGACGTGCCCCATGGTAGCACTGATCTGCAAATAACGGTTCTGCAGAGAGGCTCTTTAATCGGACGATTCGAGTGAGGGCAGAGAAAAAAGGACGTTGTGGTCTCCGATAGTGAAAGAAATATTTTAACATTCCTGATAGGGAGTTCATTGGAAAAGATCTGGGATAGCAGCTGTATTGTTACAGTATGGCAGTGAGCTTCTTTATTGTACATTTTCAGATTTTCTATTTTAAAATGATGTTTTTTTTACCAATTACCAAGTCAAACAAATCAAATTTTCCTCTCATGGTGAACAATTCAGATACATATTCCTTCTTCTTATTTATGAAAGAATATTCCTTTCTTCTCACTGAAGAGAACCAAGCTAAATTGTGTATTTGTTCATTGGCGATCATGTTATTTATGGACTGGTCGCAGAATGTCGAGCTGTGCTGATGTTCAGCTTATAGGGAACAAAAAACAAGGAACCCATAATAATCGTGGAGTTGATGGCAACCCGGCTCGTAACCAATGTCACTATTTGAATTGTTGAGGGGGGGGGGTGTTATGGACTCGGTGTTGAGAGTGCAGTCCAGCTTTCACCTATAAAAACCAACATCTGTTGAAGCATACATTAAGTTTAAAAATAACTGTACAGAGATCACCGGGTAAAGTACAGTCAACCAGATGTCGTTTTGAAAGTGCCAGATGGAACAATGAAAGCGGGATTGGAAATTAGAAGGCACTGTGAAAGGTCAGATCAATTAAGAGAGCTGCGTTGGCTGCCATATGACAATTAAGGCAAGTTTAAAGCACTTGAGCTGGCGGTGCCGGTGGAGTGAGTGGCTGTCGCGAGGAGGAACTTCTTGGGGGCACGGGGACACACATGCTGGACGGGGGAGCTTCCTGGACTGAAGTGCATTTACACCAGGTCAAGGTTAATGACCTGCTCAGATAAACCTGATAGAACGCCTCACAGCGCTGCTCACGACCTTTGTCCGTCAGTATTAAGGAGCCAATAAATTACAGCCATGACTTTAAGTGACATTGAAATTTACTCTGCTCTAATGAGAGAGAGAGAGAGAGAGAGAGAGAGAGAGAGAGAGAGAGAGAGAGAGAGAGAGAGAGAGAGATATTAGAAATGGATGCAGTTAATCTGGAGGTTTAGTTGCAGAAAGAAATCATGTTTCCAAAACACTTTCCTCATCACTCAAAATCTAAATTCCTCCTCATGTCGCTCGTGACTCCATTGTTCCAAAAAAAAAAAAAGCCCCCGCGCTGCTCCGACCTCTATTTAATGCCATGAAATCGAGCCGTAGCCGGCACCAGAGTCTCTGCTGTCCCAGATGGCTGCCAGCTCCCCTCCACACCCATGAGTGCGCACGAACCACAAGGGGGCAATATTTGCATTGTTTGTCTGCATCCTCCCCAGGCACACACACTGATTTACATTTATGCTTTGCATTTGCACATTGGGATCGAGCACAGTTTAGCCGTTCATTTACATTGCAGCATGTTAAACAGAAGCCACGATAAGCTGTTTCCTGTAGCGACAACCGCTCACACTGTCTGACTAACAGGACCACAGGCTCTTTATGTTACAGTTTACAGGCAATAATAATTTACAGACTAAAGCAGCCACAGCTCTTTTAGACCCAGTGCTTATCTGTACTTTTGGAAATGGTCACCACAGAAACATCTGTTGTCTCGGCCCGCCCCGGCGTCCTTTGAACTGTGGATTAACAAGCCATTGTTCTAAGTGGTCAAGCGTGCAGTGGTACGGCTCGGCACGAACACACTGAGAGGCGGGAGATCTTCTTCCACACTTAAACACTGAACAAGACCATTTAGGAATTTCTCACACAATTTGTTCAGTTGATTCTTCCAAAGTTCTGCTGTAAGCACTTTTTGGAGTGTGCAAACGGAATTATTCATCGCATTAGCGATAACATAAATGCAGCGACGACATAATTTAATGCACCCTGTGGAGATTACCTTTATTTACTCATGAAAAAGAATACATTGAACTACTTTTCGTTCTCGGCAAAACGATTCTTTTGAACTCTGTCCCCACCTCACTGAGAAGGATATATGTTAGGTCTGCTAATATCTCCATTTGCATGTCCTTAAAATACAGTCTTAATTATAGATAAGACCAACCTGTGAGTGAGCCACATCCACGGCTCACTCACAGTATGTTGTTAGTGAAGAGATTTATGGATTCAAGTCCATAAGACAAATTTTTTTCAAAAAGACAACAAAGTGTGCACTTGCACCTGTTCACTGTACTAATAGGTAGTGTTTAGCTTCGTGACTGCACTTTTGTCATTTCCAGAAAGGACAGAGGTCTGAGTTCAAACTTGCGGGAGGTGCATCACCTCCAGCTCTGTGTGCATCAGCTGTAACTGTAACACCGGGCTCTCCGCCTGGTGTTTTGTCTCCATTGATTGTTGGGCCACTCTGCTGGAATGTGGGAATTAATTAGACAATTTGTATAATGGACTTAGGCACATAAAGACACGCGGGGATCGACAGAGTGGCGGCATCCCATTGTCCTTGAGGAACTCTCATCCAGATGTTCAAACGGATTGGAGGCTGACCTCTCACCCGCTCCTAATTATCATCTGAATGACAACATGGCCCAGATCAATAGTTCCCAGTCGCGGTTTGGAGATCACAGATAAGACGCCACCTCGATGTCAGAGAGAGAAAATGCTAATGTAATTAATGTTCAATAATCCTCTGGCAAAAAGATCTGCGTGTGGATATTATTGCCAGATATATTTACTCCAAACAGGCACACAGCGGACCTGCAGTCTGCTGGAGTGAGAGTGTGAAGCAGAGGAGACTTCCTGTTGAGAGTGCAACTCATGATGAGGTCAATGGGAGTCTTTAGAGCGGCGTCGGACTCCCTCACTGCCCTGCCTTTGTGTGTGTGTGTGTGTGTGTGTGTGTGTGTGTGTGTGTGTGTGTGTGTGTGAGTGTGTGTGTGTGTGTGCGTGTGTGCGTGTGTGGTCAGCTGCTGCAGGCAACTCTGCTGTCATCTCGGATACAGCGTGACTCATACTGTACGTTCCCTTAGGAGGTTTTTTTTTTAACCATTTCACATCCAGTTTCTTGCTTTTCTTCTCATTAAAGCAGCTTTAAAGGTGGACAAGTCCAAACTGTCTCACAGTATCGAGGCTCGTTCCAACTCGTGGTGGAATGGCATTTGAATATTTTTATCCAATCTTTGTACATAAGCACAATTTCGCAACTTAACATACCGACATATATATTGTTACTTTTCAAAAACAAACAACCATCTTAGACATTGTGATGATTTGTTGTTGGTTCAATTACCCAACCGTATAGGAAGGAGGCATAAGAAATTCCACTTTGCATTAACATGCTGATTATAACGATGGAGCAGTGATGATAATCAAATGATATAATTTATGTTAATACGTCACTCACAGGCTGCACTAAATGTTCCTTTAACTGCTGCAGCTTGATATTTACTGTACAGACATGAGCGCCGTGTCGTTCTGTGATTTCCCAACATGCCAAACTTTATTTTGATACGGCTGTTACTTACAGCAAAACATATCCCGTGAGACAAAATGTGACAAATGCTGCAACAGAAATATCCCACGAGGTGATTTTGCTCTCCCAGAGGAGACTCGTCCCTGTAGCTGCTAATGACCCTGACCTCCTGATGACACCCGCAGCCTCCTCTGCACCGCCTGCCTTCCTCTTCAAGGTGTGTACTTTTCTTTTTGATGCCGCCACATTGCCACAGATCACTCTCTGACTGACTGAGTTCATGATTAACTTAATTTTTTTTCCCCTCACCTTCTAAACCTCTGCTCACAACAACACTCCCCACTGAGGCAATAGCAATTTCTCTGAGAAGTTGCCCTCCTCATGATTCAAAATCATAAACGCAGCGTGCGGCAATGAGGATCCCATCTCAGATTTTCTTTTTACAGAGAAGAATAAAACAGGTTGCGGGGAAATAGGCAGAGATGCCCAATTAAAGAAATTGTTATTGTGAAATAGCGCTGGATCTCATCTGGGATTTTGCTCCAGTAACTATCCCATTCCATCTTAAATGATCTATATGAGCAGTGAAGAGAGGAGGGAAGGGATGTTTATATGTGTGTGGGAGGGTGTGTTCGTTACAAGATGAAGAGAGATGGAGCAATGCAATTTATTCCTTAAGTGAGGTAAAGGCCATATTGCCTACCATTAACAGAGCATAACGTTGGCACGGGCTGATAATTAAGTAATCCATGAGCGCATGAGCAATATAGGACAATCACCAACATCCTCTGCTGCTATGCCACATCAAGCCATTCGCTGTTTTTTTTTTTTCTTCTTCTTCTTTTTTTTCCCGCCAACATCATTTCAGATTATGCTGGAAAATATTATTGCACTGTGATTTGAAACTGCTGCTATAGAGGGAAATGTTCTGCTTGCAGCTCCAAACTAATGATTCCAGTGAGATGAACTCATTTCAGAGACGAGTGTCGCCTGTCATGCTTCTTTTTGTGTGTCTGATTTGCTCTCGTCGCAAACTTGCGGTTAATATTTTCATTTGATGAAGGGAGGAAAGTTGTTGGTTGTTTGTTTTTTTAATTGTTGACATTTGTGGTCTGATGAATGTATTTTAAAACGCTGACCTCATGCATGATTCATAAAGCAGAAAACTTCATTTAAATGTAACGTAATTCTATATTTTGGTTTGGAAACAATTCCTTGTCATGCGTGCACTGAAGTGATAGATTTCTTTCGTCATTTTATTCAAACGTGCAGAGGAAATTCCCACAGACCAGATGGAACCAGAAGATGTTTCACAAACTCCTTGTAAGCTGATTTCCCAAAATTGGATGTTTTTTTAAAATTGCATTTTACTACCGGTCTTACTTTTTGATGTTTCGCGAGCCTCAATACTTTACATCCTAAATGTGTAGAGCACAGACAGGTGTGTGAAGATACACATTGATGTTGAATTTCCCTCATTGCAAGCATGTAAAGACTGCTTTTTGGAAGTTGCACCTAAAATAAATTAAATCAGCTTCAATATGTACAGTAAACCTTCGCCAAACTAAAATATGTCAAAACCAACGTGAGACACTTCATCGCTCTGTTTTACCATGAATACAAATCCATTACATGTCTGTACATCATATAAATAAACAGACAGTGGTGCAAAGGATTGTGGTAGGAACATCGTTCGTTACAAACCTCACGACATGTTAGCATGCTACCATCCTGGTGAGCACTCAACATGCAAAAATAAACCATGTGACGTGATGTTTTAGTTATTTTGTAAAAGTGACAATAAATAAAAACTCTCGAGACTGACCACATCTTTATTTTTACATTCTGACGTTTATTCGTCACCATGGAACGTTTGTCTTTAGCCATGTGGTCCGGTGTCACATGACCATGTCAGTGGTAAGACGTTCCTGAGTTAGTACTGCGAGGTAGAAATGACACTGACCCCAAGAACTATTTGATATTGTATCCAAAAGACTAGAAAAAAAAACTACATAATATAATTCTGGCCTGTACTGTACATAAACTATATATATATATATATATATATATATATATATATATATATATATATATATATATATATATATATATATATATATTAGTATCTATACATCATATGTGCTATTTCTTTTTAGATGTATATTTTTTTTTTAAGTTTAAAGTTTATTTACCAAATAAATTAGAGATTAAACATACATTTTGTTTTAAATGAGAATAACTGAATAAGCATGGATGCCGTGCACAAGGTCTATCAACATCAGTTGCTTCTGAAATAATTCATTGTAGCACGTTTCATGTCATTATTATATACACTTAGTTTGTCTTTGTAGCTGTTTGTTTCTTTCACTTGCAGATAAATGGACAACATCTCGCCCCACATTTCATCATGTTGGTCCAGTTGCCACTGAAATATTTATCCAGATTGCAATTTACAACAATTCACAATTTCCGACAGCAGTCCGTATCATCCATCTCCCCGCTTGTCCAAATGCATTTCCATTGTTCCTTAAAAGAAATTGAATCATGGGAGGTTTAGAACAAGACTCTTCAATTTCTCTCTCTCTCTCTCTCTCTCTCTCTCTCTCTCTCTCTCTCTCTCTCTCTCTCTCTCTCTCTCTCTCTCTCTCTCTCTCTCTCTCTCTCTCTCTCTCCCCCTAACAAACGGTAACATTTTAATTTGTGCTTTCATCCCTCAAGACTGAAATACAATTTCATGATCACCTCGCTGCTAGAGCCGTGTTTAATAATTCCCAATTATGCAGCCAGGCACCTAGTCCACAGCGTGAGCCCCGCCATGCCGCCTGAACAGCAGCTGCCTCGCCGCGCTGTGTGTGTTCAGTCACCTTGATATCATCGATGAGCATGTTCCCCCATCTTAGCAGGTTACAACGCCGGGACCTGTGCTTTTGTTTGAATAATACAGCATGGTATTGTCCAGGAGGGAGTTTACTCTGTCTCCCACTCCGGCCTTTTTTCTCCAATTTGTTACGCAGTTTACCCAAACATGGAGCGTGCGGCGTTGCAGGCCCTGCGTGTGGCGGACGCACCGACGCACCGGGACGACTTGCACTTCTTTGCGGGACTAAAACACACTCCCGATACAAGAGAAGTGAAAGTGCCTGTATTTACAAGATGTTCCACTCCACTCACCTACCTTCACATTGATTTATGAACAGACTGACTGAGGAACTGGGAATTGATCGGCATTCAAGCAGGCACACTTTGTATATAACTCTGTCATATATGTGCTTGTTCAACACCCCTGCTCATGGAGGTTATACTCTATACTATTAATAGTCTGCATGTGTTTCAGAGGCTTTCTCACATATTCAGATCCTTTACTGCAGTAAAAACAGCAATGCGCTGCAAAAATACGAGTGAAAAGTTAAAGTCCTGCTTTGAAAAGTACAAATAATATGAGAAAAATGTATTTAAAGGAGCAATGTGTAAAAGCCGTTCGTAAGTTTAATTTAAAACATTTGAAGAAAGTATGTGTTAGAGGTTGAAGCCTTGAGCGTTGTGTCAAACGATATCTATGTCAAAGTGCTACAGAGATATCTACTGAAAGGACACGCCAACCAGCTAGCCCAGACCCGCCCTGACTCCAAATTTCACTCGTACCGGGAGAAGTCGATAGTGAGTCACTGTCTCGTCCAGCCTGGCCTCAGTCCCACATGAGACGGTGGAGGTACGTTTTGATTTTTTTTAATGAAATCCAAAATTTGCGGAATGAAATAAACGACTTGTGTTTTCGAGACGGACCTTCACTTAGCAGTTAGCTCGAATTCAGCCAGTGCAAACCCCAGGGTGTATTTACATATTTTAAAATAAAAACGAACTTTAGATCTTATGGACGTGAATGAGGAGAAATGATGCCCCCTATTTCTTTGAAGCTGGTGGCCCTTTGCACAATGCACCTTTCAGGAATCAAAAATAAAACCACTCAACACAGTGATGCTACTGTGTTATGCTACTACATATTAACATAGTATTATATAAAGATAAGTAGGTAGATGAGGTAAGCAGCATTTTACTCCAGCAGTTGGTCGAGGCGCATCATATTTTAGAATCTAATCTGATATTTTAAATGCAAATCTTATGTTGTAAAGTTACAAATGAAGTGAAATGTACACTGTTTCCCTCTGAAATGTAGTAGAGTAGAAGTACAAAGTGGCAACAAATAGAAGTAAACCACCATCAATTTGTACATTTCGACACATGCTTTTAAAGCACACAGTCTTTTGTTTTTTTGGGATGTTTTTCCCCTCAAAAATGTCACATCAGCATAAAATAAGACTATTATCGGCAACTTTCATGCCAATACAAACCCTGAAATCCGCTGAGCCATGCAGAGAATATCACAAGATGACCAAACATCAGGGGCATTTCAATTCCAATGAAAATAACAGACATGTCTGTAACAGTGGGTATTGCAATAAGACATTCAATAACAGTAATAGTCAGTGACCAATAAGCAGCTGAACTCATTAACTCACTCGGTTAACACTGAAGATTGAAGGAAGTTTTGCTGTCGTGTTTGAAAATGTTTTTCTTTGCTCAGTGTGTCTTCTGCATTTCCTTCCTGCTCTTTGTTCCTCCGCTAAACATATCTCCAAGTCACCCTGGGTGCAGCAACGGGACGCGCTCTCACCCTCCAGCAACGCTTTATATCAGACGACTGCCTCAGCGTTTGTGTTGTAATGCCACATTACAACAGCAGTTTGTGGTTTTGTTGTTCCACTGCACGGTTTGTGCCTGAATAGTAGCCGCACACCAACATGTCAGCCGGGCTTTTCTTGCTTTTCCAAATCAATGCCGGCTTAGTCTTAATGCATGAGTCCTAATGAATGGGAGTGCATGCAGGAGAGAGGGATGGAAATAATAAAAAAAAAACACCCACCTGAACACCCACTCAAGCGCACACAGCCGCACACGCGCATACACACACACACACACCTGTAATGTCAGCCACTGAGCGTCCATTACATTACACAGTGTAGCTATTCAGAAACGAAAATATCTTACCGTGAATGGCCAGTTATGACACAATACAGTTTACTTTATTTTTCTAAGCTTTCTTTCTTTCTTTCTCTCTTTCTTCCTTTCTTTCTTTTTGTTGCATGTCACCTTTAATACCGCGCTCCCTCGCCATATGGAAGCAAGCTCAAATTTAGTGATTGCAGGTTACGCGGAGGTCAAAAGTCTGATCAGCACCATGTGTTTCCAACATCATGTGTACATTTTTCCCGTCGGTCCTCGTGAAAATCAATCCTTGGCAGTGACCCACCCGCGTGCTCTCAACTATTTAAGCGGAGGGCAGCCAACGTAGGAGTTAATAGTGAACACTTGCATGGCACACAAACACACAAAGGGCAACATTTGCTCACGCGCAAAGAGTATTGTTCGCCGAGTTAAAGACGCCTGAGGATGCACAACTATGGAACTTTGTTTTTGATGTACTTTGAAGAAGTTGCATCTCCCTCCTCCATCATTTACCATGTCTGTGTCTCTCGTGAACAGTGTGATCTTTATTGTCTAATATCGCTTGTCAAAACCTAATTCTTCTTCATATTAAGCAGCAGGAATTTGATGACATTTTTGATTTAGAATGTCATTTCATTCACGTTTCCGGAAAATATCGGAAACATAAAATTGTTATTTGTCGGAGGGCGCAGCAGCCCAGCGTGCGTGTGTGTGTGTGTGTGTGTGTGTGTGTGTGTGTATGTGTGTGTATGTGTGTGCGTGTGTGTGTGTGCGTGTGTGTGTGTGTGTGAATTCCAGTTTTGAAACCAGTAAATGCATGTGTACAGTGCGTGTGTGAGTGCGTATGTCTGTGTATGTGTGCGTGTGTGTGTGTGTGTGTGTGTGGCTGTTGCTCCTTGTTGTGTACCGGTGTCTTCAAAGTGGTCTCCCCCCGTGCTGCTGTGTGCTGTGAGCGGGTCAACTTGCAGCACAACTCTGGAGGGAGAGAGAGAGAGAGAGAGAGAGAGAGAGGGGGGATTTTCTCCCTCGCCCATTGTCTGTCCAACGAGCCTGCGGAGAGAGCCTGCCGCTTTCGGGGGCACCACCGCCAGCCCCTAATATGGCAAATGAATGCATGAGCGAATACAAGGGTGAATAACTGAATGAATAACCAAAGACAATTTGCATAATTGCACGTAGGGTATGTATTTTCTAGCATTTGAGCGGCTATTTGCATATTCACACTCTATAGAAATTATTCAGTCAATACTGTAGATCCATCATGTAAATACAACTCCTTTGAATTAACGGGGAAAAAAGAGGGGAGAAAAAAAGGAACTCAAACTATAATAATGTTAATGATGTTTTGTGCCCTGAGGGAAGATCTCCTCCCAGCCTCTAGAGCAATTGCTGTCAGAATATGTGATCCCAAAAATTCAGTTATGACATGTTTGCTAAGCAGGTAAATATCAAACTGTGTGTTCGACTCTCTTGTTCTTCTTCTTCGCCCGCAGCAGTGATCTGAGCTTGAGTCCACCATCCATTTCAAATGTCAAGGGGTCTTTGTTTCACACATGTGATCACAGTTTGCAGAAACTCCCCGCAAATTGTTCGCCGCTGCCTTGTTGCTTCCCTTGAAGTGCTGTTTTCCCTCGTGTCACCCTCCTTCCTCATCAAGATAGACACTGGGCTTATGTGTGTCAACATCTTTCTTTTTTTTTTGACAGTTGAAAAGCGCCTGCTATCACTCCGCGTTCCTTTTGTTGTTGTTTTAGGCGGGAATGAGAGGCCGGTTAACCTTCACAGCATTTGCTTGAGCACGAATGCAGGTTGGTTTTGTGGTGGAGGGGAGGATGCAGGGGGTTGAAGTGAAGAGTGTGGCAGATTGAAGCGGGAGACGGGAGGAAATGTGTGTGTGTTGACCTGCTTACCCTTCACCTTTAGTCTCACTATGTGGTGCTGTTGTGAGTGCAGGAGGAGGACATGTGAAGAGCCGAACTCCGGCCAGCAGAGTGGCATCCCTGGCTGGGTTTTCGCAACCCCCAACTCGCTCGCTTTCACTCCATCTTCCTGGCCTTCAGCTACAAAACACGTATTTTCTCCGTTAGGATGGGGTTTACAGCGGAGGGGAACCAAACACATCAAAAACCCGAGGATGGAGCATGCAGTTGTGTTTGACCAGGTCAGTCAGATTTCACACCGCGCTGAGGAACGGCTCCCACACGTCCCTCGATCATCTCACATTGCAGCTCTCACAATACAGGCCTTTATGGCTCTTTTTGCTTGTCATACTTTAATTTCTCTTGTTTGTCAGCCAGAATTCAGCATCTCATGAATTAGTCATGAGAATAACCGCTTTCATTTAAAGGCTTTAACCTGTGCAAAATCCTCTTTGGCTGACTTGGCAGAAGCACGCGCACGCACGCACACACCCAGAGACACACACACACACACACAGACATACATACATACTGCACGTATTGGCTGGGTGCTGCAGGCAGGAAGCGTGGAGCCGTAGTAGATTTGCAGTGCTTCGTCCACAAACGGGCGGGGAGGGGGGGGGGATGTAAATGAGATGGCCTGCAGTCCTGAAAGGGGGGCGGGGGGTTGCGCTGCTGATCACTGTCCACCACATTAAGCACCACTCATTCCCTCCCGCTCACACGCACAATCATCTCATCATATGCAAAACAGGAGCCTTTTCAGTGTGAAAAACAACAACAGCCACGATAATGAAACACTCGCTTTTAATGTGCTTCTGAGCAACATGAAGATGGAAAGATGTTGTATTTCTAAAAATGAATAGCGTCAGTGGAGATTTGTAACAACTTGGGTTTCATTTTCATAAATCTGGTACTTTTATGTTAAACCTGGGAACACTAACCAAGAGCCAGTTGTGGCAACAAAAAAAAAGCATGTGCAGATGGGTTTAAACAATCCAGAGGTTTAGCCAGATAATCAAGAAAACTGCTGAATGGGGACTTTGACACTGGAAATCAGGGTTCATGTCCTTCATCCTGCATGTGTTGAGTTTAAGCAACAATAGGACTTGGATTAGCGTTTGGGAAAGATAATTTACTGACTGTTGAAAAGGTTAAAAAAAAATCCTTCAGTTGACCTTTTCAATATATAATAAGATGATGATTTTACCTTCCTAACAAAGTGCTTTGATTTGCCTGAATACAATTATAAAAACGTTGAAAAAATAGTTTGACATTTTAAGAAATATGCTTATTTGTTTCTTGCCCAGAGTTAGATCAGAACATTGACGCCACTCCGATGTCTGTAGAGTAAATGTAAAGCTACGGCAGCTAGCTCTGCTGAGCAGAGCATGAAGACTGGCAGCGATGGGAAACAGCTAGCACGGCTCTGAAGGTAAAATAAACAAAACGCACCAAACTCACTGATAATCACCTTTTTAAAACCATACAAAAAGTGTAAAAAAAAAATAAAGATTCTTGCCAGACAACGTACCT
Source organism: Clinocottus analis (assembly GCF_023055335.1). Lineage (NCBI taxonomy): Eukaryota > Metazoa > Chordata > Actinopteri > Perciformes > Cottidae > Clinocottus > Clinocottus analis. The sequence continues at coordinate 8,323,443 of NW_027176042.1, read as the reverse complement.
TCCTCCAATCTCACAGCGACGTTAGCTAACAGGTTTCTGGCCGTATAGCTTAATATTTAAAGGACAGACATGAGAGTGGTGTGGATCTTCTGATCTATCTCTCAAGCAAGAGAGCGAAAAATAACATTTATAAAGTATTTCTTTAATTGTGCTTTAGTTGCCTCAAGCAGAAATGTTTGGACATAGAAAGCCAAATTAAATATGTTGTCAGTGAATGTTTTCTGTCAATATTTCGCAACTTTGCAGATGACGTTCATTCATATAATACGTTCTTTAAATGTATTTGGGGTAGCACTGCAAACTCTCTGAGCCTTTGTTGTGGCAATAGAGTATAGTACACTATACGGTGGGACTGTTATCCTTTAAGGAGACAACAACCCTGATGAATTATGGAACCATAGCTTATAGATTAATGCTGATAGCAGACACCTCTGTGCTGATCCGTCAATAAAATTGGCTTTTAGTCACAGATGCAGTCGATAGGACAACAGAGAGGACTTTGACCCGGCAGAGATCCTTCAGTAGACTCATAATAACTTGACAGATTCGGACAAGACCTCAGACGGTAGCAGCACATCAACATCCATATTTATCAGTGACAAATTGAGTAAAAGCCAAGACTTCTTGTGTACCTTACTCAGATTTACCCTCCCACTCAGCAAACAAGCGCCGCTGAGCTTATTTACAGCGAGTTCTGCCACGGTTAACACATTTGTACTCCCTGAATGCTTCATTTATTAAACCGTGTCGGCGCAATTTGTTCACTTAGCTACATGCCTACCTATTTGTTCCTTTACATGACAGGGTAGCGCTTCCTGTCAGGAGTGTTTTTGTTTCCTCCTCGCATGCTTCCAGCATTTAAATGTGCTGATCGCACAGAGCGCACCCGGGCGGGAGAGGAAGAGAAGGGAAGGAGAGTAAGCAGACTGCAGTAAACAACGCTTTGGCTCTTTAAATAAAACATTTGTTTGTGATTGAGGCTTCATGATGTGAACAGCATGACCTGTTTTACTGGGAGTCTCCAAACAGCCAGCCCATCGCCCTCGCAGAAACAGATCCCATCTCTCTACCCGCAGACCCAGGGCCTATTTATATTGCATGAGAACAAATTTTTTGACAACTTGAGTGATAGATTTGTACAAGGCCCAGATGTTTTTCGTTTTCTGCAGAGGCTCTGTCTGAGGGACATAAATTGCTATTAATAAAACTTTTAACAATACATGGCAAATGAGTTTTTCCTGTTAACATGGCGTGAGCAGGAGCAAATGGCGCTCGCTGAGGGCTTCCTGGGAATAGGGGCACTGTCTGAGTCAACATCTGAGGACAGCAGGTTGTTCTGTGCAATAGCGTGAATACATGAACAATGAACAACTGAGAAAACACACAACACCACTGACAGAATATAGACCTCATCGAAGGCAATTCATTCATCACCTCTCACATTTATGGTTTTCACTGCAACCAGCCGAGGAGTTTATGCTTAATCGATTGAATGTACAAAATGATAGGGACCTCTTTTCAGGAAGTACTCAGATTGATTAAATTTAGGTTAAAGGTAGTTTTCTCTATTGATTCATAAAGAGAGATACTCAGTAGATGAATAACAAAAGATAGAGAAAGATTTTGAACCCTTACATTTAGATCCTTGAAGAGACATTCCCACTTAGGCACGAAGGTTAGTTTACTCGTCGTTAAGTCTTTATTCTGTGGCTCTGGTGGAGCTGTTTAAAGCCTGGGTAGTATGTACGTTTCTTCATGAGTCATTTCACATATTTACCTATAAAACATCACAATTAGTTTTTTGTGTGTTATTAATATACATCTGCAATGCAACTAGTGACTAAAGTAAATAAAGGTAGGTCAGACTAGAAAGTGCAGTATTTGTTCCCCGGTAGCTCAGAACAACATGAACAGTATTTGCCTCTGAAGTCTGGTGGAGCGGGGGGAAAAAAGCAGAAAATGGAAATAATAAATACACATACACAACTGAATCTCATCCCTGTTTTCATGACATAGTTTTTGTTGGGTTCTCATTAAAGGTTGCAGTCCACACACACACACACACACACACACACACACACACACACACACACACACACACACACACACACACACACACTCACACACACACACACACACACACTGCGTGAGGCGGATTGACAGCAGCAGACCAGGATTCCACTGTTGCCTCTCTATCTCCCCTCCACGCATTTCGCCTCTCACTTTGTGCAGAAATAATTAACTGCGTGCATGTTTGAAGGCGGGATTACGGTTGTCTAATTGTAGTGAGCGTTGTCATGGAGACTATCAGGCCATCGGTGAATAAACAGCCTTACTTGGCAGTGTTTGGCTAAAATGGGGCTTTGTGCAGATGTCAGACATAGATTTATGATGGTGAAACAGATTATATTTGGCAGGAAAATCAATAGCTGACCACTTTGGACGAGCTGCTTATTTTGATAAACAGCTCTGTGGATGTAACCTGCCCAGAAGCTTGTCTCCTCATCTGTTTGCTCCGAGCGCGTGAATTAATGTGAAAGTTTACTTTCCAAAGCAGCGTGGTTGTGATTTTATTTAAAAGTTGTGAACAAATGTACTCATCTCTGCTGTAAGGTTCATGAATATTTAGTGCTTTTCCAAATACAACGTTCGCAAAGTGACCACGGTAGTTTTTTGATGAAGTTATTCAAAGTGAAAAAGAGAAATGAATGCTTTTTCCTTAAGGTAACATGTATCAGGTAATAGAAATACTAAGAACGGTTTGAGACATTTATCAAAGGGAATAAAACGGACGAATACAACGCACGTTTGGGCTCTCACTCCATGGAAATATCTCATTAAGTTGTCATAAGTAATTGCATCATGCAGAATTTATGGAAATCATTTGCAAACATCTGGAAAATTAGAGACTGGTTTTGTTTCTTTTATTTCAATGACGTCCAGAAGTCAAAGAGAAAAAACACTGACGACAGTACCAGTCAGTTATACTGTATTTTAATGTAATGTTGATGGTTTTACGGGGCTACACGTTGTGTCTGCACAGCAGGGGGGTGCACTATGCAGTGGATATCTGTGTTAATAATGTCGAAACCCAAACAGAACCAAACACATGTGCAGCAGTCGTCATTTGGAGGGAAAAGTTCAACTCAGTCTGGATTCATGTAAAGGTTATCGACAAGATCTTCACAATCGTTGTGTAACCACACCGTAGTTGCTGCAGTCTTGTCTTCCTGATTGCAGGAATTATTGTATAGAAAATATTTAGGAAAGTGAAAATATATACATTTGCATGAATGAATGAAGCAATTTTTTGGAAATCAAAATGTGCAAAATTCGCCCTTTAAGTGAATAATTAACAACTAATATAATGTTCCTTTAATTTGGCAACTAGCTTGAGCGCATAAGTAATAACATTTGAATATGGAGCAGTTGTTTCTGAAATAACTGACCTAAACATCGAGATATTATATTTTCAGTCAATATGGTGAAGTTCCAACTAGCCAACAGTTGCTTATCTACACATCCAGCAGTTAAAATGCAACGTGACATTCATTTGTTGTGAGTTTCTGACAACCTGATGAATTGATGTCCAATGCAAATCATAATTCTTTATAGCACAATTAGTTTCTAAATCACGTCGTGTATTTTCCCCCCAAATAGTCAGAAAATATTCCCATTTATCTGCCCCTGCATTTATAGAAGATTACAGCATTCCTCACACAGTAGCCACATATATTGATATTTTCATACTTGTGTTGGCAGGAAAACTGGATGCTAATTGGCCACTGTAAATTTCTCATGTTTTTATCAGTTATTGATTTTGTATAACTCATGCTGTATGATCGTGTAATGGTGTGAAAAGGTTGTGACCATAAAAACAACATGAACTGCGCAGTTGATCTACGCAGCTGTTGTCCAATCTTAGACAATAAATATTACATTCACATTTTAAAAAATCATACCAAATCCAAATAATATAAATAATATAATCATTTTCTTCTAGTGTTGGAGGAATGCGGCGATCTAATACCCAGATGTACTCCAGCCCTCCCTGCAATCAACAGTTAATCCCCAATCATACAGTCAGGGCGTAAGATATGTCTTTAATGCGCTCTCTTTCCACACCAGCCTGTAAACTTAAAACCAGTTCAGTTAACTGTCAGGAGAAAAACATTCCAGGAACAGGAAGTCAATATCGCCGGTATCCCCCTCAGGGTGCACATTACCATTGTTGTGAGCCAGGTTAATGTACTTCAAACAAGGTTTATTATACACTGCAGTGCACAATAGTGAGGTGAGGAGCGTACGCGGCCGTGTGCTGTAGGTGAGAGAGGAAGCCGCTCAACCTTTTTCTCTGCGGTTGTACAGAAACGCACTTTATACGTTTGTGTGACCCGTTGCTGTGCCTCGGCCCTGGCATAAAGCTGCATGAGGAGCACTGTGATGTTGTTATGGTGGACATAAAGGAACTATATTGTCTGTGCGTTGCTTTGTTGTTATTTTTCATTGCTAAACGCCCAACAGAGATCGGCCTCGTAATTCTCTCGGCTGATACAATCGGTTTGATCGTAACCGTCCATTCAACAACAAATCAATAATATTACACGCCGCGCCCCGGCCTGCCTGCTTCTGTTTATTATTTCCCACATTTCCCAGAAGCAACTTGCCTGGATTTGTTGCACACAGGCAGGTGTTGCAACCGCAGTTTGATGGCAGTGTAGTTTGCTGTTATGGAATCAGCGGACATGACATTGATGTTACAGTTAAACGTGCATAAATACTGAGATGTGTAAGTGTCCCGTTCTTTTCAGCATTTTCAAAATACTGAGGTCAGAAGTCACCAAATAGAAAGTGCGTGATTCATTTTGGATTGCCCATATTATATTTACACTGTTAGTCGTTTAACTACTATTATTATTTCATCCAGTTTTATTTAAAAAAGGGAGGTAGCTTGTCTGTGTTACTTTTTCACAATAATCTCCAATGTAATTTTGTTCAAATGACAACAAAGTAAAATAGTGAATGCTAAAAATGTTCAATCTATCACTATATATTGCGGTAGTGTACATTTTATGGAACATCAATTGAGGACCTGATCATGTAAAACCAGACAATACTGCTTTGGATGAATCCAGTGAATTAACAAATGAGGATACAATGCAGTGCAAACTAAAGCGCTTCTGTTCACCTCCGTCTTGGTGTATGAAATATAATTTTTGCTCTCTTTTATCACCTTTTCGCTCCCACTGCCCGCTGCAGCCCGCTGTGACCCGTGGGCTCCACCGGAGTCACCCTCCCCACTCAGCCAGCCTGCGGTCCAGGAGGGGGCTTTTAGGCCGCGCTCCTCCACTGAGGGGCCCCGGCTCATCAATATTGCAAAGGAATAAAGTAGGCTGGTGGTGAAGGACAGGAGTACTGAAGCCTAATCAACCGTCGCCATGCTCCAAAACCAGAAGAGTAACAGGGGTATTGATTGAGGGATACACTTTGCCGTAAGTATTAAATAAACAATGAGCAAACATAGGGCTTATTGCACATGCGAAGAAGAAGTTTGACAATGGTGCAGGAGAAAAAATACATCTGATAAAGTGCCCCGCTCACAGCTCTCGGTGAGTCTTGTCACTTTCATCTCGAGGTCCAGCAGCAAGGCCGGACTCTTGAGCCGCCCTCAGTCGACCGCCGTGGGGACCGTCGCTGCTCCTTTGTATTTTGAATGGACTCCACCCTCCACCAGGTCATTACCATGTTTCTTTTGACTGCGGCAGAAGAATGTAATGCAGCTCAAAGGGATGGAGAGATTACCTTTATTTCAATTATAAAGTACACTAGACACGACTGACTTTGAACACAGCGGGGGCGCTGACGCCCTGCACGTTTTCTGTTCATTATGCTGCGCTACCTCAGCGACGACCTACAGTGCCTCAATAAAAGACCAATGAACGGTGCACATCCTGTATTGATTTGTTTGCTGAATAGCAGAGTGAATTTTCAGATGTATTTATAATGGCCTTATTAAAGCCCCCTTTGATCTAAAGATTACAACAATAACAGCATAGTTTGTGTTGTTTGCATCCACGATCCACAATGGTAAAAAAAAAGAAAAGAAAATGCCAATATTAACTGGAGTTTTTCAGAGGCTTTCAATTATTTTTCCTTTTAATCATGAGATGTAATCACTTTAACGGGTGGTGGGGGGCTTTGGGTGCTTCTTCTCTTCTATCATTGATGCAAAGCTGTCCATCTAATAGTATTGCTCCACATATGGCTTTCTTTTGTAAATGAAATATTCCATTTGAAATACAAACAGCTTTAATTATTGAAACTGACACCGCATTTGACTTTGAAAGACTGTCAGCTGTCGACATTGGATAAAGAAACAGGTACTGTGCACCGCACTTGTGTGATGAAGACGTCATTTAGAGGTGACTCTCTTTCCGTTGGAAGAGTAATTGAAGTGGACAAACACAAAGACAAGTGATCTGATGAATGGCTGATTAGTGTGAGAGAGTTTTAAGTTAGGATGAGGATCAGCTCTCTCCCGTCTTGTTTTTTTTTGTTTTTTTTTAACTATTAAGTGGAGTCAAATAAAAGAACAAATAAGAAAAACAATATCAAGTGAAACTAAAAGAAATTCAAATGGGTGAAAGGAAAGAGAAGATGAATTGAAGCAACATTTGCTGGACAATAACTGCACCAGGACAGTGAGGTAAATGGCATCATACACAACACGGTGTTTAACTTTAATAAAATCCTTGAAGAGGACACTTAATATGGAAGTATGCTTTTCTATGGCTGAGGACATTCAAAGGTTATGGAGGCCTGCCACTATTTTAAACATAAATCAAGTTGGTATGAATAATTGGTGGCTTTTTTTCACTCACTGGAGAAACAAAGCAGACAATAAGCTTTGGACGCAGATTAGGCAACACCAGCTGTGTTGTTTTCAATGTTGTTGGACATTGAAAGCGTGCGTGTTTAGTTGCCTCTTAAGCTTCATTATGAACGTCTTGAAAAATGATTAAAGTTCTAGAAGATGGTTTATAATAGACATCATTTAGTGGGATTTACACTTTCTGAGAATATTGATATCTCAGATGCTCAGTAGTTCAGAATACCTGAAACCCATTTAAAAAGTGTAGACGTGTCTGTTGACTCAGCGACTCAAAGACACAAGTTGTCGGGGGCGGAGCAGCAGACCCAATGAACAACCAGGGAGGCTTGGGTCATCAAAAGTCTTTCATCAGGCCTATTGGGATTACATACAAGGTAATAAGGAAATTATTTTCAGTTATGGTACAAAGTTGTCTCTCTGAAGCTTGTTCCAGCTCACAGCAAATGTTTCAAAGGCACGATATTTGGGGTTTAACTTTTCTCCAAATCCACGATTTGATTTAACTTTCGATTGTAATGTAATGATTGAATTTTAACTTACATTTGCTACGGTACCATGGTGGATATTGTTTTTGGAATGAACCCAACTGAGTCCATACAAAGCCTTACACTGGAGTCTCTACAGCTTCAGCCGTAGTTTTACTGTAGTTTTAGTGTCATTGAAGTATTCGTAGTTCACGTAACTCACAAGAAGGAATAATGTTGCCACACCAGTGACTTCCATGACGTAGGAGATTATACAGTTCAGTTTTGGACTGTGGCAGTTGGCATGGTGTCTCAAAAAGGGATGCTGCAAGCTACTGTCATCTTCCAAGTGTTTGTTTTTTGCCAAAACGTACTGAAAAAATGTATAATTTCAAAATGTTTCAGGACCATTTTCCTGCATGTTTTTGAACTATGTTGCTCATGTATAATATCAAATTGTAATTGAATTGAAGGCTGTCTATCAGATTTGATATTGATGGAGTCAAAATTCAAAATGTAGATCTTCCATTACTGTTTTTCACTTATGCAAATTAGCACCAAAAAAAATCCATAACAGACTGTTATGGTCCAAGAGTTTTAAAGATTAGAGTCAGATTGTGTTGGACATGTGCCAAATTTCAAGTCAATTGCACCTACGATGGGATGAGCATGGCCTAGCCAAATTTGCATTTTTAGGTGTTGATTAATGCTCCACAATGTGGCTGATTGGAGTCACATTTTGGAGGCTGAGATTCATGTTTCTATTTGATTCCAGCTCACAGCAATGAGGCAATGGACAACAAATAGAAATAACAAACCTGAACTCAACTGGTTTCTTCCCCTTCCTGGTTGGAACCCCTTACAAATGAAACGTGCATTAGATAGTCAAGTGGTTTCAATAAATATGTGTATGTAATTTGCTAGGTGCCATATCACACCGTGCACAGTCCATAAATAAGCTGCGTGTTCGTCCGGCATCTTTTCTCAGAGGCGACTGAGCAGCTTCTGATGAGCCTCCCGGTAGTTCTCGAGCTGCTCCTCCAGCTTTTTCCGAGGCACGGAGACACAAAAAAAACTAATTACAGACACATAATCATTCAAATTTAAAAATGATGTCGTTTGACTGTTGCCGTTTGCAGCTGTGTACAGACAAGAGGGCTGCAGCGATGAGTCAGCGTCATCTATTACGTTGAAAATGCATCAATAGCCATCAGATTTTCACCACGATAGAAAAGTTAAATGTGGTCAAATGCAGTCTGCCACAGTTCCATAGTGAAGGAGGGAAGATATCTGGGCACTATTAGAACAACTTTCAACTAAATGTATGACATAAGTGAAAAACTACAAAGTTACGATCATCATCGTCAAAATGATTTTTAAAAAAAACATGATAGTGGGTTTTCTTTTACCTCGGAAAAAAGGGGTGTCTGTAAAAGTACAGCTATTATGAGGATTTGTGCCTGTACTAATAGCTGACCCACTAGTTTCCTCCATATTGTTTTGCCGATGAGAACAGCAGTAATTCACTAATGAGGCCCGATCTGCAAAAGCTAAGAGCCACCGTACATTTTAGGAATGCTGCTGGAAAACAAGCCGCGGTCTGTTAAAAGCCGCGAAGAAGTGATTTGTGTCGATCAATAAGTTGCAGGTGCAAACAAAATTAATGTTCAAGCGCAGATCACGACACAAACTGTCGTCCATCACAGTGGATCGGGGGTTTTTCCAATTTGCGGAGAGACTTTTATGCTTTGAACGCCTGGTTCAATGAAATGATTCACTGTCTCACTGCTTTATCAGGAGTGAGAGCCGGATCACTTGAGCAGCTAATGAAAGCTGACATGATAGAATCAGTATTCATGAATTTTGCCATGTAGCTGACATGAGGCTATTGTTTACAGTAGGTGTTACTAAATTGCTGGCTTGTCTTCTTGTTAAACTGGTCGCACGTTGTGATTTTTATGGAAATGTGGAACTGTGATAAGATACATAAAGTCAAGACACACAAAAAAATCTGATGAAACCAGGTATTCCTTGTGATCTAGTGGGGTGGTCTTTGTTTGTGGATTTTCAGCTTTAATAAATGGAAAACTTCTGAACATCACCTTTTACCACATATCTCAGCCTCCGCTGTGGCACAATATAAATGTGTTTTTTTTAAAACCCAGAACCTGTTGTCCATGTTTAGAGGAAGTTGGTGTAAAAAACAGAAACATATCATTCGGCCTGGCAGGAAAATGCTGCTGCCTTCTGCTTTTTGTCCATGAAAAGACAGAGACAAGTTTGCACACCTTATGGATCCAGTCAATGGGAATAACTTCACGAGACAATTTCTAAATACATCTTGCACATCTTGCACGAGCTAAAACATATGGCAGCTGAAGGTTATTCGATCCTCTGCTGAAAAACACGTCTGTGTGAAGATTTGATAAATGCACAGATAGCAATTCAACTGGGACGTCGCGTGTTCCCCGGACCGTCGCCGGCAGCCGTGCTGCCTCGCTCGGGCCTGATTGAGAGACGACGTCTCGGCTGCCAACAAACACACAGGCGACTTTCTCCGTCTCTCATTGTGTTGATGAGCTGCTGCAAAGGTGCAACGTATTGAGTAGCCAGAGTAAACTGAGCCCTGATTGCTCGGAGGGGAAACGCTTCCATGTGAGCTGATCGGCCACGTTCAGTCGCTCCACGGTGGACCGGAGCTGTGAAACAGTTTGACTTGTGCGAATACCACTCGCACATTAAAAAGTATCACGCTGTTGGAAGAGGCCTCGTATAAAAGTCTCCGCGCACGGTGCACGAAAACACCCGCGCATTTTAAATACCTATAAATGTTTTTACTCAAGAAAAGCCGGAGGAGCAGTGAGCCGGCAGCTGACGTGGATCACTGCCTTCTCTTCTCTCGAAGGAAGGCAGAGCTGAAGTTCTTCTGAATGCGGCGGGTCTCCAGCGGCACGGGGCACCGGTTTTGCTGGTGCACGAGACAGAGGGAGGGCGGGTCTTGGGCGTACATCATGATTTCATACACCATTAGAGAATAGACAGACTGTATTCATCCTGAACCGCTGCTCTCCCCTCGCTGCCAAGAGGACGTCCCCTCTGTCACATGACCTGACAGACTGACCTGAGTTTCTATCCTGTATGAACATAAAACAACATGACTTACTGTAACATGGCACCTCTTCCTGCTTGTGTTCTTTGCGTCTCACAAAACCCCCGCGTTGCACACAATAGCACTGACACACTGAAAATTAAGCACGTCAGAGAGAACTCAACCCCGGTGAAAAATGTGCTCATTTGGAGGGAAAATTAAAACAACAGACGCAAATAAATAAACAATTCAAATTCTCCGAAGACTTCATTCTTCCACATTTCAAACACCACAGCGGCTAATTATAGCCTTAAGTCAGGCGCTTTGATGCATTTTCCCTCAGCAGGAATCCCAGGCTTTTCTTTTCCTGGAAGTGCTTTTCTGTCAGTCCTGAGGTAAACTGGCCGATGGCGCACAGCGGGCGCTGATCACTCTGAGCATATAGGACATTTATCTGTGTGTGTTTACGTGCATCTAAGATAGGGGGAAAACAAAAGAGGAATAAGAGCGATGACCCCATGCCATGTTGTCTTTATTGTGAAATGGCAAAAGAGCTAGCGCTTGCACGTCGTATGCACAATCTACACTTTGAAGTCCGACAGAAGCAACCGCGGTCCGCGCTCGCGCTCGACATCTCGCAGAAAAAAACAGAGCCTCTCCGCTGCAAAAATACCACCTTCCTGGTTAAAGTTGTGGACGCCTCACATTGGCAGGAGCCTCCGTATGGGTGAGTTTGTGTGTGTGTGTGTGTGTGTGTGTGTGTGTGTGTGTGTGTGTGTGTGTGTGTGTGTGTGTGTGTGTGCTCAAGATCAACAGCGAAGAGGGGGAAGCCATCCCGAGTGTCGGTGCAGGCCACTGCTGTTGCGCCTGTCGCACACGGCAGGGCTGCTGTTGTCACACTCAAATGCACGAAACCCTGCATATGAAATGTAATGGGAGGGGAGGGAAGGGAAAAAGTGGGGGTGGGCGTGTGGGGGCGGGTGGAGGTTGTGTTGGCGCAGCAGTGGAAGTGTATACCCTGGGCACTGCCGTTTCCTCTCGCCTCCCTTCCCGGTCTGTCTTCAGGCCCACACCCGGCACAGGCATCCAGGCCTCACATGCAACGAAGTGAAGGAGTGCAAATGTAGCAGTGTGTGTGTGTGTGTGTGTGTGTGTGTGTGTGTGTGTGTGTGTGTGTGTGTGTGTAAGGGGATGTTGGGGGGGTTCACTCAGCGGCTAAAAAAGGTTTCCCCAAGCAGTGACGCAGCTCCATCACTCTCCCCTCCTGTTAAAGTCAACCCAGGGTGACATATGACATCCAGACATGCAGGGAATAATTGTTTTCACTGATGCTCCCTGACGATGCCTCGTCCGCGCACGAGGCTCCTTGTCTCGGCGGGGCCGACGCTCATGTGTTTCCCATCAGCGAAGTCTGTGGTCACCTTCCTGATTTTGCTGGACTGGAAAAACATAGCTAATATGGTGTGATCTGGAAAAAGCTTTGATGCCGGGGCTTTACAAATAAACTTACCAATGCCATATGGTTTGCATTCACCTCTTAATTTATTTCCTACAAATGCCCATTGAGTATTCTGCGGAGCCGACGTGTGTGTGTAACCAGACTTGGAAAACAGAAGGCCAGAGAGAGTTTGTGGCATCGTGTGATTATTATGATGTGTCCTTTTTATTTAGTTTTCTTCTCCCTCCTCCTTGCTGCATGATGGATGAAGCGCACAGTCGTTCCAAAAGAAGCAAACAAAAAAACACGCAAACAATTCCCCTCTGAGCTCAGCGCCGTTCGGCTCAGTTTACCGTGCCGGGCCCGACACAAAGACAGTTCCTCTCAAAGAGCAATTAAAAAGTAATGATCGTGCGCTTCGCCGTGACTCATCGGCTGACAGACTTTTCCCTCTGAGGTTGGATATTGGGTTACCACTGACAGAGAAATCAACAGACAGCGGGCGTCCAGTGGTGGAGGACATGGAAGTGAGTTTCACCAAACGCAGCAGACTTTCCTACGCAGGCTTCCAGCACAGTGAAGATGTAACCTGCCTCATGTGCAAAGCTTCACCGCCACTACGGGGAGCCCAACATTTGTCATCAGCAGCCGCCTGTGTGGGCGTCAGCCTCGCAGAACACCCACCAATTTGCTCGTTTTTAAGCTCAGGGGCCCCAAACGCGAAAAAACACCTTGGAACAAACATGTCAAATGTTCATTTCACAGTGGCGGTCAACAACGAGCTAACAATAGACACATTTTCCGCTTGCTTGACTTTTTTTTTTCTTCCAACACGATGTGTTTAAACTCCGCAGCTGTGCGAGAGCTCGTGGGAAGCAGTTTGTGTGTTGGAGTTTCATTTTCTTCCCGCTAATATTCCAGGAACGCACCAGGAGATAAACCCGGAGTGCGAGTGCACCGGGTTTCGAACAAACAAAACAAAAATCATCAGTACAGAGGGAGTGTGCCGGACAGAAGATGGCCGCCCCAGAGGACGTGTCACACGCCATTCGGTGGACACTTTAAGTCAAAATGGGACATTTTGAGCACGTCCGAGTCTTCCGTCAGCGCCACGCTGTGCTGTACACAGAGCGGTGAGCTTTTACAGGATGCACTTGCAGCATGCGACACTTAGCTGCACACGGTAAATATATGCCAGACAGAATATTCATGCCTATTCCTCCCGGTGCCGCCAAGATAGAGGAGTCCCGTATTTACTTTCAGCGGGGTGAGAGGAGGAGAGGCTATAATCACTGATTGATATGTAAATGGGAGGTAGCTGACTGAAGTATCGAGGCCAGCCAGTGCGCAGAGTGGAGATATGAATTACAATCTGTTCGACAAATTTTTCTCATCGGACATTATGTAAATGGAGTGTAAGTGACTGGTAGTATTCGAAACAGAAATCGATGCAGGAGGCGATAAGAGAGAGTGGACGACAGAGTGGTTCTGGATATCCACAGATATTTGAAATTCAGGGCGGAGAATTTGCTCATGCAAAGTATATTCATTACATAAGGGACCGCTGCCTGCTAATAGGAGATGTCCTATGATAATATTGACTACGGTTGATCATTTAAAACCAGGACGTTCTAATCAGGTGGAGAATTTCATATTTTTTTGAAGGTTTCTGAGGCTGAACTGAAATTAAAAAATCATTTTCGGTTGTGGATGCGCAGAAGTGGCTGATGTCCATCGACGCTGAAATGACCGACATGCATTAAAAGCAGACGTTGTCGAGTGAAAGTTAATGCTAATGGTAAAGCTAGGCTAACTAACAGGGTAGTAGCACATGATTCTCTTTTAAAAAATAAAAAATAAACTATGCATCTGTTACAATACAGTATATTTTCTAACTTTACAAAGTGAGGAGAATTCTTATTTCACTGTAATTTAAAAGGACAAAATAACATCAAAGGGAAGTCCTACTTGACAGTTTTATCTTTTTCCTCTTGTTTAGAAATGGAGTAGCCTTGTCAGGAGACCAAGGGGGGGGGATTAATCGGGGCGGACCGGCCCGGTCTGCACCCGGCCCAGTTCCCCGTCTGTAAACAATAAGGGTGTGGATTAGTTTGGAAACAATGTGTTTATTTAAAAAGCCCACTTCCTGTATGGACTCAGCAAGTCTCCCATTAATTTTATTGGCGGCGGCTCCAGTTCTGAAAATCATTGTTTGGAAGGGGAAAAAAAACACAAAACACACAAGGCGAAAAGGAACGCTTTGCACCAGCGCTTGGTTCCTGTGCGATAGGACGGCAGCATTAATAGAATCGGTGCGAGCTATTTGTGTTTTTAATCATCTGGAGGGATCTCACAGTGAAGGTTTCCGAGGAAAAAAACAAACGGGGAAACATTTGCGATGTTTTTGTTGAGACTGCTTTGGCCTGAGCTGCTGCTGCGCGCTCGACGTGTAAAATTAAAAAATGTATAAAAAAAAAAGAGCCAAACATCGATTTTTTTTTTCTTTCTGCTTCGTCTAAACTGCCCTGAGCGGGTCTACTGAATCAGCCCGCAGGGGCTGGGATTCAGCTGAGGGCGGTGGAGCCCAGGAGCGACGCCCACCGTCCCAACTGCCCAAAGCCACATCCTGTCCAAAAGGAAAAGACTTGCACTTTCTCCTGAGGAGGAACACATGCATTAATGTGATCTCAATTACCCATAAAGCAGTCCTGCAGCGGCATTCACACCTCGCGGTCACATCCTGCCCGTGTACATGCGCTCTGACTTTGGGCTTCTCTCGTGGCTGCTGTGGAAAGTTTTTCTGTTTTTTTTTTTCTTCTTCCGAGGCCTCCCGAAGCAGGAAACAAACAAAACTCCCGATGTGCCATTACGCCAAAGCAATTTCTGCGATACTGAGTATCCCCGGTGGAGTTTACGAGTTCATTTCTGAGACTGACAGATATGAGGGGGGATGAAAAGGCATTAAGAATAAGCAGTGCAACCTTAGCCCATCCAGACGTGTGCTTGGAGGCCGGAGAGTAACAGGTAAACTCGGGGGAGGGTGGTTAAGCCCTAGTTAGGCATGTAAATCCCACCCTTTACAGGCAAAGCGCTCCAGTAGATCCCTGTCAATTTCCTGCAGCTGTGCTCCGTCGGATTTACATGAATACACTCTATCACTAGCGCTTAGCCTCCCGTGTTATACATTTTCTCCCTCTTTTTCTGGGTGGCTTCTAAAAATGGTTATTTCCTTCTTCTTCTTCTTCTTCTTTTTCCCCTTCTTTTTTTTAGTCATTTGTAAAGAAAGAATGGTTTTATTTACAAGCCACCCGGCATGCCTTCTTTTGTAAATTGACTCCTCAGTTTTTTGTCCACGGGCCAGGCACAAGAAGGTTAGCTGCCTGTTTCCTGATAAGCTGGCAGAACCTATCAACCCCGGCAAGAAGATAGTGCTCTGTATTTCTGTCATGCTTTATCATCAGCTGGGGTGAAACTAAACCGGTGTTAAGCGAGAGTAGAGGGACCATTTCCCTGGATTACAGGCGTCAACTTTAATTTCAAAGACCAATGGTGTATCCAGGGAAGGTGCAGGCTTCGCTTGCCACAGATTGGCAGCGGGCTCCCGATAAGGACCCAGCGGCGTTGTTCGCATTCACCGCGGGGGCCTATTGATCTCCGAGCCGCCGGTTCATTTCTTAAAAATACAAGGCAAATGGTGTCGGAGCGGCAGTGCGGCTCCGCGTTCACCAGACACAAAGCGTCCCGTGCCAAGTTGTCTCAGCTCTGTGCTGTGGCGAACAGAACGAGCACGGCAGGAGGACAGGGTGTTTGTCAGGAGTCATTAAGGAGGAAGGTGACAGTTCAAGCTTTTTGCTTGTAGAATGCAGCACAATGAGCTTCAGGGGAAAGACGCTGCTGTTTTTACTCTCCTCACAACAGAGCCGAGTCAGGTTACAATCAAAGTTTTATCCAGCTCGGCGTGAGGCGTTCTCAGTCGGACTGAACCTGAGCTGAAAGCTGAGCCATACTTGGAGTATCATCTCAGAGGAAAATTCATATCAACATATTGAGCGCTTATTCATATTGAAATGTCTCCCTGCTTTATTTCTTCTTCCATCTCTTTTTTTTTTTTTTTTTTCCTTCTTCTCAAAACCAAATTTATGAAAAGCGTAATCACAACATGAGGGCCCTCTTATTTTATTATCAGTGGGTGTTATTATTAGAAAACCATTTCAAATGATATGTCACATGGGAACAAATATCATTTACAAACCACTAATGACTTGCAAACACTCCTCTAGCCTCCGGTGCAGACTGACGCCTGCTCACAGTGTGTGCTCTGCTCGCCTCTCTACGGGGACGTGCGGTGGGACGCCGCGCGCTTTCAGAATCAAACAGAATAAACAGGAAGACCTCTCTCTTCCAGCACAGGCCACGCAGTGGCAATAACACATGAATTCTTAAAAAATCAGCCCATTTAAACCTGTCATTACCGCAGCCGTCTAATGGTTTTAAGGTGTGTGTTTGTTGCAAAAATTCAAATGAGACACTAAAATATGTACATATTCTCTGCAGAGATGGATTAGGTTTGGGCTATTAATTATTAAGCAGGCGTTATTATTATTACACTTTACATCTTCTGGGTGGATCAAACTCACCTCACTGCTGGACTGCTAATAATGAGTCATCAATAAAACATTCTCATAATGTCAGGAAGACACTTGTGTAGATGCACGGTCTAATTTTACACGGGCTGACTTGGTCATTAGTTCACTACGGCGTGAATGCTTCGCCATGCAAAACACAGAGGAGGTTACAGAGGTGGCCTGATGTGGCCTGACAGTCAGTGCATCAAGCCGCTCCTTCATTAATGTTAATCATCTTGGAATTGTGAATAACCAAATCAGTGCACCTATATGCACATGTTTAAAGCATTTTACTTTTTAATGGAAAAGGTGTTTTTGTTTCCGGCACTGTCATTTGCATAGAAATTGTGTCTATTGTGTCGTGCTTCTTTAACCTCAGACCGGCCTGGATGAGCACTGGATAGTCATCTACGCTCGGATTGGAGCTGCAAATGAATAGATAAAGGCTATACAGCACACGGGCGGGAATGGAAATCATATTAAAAGTCCACGTGAAAGTTTCCCTCTTCAAGACGGAAATCGTGCAGGCGGTTGGACTTGAAACTTTCTAAAGATTTCACAGGGCTGTAATGAGAAACTAAGAAGAGCTCAGAGCAGAGGGAGAGAGCCGACTTCAATGCCAGCCAGACATAATAAGTTAATGCAAATTGTAACTAGTTAAGCACAGCAAAATAATATGATACCATTGTCTGCGGCAGATTGATATTATAATGTTAGCATGTGCAAATAATCACATTTTCTCCCTGATACAATTACATTATTTGTTATGGTTGTATCATAGACCAATAAAAGCAAACATCATATTAGGATTCATGGCACTTTTCGCATTGCGTTATCAATATGTGGAAATAATTGTCTGCCGAGAGATTAAATTACATTATTGTGTATCTTTTTCATGCCTAATAAATAATGATGGATGGCTCTTATTTTCATCACCACCTGCAACCATTTTGTCTTCTTCCCTCTGCAAGTTAAAAATGAGAGAATAAATAAAGAAATAAAAGAGGAAGAGTGAAGAACCTCGGGCGGTATGAACCCGGAGGTTCTTTGCTGAAGTTTCAGCGTCTGATCAAGGCGGGTGAACTGCAAATATAAACCAGCAAGACACCCTAAAAGTCAACATGCCACTGTTTAATCATTGACACATCTTCTGGCAAGCACACACTTTATGATGATTCATAACTGATTGACAAGGAAAAAGCCTTGGAGGGGATTTTATGTGCATCGTGACTTTATCGAATGTTGATCTTTCAAACGGTAACATATTTCATGCAAAACACCTCATAAAACACCGCATACAAAAATGCTTAGGTGTAAATACTGTGTATGACAGAAATAACAGTTGGGATTAAAAGTTCCTATGAATTGTCAGAGTTGTGTGGAAAGTAGAAAGCGTTATGTCCTGAAAAAGAAGTATTAAATGATATTTTCTGACTTTGAAACAAATCTACCTACAACGTTCAAATCAAACTCAATTAGAAAACAGTTGAATTTGTCACATCTATTAATTCATTAAAAATGATTTGGACGACAAGATACAATTTGATGTATTTCTTTATTAAAAAAAACTACAAAGACATTCCTGCGCTGTCTGATTGTGTGTTGCTGGAAAACTTGTAATCAGCTTCTAGAAATGTTGTAGTTCAAACCACACAGAGTCCGATGTAGGATTTTCAGATTAAACTATTTAAATGATTAAATCTTAACATTAACTAATTTAGGATGGTTCAATTTCACAATCAGGTATAACAACTGAAATCATTACAGACTCTTTTTTTTTTGCTCCCGTCCTGAAACCAGCAGCTCATGGCGTTCTCGTCCTGACAAGAGATAAACCTGCTGTGTGGCCACGACTCATTTACAATTCTCTCTCACTTCTGCTTTTGCATAACCCTAATTTTAATCACTTCATTTGCACTTTAGGAAGATAAGAGAATTGATTAGCCACCACTCTCCAGGAGGCTTCATGTTTGACTTTCATTTCTTCTCCTTTCTTTCTTCCAGTCTACCAATCTTAGCTGTCAATACCTGAAACTCCTGTTGCATGTGATGCATTTGTTGGTGCGCTGTTATGAGATAAAACAAGGTAAGGACATTATAGCCCCCCCCCCCCCCCCCTCCTCCCTCGTGGCCCCCCTCCCGACGCCCCCAGCAGTTAATTGGCATCAGAGAGAGAAATGCTGTTATAACTTCATAACTTCTTAAGTCATGCCTTGTGCACAGCTAGACGTACAGCGTTGTAAAAATTTACATTTTAATGAAATATTTGAATAAGCACTTGAAATTCACTCTACCAGGTCTCCCGGTTCTAAAACCAACATTTCATGTTTGTGTTTTGAATGGCAGCGTCAGAGAAATTAGCATGCCAGTCATACAGATTAGGAGGGCATCAGTGTAAAGTCACAGGCTTTCTCAATCAGGGTTCACTGCAGGTAAACACTACCCATGACATGTTTAAATGATAGCTTCTTTTTTTTCTGACAGAAAGGAAAGCGGGGAAAGCATTCACAGGGGAAGGAGAGAACGGCGCCCATATAGGAATCAGAGCAGGAGAGAAGTGAATAGACATTCAGACTGTTGGTGAAGGCTATCTGCAATTTACAATGATGCACTTCCTTTTAATCTGTCAGAGAACCACAAAACTACAATTACAATTTCCACATGAGTGATGCCTCTGAATCCAGAATAAAAATGAAAGCTTGTGTCGGCCTACGTGTGCAATTGTATTCAAGAAAATATGGATGACGTAGTTGTAGATGGTGTAATATGTACTGCATTTCTAGTTGGAGGTTGGTTTGACAGTTTGCTTTGGTTTTGTTGTTCCACAAAATAATTAAAGAGTCTGTCAGTTTGTTCTGAAGGAATAGAGTGACATTTGAGGAAATGTGCGTATTGGCTTCCCGAGAGAAAGCAAGATGAGAAGATCGATGAAGCTACAGCCAGCAGCCGGTTAGCTTAGCTTAGCATAAAGAATGGAAACAGGGGGGGACAGCTAGCCTGGCTCCGTCCCAACAGGATTGAAGCTGCCAACCTTATGCACACTAACTATCATGTTATACCTCCAACTTTGTGACCTTCGTGTAGCACCAGGCTAGCTGCTTCCCGCTGTTTTAGTGCAAAGCTAAACTAACAGAGTCAGGCTGTTAGCACACAGGTCTTCTCATCGAACTCACACCGACAATGAATCACATACGCATATATCCCAAAATGTTTTACTTTGGACACGTAGCAATCAGTACAAGGGTAGAAAATATGAGTATTCTTCCAACATAAAACCATTTCTCAGCCTTGAAAACATGACCTCCAACATGGCTAGCAAGCTGTGTGAAACCAGATGACACATCTCTCATCTCTCTCAGAAATGGCCCCAGCAGCAGCCACTCCTCTGTTAATTCACCATGACACAAAGTGCGAGAGCGAGACGCAATTATTCATGTTGTTTTGCATCTCTTCAATTATTCAAACCAAACATTTCTTACAGTAATGCTGGATGCTGGCACACGACTGCAGGTCAGACAGTGAACGCAGTTCACCACGGGAGTCACATTGTTTACTGCCAACCAGGATCAACCCGAGGCTGTGCTCTCCACACCGACTCCACGTTGTCAGAGGGAAAATCCTCACTTCATTGATCTGATTTGTTCTTTTCCCCCCTCAGGAACCAATCCAATGGACATTTGTGATACAGTGTGCCAGGTAGCAAGTGGTACAACTATCTGGATGCTAGAGGGCTAAAAAAAAAACCTCTCATCTCCATCGTTAGTTACAAAAACTCCAAAAAGGATAAAGGTGGACAAATTCTGTATTTTGTTGATTGTCAATACTTTCTGTGGCCCTCAAACCTGAGCTCATTGGTTTCTATTGAAGAAGTGCATTTTTTTTCTTCTTCTAAAGCCACTGTCGTTTCCATAAACAGCTGTGCTCTGTAGTTTTGAACATGGGTTACTCAATGAAGAGCAACTGTGCGTTTGTAGGTGACTATTTATTTTAGAGTGAAACATATTTGGTACTCAAGTATTTAAGGGCAGCTGTGCATTTGGGATTGAGTCAAAATAAACTACAGTGTGTGTGTGTGTGTGTGTGTGAGCGTGCGTGCGTGTGTCTGTGTGGTGATGAAGAAACGTGTCACGCAGTGTGACTTGGTCAGTATCGGCAAACCATGACGCTCCACATACCTCGCTCTCTTCCGTCAAAGCGGGATCTCTTTTCCGAACACTAATCAATTGGAGTTTCTTCTAGAAGTCAACCTCGTGGTTAAAATTATCCAGACCGTTAAAGAGTAACGCCATGTAGCCCCGACCGAGCGTCCATATGTGACGCGTCCGGACTGACAACTAGCTGATTTCAGAGACGAGGAGAAGAAATTTGGGGATTTGGGTTGCGAGTGTATCTTGGACCAACATCACACCGTTAGTCATCACCAGCTCGTGACCTCACCAGCGGATCCAACAGCTCCCCCACCCTTAACCCTCTGTTACCAGGAGAAGGAGACATCTGAGCATCTCAGCTGTTTACTCAATGAGCATAATTACCGTCGGCTACTCACACGAGGCCTGCTAACTGAAGTGATAAGTACCTTTATACTTTCATCTTCCTTTGGTTCCCTTTTTAATTGCTTGGACTCTCTTGGATACCGAGCTGTGCCGTCTAATAAAGAAGAAAGCGGGCCCAGCTGTGAATTACTGATTGTTGTGTCGGAGCCGTAGCCGGCAGTAAAGCGGGCCTGGCGTTATTGTTGTGTACGTGCGTGTGTGTGTGTGTGTGTGTGTGTGTGTGTGTGTGTGTGTGCGCGCGGGGGCGGGGGCAGCGAGGCATGCCTTTTGAACAGCAGGTGGTAATTGAAACAAAACAAGGGCTGATTAGGGAAGCGTCTGGCAACTCATGATCCAAACAGCGAGCCGCCGAGGAGCCCGAACACAAGAGCCCTGGAATAAAGTGGTCATCATCTAATTAACAGAACACATTTTAATTACCGAGTAAACCAAGCAGAGCAGTGTGTCAATTTAACTGATGTGGTAAGTGCCAGTTTACAATATCAGAAACAGACAAATAATTGGAATCTAATTACAAGCAGGTCTATTGCACACCAGGGCCTGCAGCCCATCTTAATAAACACATTTTTAAATCAAACCATGAATAACAAACACTGCAGGACTGCTAATTGCCTCACTGCAATGTTGGGAGTTTGCCAGCTTTGACTATTTGACTGAAGCTCTTGTGTGAATGGATGAGGCGGTGCCACACTTCAATTAGGATAAAGTGTACGGCGGCCATCCGTGTTTGTTTTTGCGATCTGCCGGAGCTGAATGATAGGACCGGTGATCCGTCTGGTGTCTGTAGGGCACAACGGAGAAGGAGAGCCGAGAGCCGAGAGCGTCACTTCAATTGGTTAAATAGCAATATCTGTGATTGACGAGGACTTAGCACAAGTGGTATCTCGGCTTGTAGGCAGTGTGGGTTTTAAGATAGCATTGAGGTGGGTGGGTGGCTCGTTTGTGGTGCTCATGCCAGTAATATGACAGTGCTCAAAACCACTGGATTGTATAGAAGCTTGTTCCTGTCAGTAACAGAAAAGAAAACGAGGAAAGCGATGCAGGGTAGAAATAGAAAGTCATTGAAGGTCGAAAGTAAGTCCATTTTTTTTACTTATTTCTGCTAAATTTTGGCGTGGTATTTTAACATTTTCACTCACTGTGAATATTTTATAGTTATATATTTTTCTTGGTAAAAACAGTCTCCAAATTGTTCAGTAAGACAAATCTCGTCTTGTGCTAATGGATGGCACTTTGGTTTCCATGTTGGAATAGTTTGGGCAGTACATGCTGAATGTTTCCAGTTTAAAATCCCGGATTGCATCAAAGTTCTGAATGTGCAACTCAGAGAATAAATGCAATGTACACAATAAGCAAGCTCACATAACGTTAGCCGTTAGTATCACAGTTAATCGTGCGTATTTCATCAGATCATTTCATTAGGCTAATAATAAGCAAAGCGCTAACGCTAGGCTAACAGCATACGCCGCTATCTCATATTAACCAGCAAATATTAAAGTTAGGTTCGGTTTCCGTTGACATGTGGCGCTAATTACAGAGCGCTTGCAGCTGGTGCCTGCATTTGTTTTTGTTTTCTATATTTGCAGCGTGTTTCTGTTTTTGGTCGCGTTTTCCATATTTGCGACCACAGCAAAATATCAAGTTTTCAAGTTTTGCTCAAGTTCTACCGGTTTGCTGTCAGCGGTGTGCGAGTACAATCAGATTAATGTGTCGAGGGTTAGTATTGGCTGAATATGTCACCGCACCAATATATCCAATGGGACCCACTGTTCCCATAATATTTCACGCCCGTTTATGATCTATAATAATATCATATGTTAATGCCTTTCTGTAAGTTACTGTGCGATTAATTTATGTGAATGTTTCCGCTCGAGGCGATTTCTCGAACACAAACACCTTCCATTACCGTGCGTTCCCCTGGAACTTTATGTTATCGGATCCAGTTTTGCGATCAGTGTCACGACAACAACACCGATACACATGAATCCTGAGCGTCCGGTGAAATACGGCCCGGAGAGATTGCTTGTGATTTTATATCGTTTCCATTAAATCTTGTCTTTCAAAGGCCTTAATTAATAATACACTTGACATTTATGTTTTCCAGCAATAGGCTAAGCAAGAAACGATTTATGTCACCTAAAGCTTTTTAACAAATCAATGCAACTATTTGTAATTGCTTGTTTCACAAGATTAAAAGTGCTTAGACTTGATCTCTGTCTGCTGTTTAGTGGCCAGCATGACCTGCGCCTCCGTCGTAAAAACGCAAGTCCTGGTCATCAGCATTAGCTGCCGTCCCCAAATCCATATCTCTATTATTTCTGGAATTTTAATGCTGCTACAATTTATAGCTTATCAAATGCAGTTACCTAAATTGCTGTTAGGAAAAGACAGTTTAAGTGTCTCTCTTTAATTACGATACCATTTAATGTTGAGGCTGATGCGAGTCCTGGCGCAGATGACAAACACAGGTCTGCATGGAACAGTTCTTCGGGCCAGAATGATAAGCAAAAGGAGGATGTTATTCACACTCTGTGTCCGTTGACGTGATGATATATATCTGGTGATACCGGTTTGTGTCGTGCAATTTCTTAACTTTTGATGCATTACCTGACTTTCCAGTCAACCGCAGCGACACGCAAAAGCCTGCGTTTTGCATAACGGAGCCTGGTGAGTGCTGCACAAAGTGTGCAGATCCGAACCCAGGAGTACATGTTCTTCCCCATAACTCTGCAGTCTGCACGAGAGCTGAAAATGCGAGAGACACGAGTGACACAGTTGGAAGGTGCGGCGCCGTGTTGCAACGCTGCGCGGAGTCGTCGGGAAACAACCAGAGACGTGGAGCAAAAGATCTGAACAACCAGCATTTTATTGCATGTTTAGAATGCTCACGTCAGTCATCGCCACTGACTACAACAGAGTGGTCCGTATCAGACAGACGAGGAATGATGAGGAGGTTACAGACTGATGGAAGTGATGAGCAATAATATCTATTAAAAAAAAAAAAAAAAAAAAATGAAATAAAAAAAAAAACAGGGAAAAAGGAACCACAAGTACATCTTCAAAGAAAAAAGAAAAGAGAAGCTGCAGCGGGATGAGAGCTCTGTGACAGCTCCTGGGCTGCCCACCCCCCTCTACCTCCCTCTCCATCTGGAGAAAAGTGTGGTGTGAGAGAGGAAGAGAGAGAGAGAGAGGGACGGAATGACAGCGGGCTGGATGGTTGGTTGATGGATGAAACAATGGCGTTTTTAGCTCGGGCGCCATGTGTGACGTCGGGGGATCTGATGCCACACGGCCGCAGCTTTTGCAGGACGTTAAATCTCCAGCAGCCTCCATCCTTCCTGCTGTGCTTGGTTTGACTCATTTACAATGACTCTTGAGATAAAAAATATAAATATCTTGATGCCGAACAAAACGTGTGTTTTACCTACGTGACATGGATGAGAAGGACACATCTTTGATGCGTGAGTGTGAAATGAACTTTTCAAACAAAAAGAAAAAACAGCATTTAACAATATTCTTTACATCTTGGCACTGCATATTTTTTTCTTTTTCCTATTCATTTCATATAAAATATCATTAGATTGATACACCCTTATATTATTACTGACCACTTAAAACATACCCGCCACCCCACACCCTCCCTTATCTCTGTGACGCTGGGATTAGTCATGCAAGATATCTCCGTCTTGTAGAGGAAATATACCTGTCTGCCCTTTTCTCAGAAACATACAGCCACAGAAGGCAGTGGTTGGACCATCAAAAGGAAGTATCAAAAAACAGTTTAACACAAAGAGGGAAAAAATCTGTACAAAATGCTTAGGTCAATGATAACAGAGAAAAGTCTGTTTTCTATATTACAGTTTAAAATCCAAAATTGGGGATAATCTCCCCCCCAGCTTGCCCCTACCAGCTCACCCAGATGTCTGCGTGGATGATGTGATTTTTTTTTTCTTCTTTTTTTTTTTTTTTTTGTTAAAGCAAGGATTACTAAGTAAAATACATTTGCAGCACAGTTTGCTATTCCAATACATACAGCAGGTTTTTTTTTTCTCATAGCTATTTCATAGTTAATACAAAGCAGTCGCGATAAAGCAAACATCATAACACAAATGTATTTTTTGATCTTAAAAAAAAAAATAAAAAAAGACAAAGGCTATACCGACACGTATGTACAACCTAAAGATTGGAACGCCCTTAAAACGACCCATCGGAGAACAGACTTCGACAGGATGAATGTGCCACACAGCCGGGTGATGTTTCCATGAACAAGAGGCCTGAGGTTTGGATTGGTTTGGCAGAAAATGAAACCTTTAAGATAAACAAGCTCTAATTTCATTTGCTTTCCCCCCCCCTCCCCTGTTTTGTTGTAGTTTTCTCTCTACAGTATCAGACTACACATGCAAGACATACAACTAAGTGCAACTGAGTGAAATGTTTATTTACTTTTTCTCATTTAATTGAATCATTCCCTATAGGTTTGAACTGAGGTATGCGTACAAACGTTTTTTCTCATGCTGTTATCTTTAGTAATGTCAAGCTACACATGCTGAGAATGTTCTAATCTACCAGCGCTTTCCCCCTGTTTTCAATCCCAAACAAACCAGCCAGATGACTGGTTTGCAGATGAGCTCGGCCTGTTCTCACGATCCCAGTCTGGCTGGAACTGACCCATCCCACAGCTGCCTGGATATTAAACACAACTTCTGGAAACCACAGATTGCCCTTTACCTCTTTTTAAGCTAATGAGCGATGAACTTAGAAAATATAATAAAAAGAACAATAACTGCCATAAAGTACCTGGTACCCAGCTTATTAGTTGACAGGAGTGTTTTTTTAATATAAAAAGTAATAAGTTGACAGAAACTAAAACACAATCATAAAGTCTTGGCAAAAGACGCTTAAACCCCTAAAAAAAAGTGGCATACAATCATTTCAAAGGATACAAATGAAAAAAAGGAAATAAAGAAGAGAAACATCGAATCATCGTGTGGTCCAGTCGAAGTATAGAATCCGTTTCACATTGTTCTCTGCAAAGCTTTTTCCATTTATATATTTTTTAATCTACGTCCCCTTTATGTTGCACACAACCCTGCTCCCGAGCAAAGAGCTCCCTTTTCCACTCACTGGCCCAAAGACAAAAAAAGAAGTTCCCCTAATTTGGTCATCGTGTAGTCGGACTGTCGGCGCCTCCCCTTCAGTTTTGGTCACTGCAAACATTACTGCAGCTGTCCTGTTCGAGACACCCCCTTTGGTTTTCATGAAGGAAAAGAAAAAGAAAATAAAGATGAAGAAAAAAAAAAGAACGCAAACACCAGTTTGAGGAGCATTTCCCTCCATTTCGATCCGCCACCGGCTCGATCGCAGCTGCTGGGATCGCCCGGTGAGAGAGAACGGAGGAGCGATATTTGGCCTTATCTGCTATTGCATGGAACACACACTTTGTAGTTTATCTTTGGTAGTCACAGAACAAGATATTAAAACATCAACTTAAAAAAAAAGAAAAAAGTCAAATAAAACATAAAATTATATTAATACTAATAATAAATACAAAATAAAAAAGTGGTTGATTGCTGAATTGAAATTCATGGTCTCTGTAAAAATGTAACTCCCTCCCAGAGCTGGAACTGCGGGACGCCAGATGTGCACCGCGCTCAGTTCGACGCTGTGTGGACTAAACTATCGGCTTTTTGGGCGCCGCTGAACGCCGAGGCCTCCACGCTCCCTAAACGCCGTGTGCTGCATGCTCGGGCCTTCATGGCTGTCAAATGCTGGAATGTGCAATGTTTCGATCTTATTGCAAGTCATATGGGGGGGGGGGTTTACCCTCGCATTTCATCTGGTGTGCAAGTTTTAACACACACTGAAACTGTTAAATAATGGTCACGCGCGTGATGCAAATAAAATCTACGGGGAAATGCGCGCTGGTCTTCGGGCGCCGAAGGAAACCTTTACATTATCTCCCCGGCGCACACCTGACATTTTCATTTTGCTTTAAAAAAAGAAAGAAAAGAAAAACAGTAAAAAAAAAAAAATACCCGGAGCTAAGTGATCAGAAATTCAGTTGCGGCTCAACATGCTCTGCCGTGAGGGGCTGTTTTGAAGTATAATTTCATAAGGATAAATCATAACCTGCATGATTTCTCTGTCATTCATCCGCATCTTAAATTAAACTTCATTGATGCGTGGAGAGAGCCTTCATTACGAGTAGTGCATTGCCAGTGGCCTTCATGAGCGAGGAGGGGGATGAACGAGGGGCTACACGTCAGTGGTGACTTTTCGGCTTTTTTTTTTTTTTTTTTTTTGCGTGGAAAAGATTGTGGAATAAATGACAGAAAAATTCAACTTGGCATGTGACATTCCGCTTCACGTGTGTGTGGTTTTAAAAAGAACAACATGAAAGGAAATCATAAAACATTCATCATCAAGTGCTGACCACACAGAATCTCCACAGCACGGGCATGAGGTCTGATCAGTACACAGAGACAGTAAAGATGCAACAACGACAACAGCATTGAATGGAAAAGACACATTATGTTGACATTTCATCTCATCCCCTCCCCAACAATAAAGTACACCCAAATTAAAACAGCATCCCTCCCGCCTGAGATAGGAATCAAACCAATGAGAAGTGTTGAAGGCTGTGACAATGAACAGAAGTCTGCGCTCGCTTCATTCACACACACACACACTCACACGGTGTAAATTAAACGTCAGTCATTTTCTCTCTCTCTCTTGAGTTTGCGGTCAGATGTGTGAGTCTGAGAGAGAGAGAGAGAGAGCGGGAGAGGGGTGGGGGGAGGGCCGCCTCTCTTGCAGTCCGCTGACGGCAGTCCGTCCCGGCTGCACGGCGAGGGTCTCTGACGCGAACACGCCGCCCCCTGTACCAAACAAGTCCATCCCACACACGAGTAGAAACGAAGCTTCACTTCTTAAGCTTTACTTAAAAGTAGAAAGAAAAAAAAGAAAATTCCCTCATACGGGGGTGTAGTCTGTGTTTTTTTTTGTGTATGTGTGCGTGTGTGTTCTTGCTATGTATTGTAATGGCACTAAAAAAGTGAATTCGGGAGACATTTGAGAGCTGTCATCAGTGGCTGAGACTGCAGTTCAGTGTTTGTTATCTGCGGAGCGGTTCGGTCTCCCAGATGACCCAGACTGCCTCTGCCTCTGAGGCTTGCGGTGTTGGGGGGCGGGGCTTAGAGGAAGGGGCAGAGCTCGCCTTACAGCATGTCGTCGTGGCCCTGGTCGTCATCGTAATCTCTGTGGTGATCGAAGTCCGGACTGTGATTGGCGGTCGTGACCAGGGAGAGGGGCCCTTCGTGGTCCTCGGGGTCCAGCGGTTCCTCCTTAACGCGGATGTGGTGCCTGGATGAGGAGAGAAGAAAGCAAAGAATTATGGCTCCAGTTCTGCTGTCCTTAACTCTCTTCAATCCTTTCTTTTCTTTTCATAACCTTTCACACTCGTAGGCAAAAGAAAAAAACCCGACAGAACTGTGCTGTGTTCATAGAGAAGGAAACAGGGGAACAAAAACAAATGTCTGGCTTCAATGGGGCCGAGAGTGGGGGCCTCACTGCTGCTGATGATAATTTCAGCTTTCTTTTGAGGTATTCCAATCCCGGCAAAGCTGCAGGCTTCTTTTTTTTTTTTATTTTCATGGCAACCGACAACAGGGTATTCACTTAGAATTGATAAATGAGGAAGATTAACAACGTGAGACGAGGCGAGGGGAGAATGGACTCTGCGGAGCGAGTGGGCTGCCGTTGTCAGCCTCCTGGTGGCGGCGGATCAGCGGCGCGCTGTGTGTTCCCCTTCCTGCTCGTTAACATGCACAACCTGCGAGGCGGGTCTCCAGAGGACGACCCCGAGCCGGCTTCTATCATTAATCAACTTCAAGCAAACACAGCGACCAGACACCGCCGTACATGCTTTAAACTCCAGAATTAATGCATATTTTCAACCAAGTGTCAATAAGGGAAGAAAAGCGCTGGCAGGAGAGGCGCGCGAGGAGAGCGGCGGGGCGGGCGCGTTCGGCACAACACCGTGATAAGAAACAGAGCCCTTATGAGAATAATAACGCTGTCACTTGTAAACAAGGCAAAAACACGAGCCCCCCTCCTCTTCCCCTCCTCCCAGCTCACCGCCTGGGCAAAAGAGCCACTAAAGAGATGAGATCTGCCAAATTTCTCATTACAGAAACAGAGCAGGGATAAAGCAAGAGGGGAGGGGGGGGAGAGAGAGAGAGAGAGGAGGCCTGGCTGTGGCAGAGAGAAGAGGAAATAAATAAATAAAAAGGAACATTATGAGCAGCTGCAGGGGACTTGCCGCTCTAACCCGCGGTGCCAGGCTGCTGTAGTGGAGGTAGAGCGGTGTCAGGAAGAGGCACCGGGCTCATTTACTACGACAACAAGGGACAACTGGCACGTTCTTCATCACCAAAGCCCGCATTGGATTTATTCACACCGGGACGTCTCGTGTGATTCGCAACTATTGTGACGGAGACACTCGTATGCTAATGAGCCCACATATTTTGTGTATGAATACAAAAATTTAAAAAAAGGAGGAGCGGGGGAGTGGGGAAGTAAAGTCAGCTTTTCTATCATTTTTTTTCACATCAAAGTAACTCCACAAGTGCCGTTGCCTCGGGTCTGACTCTGTGGCTTCAGGGCAGACATGAAATTGTTATTATTATGCTTATTGAACTGCATGCTGATTCTACACTTTGCTTATAATTAGCCTTCTCTGGATACCTGATTCTCATCTGGCTGCTTGAGAGAGAGAGAGAGAGAGAGAGAGAGAGAGAGAGAGAGAGAGAGAGAGAGAGAGAGAGAGAGAAAACTCTCTGGTTTCGGGAAGCTGCGTCCTGTCAACCAGCAGCACATTGGCACATGTGGAAAACACATGTTGTTACACAGCGAACCGTGCTGATGAACTTGTATTTGGAACAGCGTGAGCCGAAGCATCCTGGTAACAGGGCTTTTTTTTCTTCTTCCGCATGTTAGTTTATTGCATATTCCCTGAGCAGGCGGAGGCTGCTACTGTATGTAACATTTAGCGCGCGTGAAACACCGAGCGTGTGTGTTTGGTAGAGTAAAGTTCTTTAACAGCAAAAGAAGACAGATTTAACTCATTTTGTGCCTGCACGGAGCTTATAGTCATAATTACGGTGATGAGAGTTAGCGAGCTCCATCAGCCTAAAGATAGAAGCAGAGGGGCAGAGGGAGAAGCAGGTTGCCTTGAGGCCAGCACACCCATCCTGTCTCTGCCTTTCCTGTTCCACAGCCATGCTCAGAGCTATGTTCACAGTGATTAGGGATGGCACTTTCCTCCATTTGGCCAGGAGCTCATTACTGCACCTTTTCTTTTCTTTTTTTTTTATGTTTTCAGGCAGAATTTCCCCCAAGCTCAGACATTTCAGGAGGCCATCCCTGAGTCGGTGGTCTGCCCCCACATCTGGAAGCGATGCAGCGTGTGCTGTGTTATTTTAGGCTTCAAACAACTTAGCAGACACTCCTATACGACAAGCGAATAAGATTGAGGGGGCGGGGGGCTGCGGTTTCCCGGCCGGCCACAACTTTCCTACACGAGAATCTTGGATGATGTCCTCCAGACTAATTACCCCTTTTGTGTTGCTTTTTTCTTCGAGCGGCTCAGAGGCGTTTGGCCTCAGCGTGGCGGCCAACAGCTCTGTCGTTCTGGCATTTTGAAAATATCCGAGCAAATTGGAACGCTGATTATATGGCGGGACTCGGGACAGAGAGCGGGACACGCGGAGGAGAGTTCATAAACCCGCTGCTTAAATAACAAGAGGGGCTCCGGTCTTTGCTTCACTCGAAAAATAAAAGGTGGAGTTTCCTCTTTCTGCTGGGAGGCCAGCCACAGCTCTGGCCGTGACCCCAGTCGCCACTCCAATATCATCCCTCTTTACTTTATTTATTGTGCTCATTGTCTCTATTTCATCTCATGCCATG
The DNA here is from genome assembly GCF_023055335.1 of Clinocottus analis. Lineage (NCBI taxonomy): Eukaryota > Metazoa > Chordata > Actinopteri > Perciformes > Cottidae > Clinocottus > Clinocottus analis. The sequence goes on along the minus strand of NW_027176042.1, from coordinate 8,292,417 downwards.
CGTTGGGTCATTTTAGAGCATTTTGGGTGGGCGCTGAAATCATTTTTTTCTGTCTAGATTTATTTCGGGTGTTGCCGTCTACGTGGAGTGAAACTCTGTTCACACACAGGCCGCGGTGGCGATAGAAAGCGCGGCGTGCCACTCACATAGCTAGCAGGGGCGAGCGTCCCGGGCTGCTGTCACTGCCGTTGCTGTTTCCATGGTCCATCGCTCCATTCATCTCTTCACGGATGGCGTTGGCCAGGGAGTGGAGGGTGGGACTTCCAATGGAAGCAGTAGTGTATAGAGGTATGTTGTTTTCTGCCATTGAAGCCTGAAAAGCAAAGCCCGAAGCATTAAATGTGAAACGGAAGAGGGTTGTCAGCACTTTCTCAATTCCCCATCACTCTTTTCACACCCCCTTAAAAAACAAAGAGGAGGCGACTGGGCATGTGAGACAAGGAGAGACTTTTATTCTTCTTCTTTTAAAGTTCAGGGTGAGGCAGCTCAGGATGAGGTCATTTTCTTGGTGTTTTTTTGTTACCTGGAAGGCAGCAGAGACGGTCGGACCATAGCCCAAGCTGGTCTGAATGTTCTTCACTAAGGTTGGACTCCTGCAAACAGAATAAAATCCAATTACAACCATAGACTCATGTCTCAGCGAGCATGCATTCCTCAGCTGGCCTATCTTATTTCATAAAAAGAAATCAATGCACTTTGTATGAGCACTAAATACATTTACTGGTGTAGTAATGTGGCTATCGTTCTAAGATGTTCAATTACTTGACAATACCACACAACTATCTTTGAGAAGAAAGAACAGGATGATGGAGGCTGGCGAGATCGGGATGCATGAAGCTAAACACACACACATAAAAAGCATGATGGCAACACTGAAGGTGTGGGCGGGGGGGGGGGCATGCAGGTTTGGGGGTGGAGCCTCTGGAGTTTGCGGGGGCGAGCGGAAGTGCTTACTGTACGAGCAGCTCATCAGCGGCGTATTTCCGAGGGCGGCCTCGCTGTACGTGGCGGCCGCGCTTAAACTCCTCATCATCAACGGTCCAAAAGGACCCAAACTCATCCTCTACTCTCACAAAGCACTTATGCAGGGAAAGGTTGGTGCGAATGGCACCCTGGGAAAGCAAACCAGCGGAGGAGGAGGGTGGGGGAGGCAGCCAGATGCAAATAAAGTGATGGACAGAAGACGGGTACACAGACAGACAGACGGAGGGGGGAAGAGGGTGAGGATCACAATAAATAACAAGCCATTGTGGGGTAGGAGGCATCACCAAAAAAAAGGGCTTCTGAAAGCATGAAGGCAGGGTGGGGACGCCAAAAGCAAGCGGGGGACTTTGGACGTTATGCCACACAGACAATGAGATGGAACAGCAGCAGCCTTTTCCCTTCAGCAAGCGGTGAGACAGACGCTAGTCGAGGCTCGAAGAAAGGCCAAACCTACCCGCTGATCTTCTGAGGCCGTCTCTTTTGGAACTCTAGTTCGTCGACTGTCCACACAGCCCCTTTTACGTTTTCTACTCGCACAAAACACTTGTGAAGACTAAGATTATGCCGGACTGCATTCTGCAGTTGGTGCAAAACAAACAAAGAGAGAAGAAAAGGTTGCTATCAGTACAGTAAACATTGTCGGCAATCAGGAAGGGCGGGGGGAATAAAATCTAATTTCAAAGAAGAAATATTTTGACAGGCACTAGATGAAAACAATACATGAACCAGAAGGATATTGGCAGGAAATGGTCCAATAAAAAGTTTCAAATGACTTAAACAACATGTAAATATTTCTTGGTTTCCATGGCAATAGAGTTATTGACATTTTTTCCCTTCTTATTCACAAAGCTGCCTTTTCTGATCAGTGCACAAAGATTCTGGTAATTTCCCCAAAAATGAGCGAGATTCAAACAAAACTCCAGCTTCCAATCCAAACCACTTAGGCATGAAGGTGGACCTGCATATATCATCCCTTTTGTTATTGCAGGAGCTACGCTGAGTGCATGTGTATATAGTGAGTGTGTGCAGAGAGAGAGAGAGAGAGAGAGAGAGAGAGAGAGAGAGAGAGGGGGAGGGGGGGGGGTGAGGAATCCAGTGGTTACAACATCAATGTGCCCCTTTGGAAAGGGATGTCAGTAAGTGTGAGAGCTGATGGAGGATGGTGGGTGGAGCAGGGTGGTGTGTGTGTGTGTGTGTGTGTCAGTGCTTCATTACTGTCTTCCTCATTGAAATCTAACTTTCTCTGATCCTTCCCGATTCTTTTTTAAGACTGTTTTATTTTTGTTGTGTGTGTGTGGCCTGCTTAGAAAACAGGGTGTTCCCGTCTGTGAGTGAGTCCGAGGGGCTCAGCCAGGAGTCACTGGCATTAAACTAATGCCACCCACTACCAGAACATCCCGAAATATTACAAGGAAATTGTTTCTTTCACTTTTTTTCTTCTCTGTCTCTTGCTCAATTTTTTTCTTCTCTTTTTTCCAAGAAAGCACATATTCCCCTCCATGGTTTTCCAATGTGTGTGTGTGTGTGTGTGTGTGTGTTTCTTTTTTCACATTGCTTGTTTAAAGGGTGGTTCATTTGGAACAGAAGAAGTGGAGGATTGTTATGTGTTTGGGTAAAGGCTCATTTAAAAAAGCTATTATCCCCGGCTATCGTGTCCCTCTCCCCAACAGCAACAGCACCAGCGCCTCCCTCTAAACTGGCGCCGGTTTAAAGAAGTCAGGAGGAAAAGCAGAATTACCTTCCACGTCGCCGCGTTGCGCCTAAAATATGCAAACATTCGTGTGAACCAGTTGTAGATTTCATTTAGTGTTAGCTGCTTTTCTGGAGATTCGAGGATCGCCTGCAAGAGGAACAGTGACAGAAGCAAACATTTAACAACTGTGTTCCCTTCACAGAGGGATCAATAATTCACAAAGAGGCATGCAGGTTTGTGTTGTGCTCTCCTGAGACAAACAGCAGAGCGACTGTCTATGTGAAGTGTAACCGCTTAGCTCCGTTAAGAGAAGTCTGCTGCACTTCTTCGCCGGAAACCGGCAGATTTGAATATATTTTCTTTTGTGGGTGTAAATGAAGGGCAAGCGAAAACATTTCTCAGGCAGATTACAGGGGCAGCAATTATGGCCGGCTCAGATTAATTCCTGAGATCCCAGATTACTGCGGCCCGCCGATAATTGACTGGCCATCTTAAAACAGGTTCATCCCTACTGTTGTGTGAAATGAATTTGGTAATAATCACAGCCACAGAAATGCTTAATCAAATGCAATTGTCATATATGGCTGTTTTTTCCCCTTCTTTGAACCCCGTACGCATTCTTGCACTCATTTAAAGATGGTTAATCTGCTCCTCTGTCTAAATTGCATTTGAAATTTAACAAGGAGCGGGCAGAGAAATAAGTCGAGCAAATGTGGTTATTTTGTGGCTTTTCCAGATAGCGGACTGCTGCGTTTCCTGCTACGTCTAGGCAGGGTGCAGGCTGTTAAAATGTCGACACTGTTGAGAAGCGCAAGCGGAGTCCTTACCTGTCTTATTAGTGAGGCGTACGTGAACGGCGGTCTAACCTCCGCATTCATGTAAAACTCTTTGTTCTGACTGAGATCTGCACACAGAGGGGAACAAACAAAGTGTGTCAACATGGAATGAAGACAATCAGGAATCCTTTGACACAAATGTCACCATCATCATCACACGGTTGTGTGTCCACAGATTCAGTGTAAGTGGTTTGCCTGTCAGTCGTAGTGCGGGGCCGATTCCAAGTATTTGTACATGCGTGTTCATATATCCTTCAGTACCTGGAGAGATGGGCATGTTGTACTTTTCGGAGTAGCGCCGCCGCATGGGCCCCACGCTGTGGAGGCTGTTGGCTGTGATGACGGAGTGGGTCTGGGACACGGGTGTGAGGGGTGCCGTGGGCGTGGTGGGGGTCTGGGGCAGGCTCAGAGGCGAAGAGGCCTCCGGGGCCGATTTGGACAACGTGACGCTGGACACCAAGTTGAGCTGGAGGAACCGGAACAAACAGAGGAACACAGACAGGCGCACAGTTAGCCCTCTAATTACCCGCGGTGTCTCAGACGGCTCATTGACTATGCATATCATACCCGCTAATTGCACACGGGCCCCGAGATGATCCATGAACGTTCGCTAAATGTTTGGAAAACAACCCTTCGGAGCCCGGCTCATCCACTCCCCACCTCTGTTCTTCACGCTCTGCTCTCTCCACCCTCTTGCCCCCCTGTCTCTCTCTCTCTCTCTCTCGCTCGCTCTGTCTGCCGTGTCGGGGGCTTTGTTTAATCTTTTGTCCCTCTTGTCCTGTTTGGACAACAGCCTCCACCCCCCCCCCCCCCCACCCTCTACCTCACCCATGGTAACCAGCGAGAGGTTGAGCAGAGGAGGGAAGATGGGCGGCCCGAAACCGCTCTGAAAAATGACAGTGTGTTTCTCATCTACCGCTGAGCCACCCCACTAATAAGGCAGCCAGAGGAAGGAGACAATCTGGGCTAATTACAAGCTGAAATTGTATTGTGAGGACTCTAATTAGGAGCTGCTTATGGAGGTGATCTGATGATTAACTACTGTATCTGACTGACCTCCATCATCAGGGCCATGACGGCCGCGGTGCGGATGGCCTCGCAGTATTTCCGCGTCACAGAGAATGCGTGGAAGCCCGTGAGCGCGGATGGGTCGGCCAGACTAAGGAGGGGGAGGGGTTTAAGTAATAATGGCTACAAGGTAAACTAATTACGCCGAGTGCTCCAAAAAGGTATAGCATGGCTTCCAGCAGCTGCGGTGGATCCGAGCCAAGCGCCCGAGCCTCCGCGTGCCGGAGCAGCAGTCAAGTGGAAAATGCTAGCCTGACCCCTCCTGCTCCAGCTATTAATTGGCAGGAAAACTAATGACACATATACATATTCCCACAAAATTGTCCTAATTGCTAATTTGCCGAAGGAGGCCAGTATCCAAATGAAACATGACTTCAGACTGTGAGGAGAGAGAGAGAGAGAGAGCGAGAGAGAGAGAGAGAGTGAGAGAGAGTGAGAGTGTTGGAGAGGATACATCTCATCTTTGACATCATTTGTTGATTACGACTGATCACGAGTCTAAAACCGGCCGATCGTGTCGTGCAGGTGAGAGGGTTTGACGACAGACAACAGATATGACAAATATATCAGAAACCCATGATTGGCATCCACATATCTCAGTTTTTTACGTCACCTTTATTTTTGTTTGATTTCTTAGAAATTCACTTTTTAAATGTATAGATATGTTTTTTAATTAAAAAATAGACCATATTAACCAGTAACACTTGCGTTTTTCTTATTGTCCCACTTACACAGACATGTGTCCAACTCCTCACAATGTCTATTTATGTTTTGGAGGCTGGACTATGGTTTTTTGGCAGCGTCTGCCCAAATAATTTGGATTACTGCTGGGACGCGCCGACGTACCGCGAGAGCACATCCTCACCAACAGCAGCAGAAGACGTGTTATTCTGAATCGTGAGCAAAATAAATCACACTTGGGCTCGCGTGTTTCTGACACAATGCTATCAATAGAACGGGGCTGCGGTGTTGACTCCTCTTCCTGCGGATTAGCGGGCTTTGTTTCATGTTTCATCCATATTCCCTGGCCATAAACACAGAGAGGCTTCAACAATAGGCCAGACAGGCTGGTAATAGCCTTGCCTTTGTTTGCCTCACCATTTGGGCTCACTCCAGTGCCGAGACAAAATGAGACTTCAGACTGAAATTAATTAAATGGTAATTGGTGATCTAATTATACTGGCTTTGACTCGGCAAGCTGCTAAAGAAAATAAACAAAAAGTCCCTCCTTAATTATGTATGGCGTAAAAGGTCAGATTTCTGACAAGAATGCTTAGTGACACCGAGAGCAGAGCAGACACCCGCGCACACACAAATACAAACACACAAGCATACACGAGCACACAGAAACACGCATTGCTAATGTGGCACATTTTGTTTTGATCTCCCCCGCTCGCAGCCACCACAGAGCAGCAAAATGAATCCTATTCATTTGACGGCGAGCATGCACAGTATCAGTTTGTTTGTCTTTAATTATGACTAAATGTAAACAAGCTACTTTGCCATGACGGTTGGCTACTTGAACGCGGTGTTATTAAACGCAACGGCACAGAACGGTGAGAAAAAAGCAGAAACTAGCAATTACTGGAAGAACATGATTGTTTCTTCAGAGTCAGCTCTGAGAATAAGGAGCTGCTCAAAGGAGGGTTTTTTTTTTTTTTGGTGGCTGCTTCTGATGCTGCTGAAAACCTCAGCGTGGCCACGGGCCCTGACCTTGTGCAAGTCCACCACTCCACCCAGCCGAAGCCAGACGTATCTATCATAGCGGCTTGCAGGAGGCTGAGCGGCGCCGCAGAATGGGAGTCTATTTATTTGAATAAAAATCCCAGCTCGCCCCCTTGAGAGCGTTAGCGCTGGGCTCTGACACAGCCGTTCTCGCGGGCCCAGGGGGAGAGAAGAGACGTAGTGAACTCAAGATGCTATCTGCCGCTCCGACCACTTTTCATACACAAATGTCCCCGTGTCAGAGCCCTCGTTCTGCACTCTAATCTACACCATCAGCGCGTGCAACACGGGCAGCCTTTTGTCGTTCCGACATGTCGTTGTCACGTACTCTCTGACGGTAAATAAATGATCCGAGCCGCACAGTGTGCTGAGAGACAAGGCTCCTCCATGTGTATCTCACACAGTTTCAGATTCACGCCCCGCAGTAAAAAAAACTATCTCTGAATGAACTGTCATACGGACTGAAATATGGCGGTGAGGCCCCGTTCTTTAACGTGACAAAATAGCGCAGACACTTAAATGCCATATGTTAAGCCCTCGCCCCTATAGGATAGGGATTAAGCAGGAGGCTTTATGGCGTGGCATATATTAAGAGTGATAAGCACGGTGTCTGGAATGTGTCAAGAAGATAATAAATTGACCCGCTTGAGCATTTATTCAGAACTTCAGTTGTTCACCTGTGCAGTATTTGAGTGAATCAACAACATTCAAGTCAAAATGTCATCTAACGTGACAATAATGCTGTAGATACAGGCAGTTACATCCAGTTGAGATGTCCATTTTCTAATTACTTCAAAAGATGGCCGAGGATTATTCCTTTAAGCCTTAATGAAGATTCAAATGTTCTAAGGGACGCATCTTTTATCAAATAAAATCAATATCAAATCAAGATCAGCAGGCGCTATTGCCACCACAAAGACATCAGCTCGCAAGCTTTACATTTTTTTCTTCTTTTTTCTTTAACAAATCCATCCTTCAAGAATATCTATTTTAGGCCCTACTTGAAATATTACAATTTTATCACGTAGTATTTTTATTTTATTTAACACTCTTTACTCTTTTCATTTTAACACTCTCATCTTAGCATGAATGTAGCAGTGATATATTAATAAATAATTTGTATATTTCACCTTATTTGCCACGTTATTTGGCAGGAAAGCGCCTTTGTAACTTTGCTTTTAAAAGTACTTAAAATAAATGTTAAATGTTTTTATTACCACTGTTTATTCCTATTTCCCGGAGCTTTCCTCATCCCTCCTGTCTGCCCAAACAGACGCTGGTGCTCTGAAGCAGTTACAGCGTGAGCATCCAGTTCATCACAGGCACTAAATTGAATCTCGGATGTCAGCAGATGTGGTCCAAACAATATTTACTGCCTCCCTCAAGAGAACAGCTGTTTTTATTTAGCAGATAAATAAGAAGATGGAGGAAGGGATTAATGAATACACGTGTGCTAATTAAGACGAACAAAAGGATGGGGGAGGGACGAGAGAGAGAGAGAGAGAGAGAGAGAGAGAGAGAGAGAGAGAGAGAGACAGAGAGAGAGAGAGAGAGAGAGACGCATGACAGGGGTTGCTGCTCACCGGCTGTGGGATGGCTTTGGGCTCCGTGGACTTGACATGAAGGTGCGTCATCATGGCTTGCAGACGCTCTTTGTCTTTCGCTAGCTGTAACGAGCAGAGAGAACACATTGCATTTTTTATGAACGAAAAAAATCTATTTTTTGACTTTTTATTAATTCCCTACATCCCTCTGCAGTGAAGGCATCTTTTACAATGAGCGTGTTTGCACAAATCAATCTTTCTTTCTTTTTTTTTCACCCTCTTGGCACCGTCTAATTATTTGTTTTTAAAAATTCTTTTGGAAGCTGTCAACAACTTGGCACTTCAGTCCAACAACTGTCTCCATTTCAAGGTTAAAATGCACTGCGTCTCCATTGCCAATAACAGGGCCAGGCCCTTTCTACCTGTCTGAAACTCAGCGCTGTCTTGGCTGCCAGCTTAAATTATGGTGATAGGCTGCACGCAGAGAAAAGTCTGCGTCTGGTAAAGCTCTGCTTCATCCCTCTAGTGCGCCACCAGAGCGGAAATAACAGGACGTTGGTGTGGCGTAATGTTTGAGCAGCTCAACTCTCATTGTTTAAGGTTAACATCCGGAAAACCACGAGGGATTTATACTCATTAACGGGTCGACTTTGGGGTTGAGAGAGAGAGAGACGTGAACCACAAGTGGACGCTGCGTAAAATCTGCAAGACATCAAATTTCATCTTTATCTTATTTGCTTTGCAACTGTAGCAGCAGCTAATTAATAAAAATGCACCTTAATGGGATGGCTGGTTTTATTTTCCCCCGTGATATTAACAAAGCAAGTGCAAGCTCACGTTATCTTAGTCGTTTGGCGTACAGACACACGTGTGACACCAAATCTTTTACCATAAGGGCAAATTGTTCCTCTCTCGCAGAGAAAGACAATAATAGATCACTCATCACGGGAAAAAGATATTAAAACCACTGATTGCAAAAACGTTTTCTGCGGCGAGCTCCAATAATCTCTCCTTGAAGACGCTCTACATCGAGCGCCTGTAACAAACACGCTTGTCATTCCACCAAGTGTTTTACTGTTGGTGCCAAACAGTTAAAAGTCATAAATAATTTTAAAACCCAGTAAAATTCAAAATGTAATTATCTTCTCTACTTAGCCCCGGGCCCTTCATATATCTCTTTTTTTTCTCTCTCTTCCTGGCTGTCATGCATACATAACACATTTTTTTAATGACTGGTTACTCGAGACGTACAAACTTATTTCACTCGGCGGCCCCTTCCCTTCCACGTGTGACCCCCCCAATGGCTGATATCAGACGGACGCGGACTCCGAGGAAGTGTCAGGAGAAGAAGACACATAAATATTTGGGGCCAAAACAAACTGAGAGACAATACCTGCAGCTCCAGCTGTTGTACGACCTGCATTTGCACCCGACACTGGGCCGTGCTCCTGTCATCCAGGGCGTGCTCATTGTTAAGATGCCTGGAAAACAACACACACAAAAAAACAGAGGAAGGAGAAAAAAAAATGATGTCAGTTGGACTTTTGACTTCTGCAGCCTTTTTAGATGTGAGAAACAAAAGATGTCTGGTTCAAAGACGCAGTTCAACACAAAGCACAGGGAATATGCAGAAACATTTAGGTAAATATCACGCAGACGCTTCCATGTGCAATATCTGCCAGAACCAGAAGGTGATACTTCTTCACCTACAAGAATGGCCCAATTTAATATTTCACGAGGGTCCAGTCTGCTCCGGCTCCCGCTCACAGATAAGAGGGATGATTGAAGATTTTTCAGGTTGGACTCCTCCACCACATTATGCACCAGTGCCCTAATGCCATCTCCTCTTATTCCAGCTTGTCGGACTCGGGGCCCCTCGATTTCCCTCCGTGTGTTTTCCTTTAATTGCGCAATTAAGAGAATTCAAATAAAAGCCGGACCAAATGCAGAGGACAACAGGACGAAGAGATGGGATCTGTCGCAAACTTGAATTATGGATATAATTATGCATGATTATTTTATACAGGGGAAGATGTTCCCTTTTTTCCTGCACGTTTATAACTAATCTAAATAAGTAGCTCGCTGGGTAGCAGACAGGTTTTTTTTTTTCCCCCTCTCTTTTTTTCTGTGATTTATATAAAATGGTGGAGATAAGGTTCACGAGTGAAGGAAATATGATTGGAGGAATTTTATCAGCCGCCGCATGAATTACTGTTTGAAAATGCTTATGCAGGGGCATTTCATTAATCATTTAATCATAATCCGAGCAGGATGTTTGAACTGATTTCACAAATACCCTTTCATTTCACTACTTCATTATGCTCGCTAATGGATCCAATATATTATATATATCATAAATTATATCACATCTTCGGTGACCATGTAGGTCACTGTCACCAGGCATGTCTGTGTGCACACGTGGTGGCGCCGGCGCACGGGAAGAGCGAGAGTGTGTGTGTGTGTGTGTGACGCCTTTTTTCAGATGCACCTTTTTCTGTCGTTTGCTCCAAATAAAAAACAGCCAGAGTCTACGTGTGACGGCACAGTGGCAAGCGCCGGGCATTAATGATATAGCCCAATAAATTTGATGCCATTGCTTTTATGTACAGACAACACGTTTGTGCATTAAACACCACACCGACACTCCGAAGACAGACACGCACGATGGGGGGAAAAAGGGAGAATTGATAGTGCTCGGCTTGAAATGTGAAGGTTTCTGTTCAGCTGCGGTATTTTCAACCTTGATGTGAATGATTTAAATCTTTATGGGCAACCGTGATCTCTTCCTCTATTCGGCTTCTCTTATTGTGTTTTGATAATAGATTTTTTTTTATTATCGTGATATACATTCAGCATTTCAAGTTAATTATTGTGAAAAAATAAATAATTAAAAAAGGCGTATTTAAAGGATGTGAGGGGTAATAAACCCCCTTGCTGAAATCAATTCAGACTTCTTGCGGGCTTTCCATTTGTTTGATTCAAATAAATGCCCATTTAATTAAGTAGGTCGGGAGAATGAAACTGGTAAACATTTCAGGACATCTTACTAAATTTCAAAGAAGAAAATAATAGGTAAAGACGTTTCAACTTCAATTTAACTGGCACAGACTGAATTTTCAATGAAGGGCGGCCTACGTGAGCAGCTTTGGAATTTCCCTGTTCATAGGAGACATGTGCCCTGCTTCTTTTCATCCCTTTGTTACATTCCACTTTATTTCTTCTAATGACATGGAGAGTCACAGTGCATAATTAATAGGAAATGAAATATTCAAATGGCCCTAATGCAGCCTTGAGAGGAGCGTCTGGACACGGGAGCCGGGGATACGGGGAATTGACATCGAGAGAGGCTATGAACGTTGGCATGTGTCACTTTCTGGACTTCAAATGAAGCCACTTTTAAAAGCTCTCTGGCAGGATGACAGTCCCTAATGTAAATTGCCACAATAAAACAAGTTGAATAGACATGCTTGTAACAGTCGGCTTTTTTTCTTCTTTTTTTTCTGTTCTTACATACGAGTTAGTTTGCCTATCTATTTTTTTCTCTCTCTCTTTCTCTTTCTTTCTCTCTCTCTCTCTCTCTCTCTCTCTCTCTCTCTCTCTCTCTCTCTCTCTCTCTCTCTCTCTCTCTCTCTCTCTCTCTCTCTAATTATATAGACCGGACCCAGAGCTTAGGGCTGTCTCTGAGGACGGTTTATCTTCTTCACTGTGGAGTTTTAAATTACCAGGCACACATCTTTACAGTAGTATTTACATTTAAAATGCATTAAAACCTATTTCTAATTATTTCTACTGTTGTAATCAGTCATTTTAAGGGCACGCTCCGCCTACAGGGTTTCAGCTTATAGACAACATGTATGTTTGGCTTATTTTGTGTTTCTTCTCGAGTCTGCAGCGGGGAAAGGCCGCAGAACGCCGAGGTGTGAGAGATGGTTTTTCTGTTGTTGTGGTTTTCAGCAGACAAGACAGTGGAGCACTAGATGGCACTGCAGTGTTCCACTGGATCTGACCTCTTGACTGGACACTGAAGAGAAAGGTCTTGACCCTCATAAAAAAACAACAGGCTACGCTATGAACAACGACCCCGCCCTCATGTGAGCCAAACACCCCCCCCCTCCCCAAATAAAAACAGGAACAGGAATCTGGCTCTTTGTATTTATCGAGATAATGCACGTAGGTATGTCATGTTTTTACTTAAAAGACAGAATAAATACACGAGCGGTTTAAAACAACATTTCAGCTCCGCATTAGCTGTTGCTGTTGGCATGTGGGGCTAAAATCTGGTTGACGTTTTAGAGTCCTCCTCACCTTTCACAGTACACTGTGTTCTGCTGACACACACACACACACACACACACACACACACACACACACACACACACACACCTTCACTTATGTTTCCAACATTCCCCCGACCTTTGAAGACTTTCGCAAGAGCATTAAACTGCCTGATGTATCCGTTGTTTTTTATTTGTGATTGTATTCGGAGGCCCGCGGTATCAGTCACTGGGTTTCATGTGGAAGTGCTTAAGGGTTTGAGCGTTAACACCTTGGTGAGCTGCTCTACACTCTCGCCTGCTGTTGAACAAAGGCAGCTTTGTGGAGCCTCTCCCCCAAAAATGTTTTCTTAACATGTTCCAAGCAGTTTGAAGCAGGCAACTAAAGTAAACAAGATGTTGCCATGATAAAAACACTTGTAAAAACATTGCAGAGTGCACTTAGAGACTGTTTAAGGCAGAGCTGTACCGAGCACACTGAATTTAATTCCCCTCTCTTCTATAAACAAAAGGGTGAAGCAATGTCAGAATACAATAAATAGTGACGGATTTAGAAGGGCACTCCCAAAGCTGAAATGCGTGTCTGTGTGTGTAATATATGGTTTAATAACAACATGTCGAGGGAACCTGTTTATTAAATACAAAATAAAAACACATAACTGAGTTAAGCTTTCCGAAAGCAAACTGCGTTCAAAGTGGATCTAAGTAAAGAGCGAAGACGACTCTGGATGTTGTTGCTCCCCCCTCCTCACACACACACACACACACACACACACACACACACACACACACACACACACACACACAGCACTTTTCTCTCTCCGCCTGCTAGGAATCTGTGCGTTCGCTGAGTGCTTGTTTTAGGATAATGGAATTGTGTCATATCTTGTTTAAAGTGCGACTAACCCCAGGTGACAGTGAGCCATTGATCTGCTGCCACAATGCAGATGTTTTCATCCCCGCTGTAACCATGGCGCTGTTGTGTGCTGGATTACTTCGAGTGCGTTGCACACAGGGTTGATTAGTAGAGCAGTAGTGTGACTCAAGCGGGGAGAAAACATGGGGGCCAAACAAAAGGCCCGTGTCTCGCTGGACCGCTCCAACATAATAACACGCCGGAAAGATGCTGCAAAGCAGGTGATGTCGACTAACGCTGAAGCTCTTTGAGTGCAGAACACGCGGTTCATTGTCACAAAGGGCTGAAGGTGTGAGCCTCAATGACACACACTCACACACACACACACACACACACACACACACACACACACACACACACACACACACACACACACACGCAGCGCTGTGTACCCAAACACAAGTCAGAGGCATGAGAGAGGAGAGGGCAAGACAAATAAACTGCTGAGAAAAAGACAGAAAGAGTTGACACACACACACACACACACACACACACACACACACACACACTCCCCCTGTCCAGTGACAAGGGCAAACATGCAGGGTGGGCTGCCACAGATAAACATCCTACCGTTGTTTGTTTGGGAAAAACGGCCCCGTCACCATGGGAACTGCACTTATCACAGGAATTAGAGGCCCATGCCGTTCTCAGAAGGAGACCCCGCCCCAGTACCCTTGTCAACCCAGGCACCCGCACTCAGGAATAACAACCGGCTGCACCTGTAGTGCCTCCGTAGTCGCTGGGGGTCACAAAACGTGCAATCGACCCAACGCGAGGACAAACGAGCTGCGATAGGAAGAAGAACAAGACCCTCCCTCCCCCCTCCCTTCCTCCATCCCCCCACGACTGTGACTTTTACTCACTTGAGGAATGAATAGAAATCGTCGAACACCGCCTCGCATCCGGGCCACTTGCAAACGCCGTGACCGTAGAGGGGGTGACTGTGGTGCGAATGCTCTTCTAACGTAGATCTAAAAGAGAAATTCACAGAGGGAGAGAGAGAGAGAAAGAGAGAGAGAGAGTTGTTAATAAAAAAAACTTTTTGAAAATAACAGAAGTTAAAAGGTCACAGAGGATTGATTCATCCTGTTAAGCCGACGTCTGCCTTGCGCCTCCCCGTGTGTATGTGGCTTCCACATGAAAAACCTCGACTTGATCCGTGTGGAATCAGTGTACCTGTGTGAGCTCTGCTGGCTGCCCTCTTAAAGACGGGGACTCGTGTTGCGAAAGCACGACCGAATCAATATGTTATTATTTAGTATCACTGAGCCATGTTGCAGTTGACTTTGATCAGGACTGCCAGGGGGTTTCTCCCGCTCTGCTGGCTGCGTCAAGTCTCACAGCCCACCTGGAGGAGAGTGATCCATGGCATGAAACCCCCACTCCACACCTCCAAAAAAGCATCAGACATTTTCCCACCGCGCGCAAACCGTAAACATCCCCCGCCTGGTATCAATTCTTCTACTGACCGATCTGCGTCACCAGGTGGGCTGACAAGCAACCGCGTCCATGGCGTTGTACCCCCCCCCCCCCTTTCTCTCCAGCCTGATGAAAATAATATATAACTAACTTTACAACATCCTCCATATGGCGAGAGGAATGGGACCGCAGCGGGCCACAATCGGCGCTGAGAGAAAGCGGCCCGTGTGGAGGTAGCGTCTGTAGACAGCCAGCCATATGGACACAGGCACTTCACAAGACACACAACTTTCAGCTACAAGAGCCTGGGGGACTGGCCTACATCGCTGCCACCTGTGCTTCTGGTGAGCACGCCGCCGCCGCCGCTTCTCCTCCAGTCTGAGCGCCGCTCCCCGAGACGACGGGCCAGGTAGTGAGATTCATTACACCCCGAACGCCCACGCTGCCATGTGGGAATAACTCCCAACCACGGAAATCTCATTCATATACATATATTCAATACAGAGATAACGTCTAATACTACGACTTCAGGGGACGTCTTTAAGGACTGGGAGGAGGGGGGGGGGCACATTTGATGTAAAAATGAATTAGTGAAAAAAAGGTGTGCCAAATGTGCAGGATTAAACAAGCTGATGCTCAGATTAAAATCTCATTTGTATCAGAGTTAGCAAAGATGTTGCTCAAGTAGGACATTTTAAAAGGACGTCACAGGTTTCCTTGTGTTGTAATTACTTGCTGAAGAGTTCACATTGTTCATAACATGTGATAATTGCATCGCAATTAAGAAGCAGTCAAGCATTCATGAATGTGGTTAGCAGCTTTTTTTTCTGCTCTCTCTTTCAAAAGTCAGAATTTTTTTTAATTTCTTTTTTTTTCAATTCAATTATGAATTATGCATTCGCATTAAGACCTCTGTTTTGATAAAGCTAATAAATAGTTGGCGGAAGACCCATTATAATGAGCTTTTAACAAGGAAATGTGTGGACTGGTGAAGGTAACGCTAGTTTTTAATTTAAAGAGATCCTTTTTTTTTCATTCTTCGCGAGCAGGCTTGTTGGTTGATTCTGTATTAATAAGAAATTGAAATGTGGAGTGCGCTGGGAATCAGTGAGCGCAAAGCGCTGCGAGGGGCTGGCGGTAGAAGAGCCCTTTTAAACGCTGGATGGCTAAACAGTAGTAAATGACAGAATTTACACCAAATGAGCGACATTAGTGTAATGGGAGAAGAGTGTAGGATTCATGGGGTGTTCTCCCATTTCAGATCATGTTGGAGGGGAGAGAAAAAATTGAATAAAAAGGAAACCGCTCGGCAGTTCCCTGCGTTGCGTTAAATTTGACTTGCACCCAGGACAGGTCTGTCAGGATGTTATCATTGTCAGGCAGCCCCGGAGGGGAGAACACTCTAATGATCTCGTAACAGCGATGAAGGGGAGGAAGGGGGGGGGGGGCAGAACGTGCCGTCAGCTTCCTTTAGAGGAGCGGGAACATTAAAGTGCCTATAGACCCGGACGGAAAGGTGTTGCGTTGTGTTTATGTGCAGCCAGACTCAAAGATGACTCCCGACAGCTGCTCGCCACTTGTTTTCTAGTTCACTTCTTTTGATGAGATGCTTTGGGCAATAAACAAGTCATGATCTATGGCATCGCGTGCTGATGGACTCAATCTATCAGCGAAAAAGAAGAAGAAGAAAAAGAGAGAAGATTGATGCTGGATCGGAGACTGGCCACATGTGTGAACAGCAAGTCACAACACTCACTGTTACTACTAATGTTAGCCTCCTCCCCCTCAATCCTACACCCATACCCTAGCCTTCCTTCTTCTCCGCATGGTTTACCCTAAATGATTTCATTATCAGGGTTTTTTTTTCCTTCTTTTCTTTTTCTGGTGTAAGACAAATGAAAGGCGAGAGAGATGGGAGTGCTGTGCCAAATCTGATTATTTATCTCCTTAACAGATTGCTGTGTTACAGTCCCCGAGCTGTGGTTACTGATCGTTGTTTCGAAGCAAAGTGGGCCAAGCGTTTTGTGAGGATGCCTCCCCCCCCACCCATTACAAAGCTGATGCAGCACTGTATTGGGAATTTGTGTCAGATACAGATCAGCCACATTTCATTTAAATAAGCAAATTATTGAATAAAGATGACCTGCCTCACTGAAGGAGGCAGGGTAGGGGGGGGGGGGGCGGTATCTCGATCTGTGCATCGCAGATGCCGGGCCTGGGAAGTGACATGGAGGCCGACAGATTGAGTGACTCAGGCCTTGGTCATATCGGAGATGTTGTTCAGACAAACACGAATCCCAGGCTGCCTCGCCGGAGTGCTCTGCGAGAACAAGTAAAAGCAGATGCGCGAGCCCCGTCTTCGGTGTGTCAAGCCGGCAGTGATTGAATTTCTCCTCCTTCCTTAAGACGGAAGTGCAAAGCCGGTGAGTGATTCCTGTGGATGCACTTAAGGTTTTAGTTGCAGGCGTCGTCGTGCCTGGGCAGATTTTATATGACACATGAAACTAACTACACGGTACTTAGGGCCTGCTGTAAACCAATCTGAAGCCAGTCGGGAAAACAGGCCCATCAGCAGAGAGGCTTGTTTCTGTTGCATGACAAAAGAACTCGCCAAACCGCATCAATTAAAAGTTCATTAAGTTCAGCGCTGGGAGGATGAGGGGATGCTCTCTATTTACGCTCCGGCCGGCCCAGCCCATTATCTTCAACCTGATTATTCAAATCCCTGGATTATAACACAGACATTTTTCTCAGAGCCTGGCTTGGAATAACCATACTTAATAATATTTCATTTCTCTTCCCATGGTGTCTGATTAGAATTGAGTCTGCATCATCAAAAGAGGTGGAGAGGGAGCGACGCTCTTGATAAATTGCGTGATTTGAAGTGTTCCAGAAATTAACGCAAGAGGGGATTATTGGCAACGTGGCTTCTAAATTAGCATCGTTCAGCAGTCAATAAGCAATGTTTTCACTTTGTCGTCCACTCTTCTTGCACATCGGCGGGTGTAGGTAATCCACCACTCCCTTGAGCGGATGGGCTGGGTTAGAATCACCTGCTTGGGCTTTCTGACAGATGGAAGATACTGCGAGGAATATTCAGACTCCCTTCTTCACTTAAGCTCGTGTTAAACTGTTGTTGACGTCTTCTTTAATCTCCTGACAGTCGGCGCGAGGCAGAGGGCTGCCAAGCTCTCGCGTTGTGTCTTCTCCGATGTTTCATGCCGCCCTCAGCCGAGGCTGGCTCTTGCCTTTTCTCTGCCACCGACGCTCACCTTGTTTGCTCGCCTGGGACAACGTGTGATGGAGTGAGCGAATCAATATCCTCCCCTGCGATTTGTCTTATATATAACCAGACATTCAGCCAGACTCTGGATGAAGGGCTGGAAAGCCTGTGGATGCTGTCAACTGTGGGAGCAACTAACGCCCAATTTATTAATATATTACGATATGTGATTTTTCTCCAGTGTCTGTGCCGGAAGATAACTTTGAAACAGTAAAGAGGATAAGTCCGCTCAGGTAACACAAATCTGTTTCAAACCGATACCACTTGCTTGAAAAGAAATAGCTGCTTTCCGTTTGTATCTATCCATCAGCGGATCATAGCGCTTCCTCTCCAAGTACCTCAGATCCTCTCTACAAGCCCCCCCACCATGTCCCCCGCCAGCAGCCCCTCTTCACCTCCAAAGGCCTGCTGGTTCACTGTGCTAAACATGTTTTTTTTTAATCTGCGTTGCTTTCATAATGACGTGTAAGGGAAGGATCACTGAAACACAAGTCAGATGTTGCGCAGTGAGCTCACGGTGCCTGGAGGCTCCTCGCAAGCGGTTCAAAGATCAGGCATCGGTGCGAGAAAACACGCGAATGTGTAAGATGCCAAATTAATTCCTTCCTTAAAGACGCAGATGCGCAGCGCTCGGGGAGCAAACTCCTCCGACGAATGATTCATCCTGGTTTTGAAAAATACGATACGCCCAGGGTTGGTTGTTTCTGGCGCATAATAGCTTGTTGTTTGTGTAAAGCTTTCGTTTGTCCTGATGTGGCAGGCGACGATACACGTCAACAAGTTTCCGGGGAACTGGTTTTCCCCTCTGAAAGCACTGATCTGAATGCTCTCATGGCCAGTGCAGCTGGGTCTTCAGCTGCACTGGCCATGAGAACGTGCAACTGAAACAATATTAACTCTATTAACAGTGCGGCGATCCCATTTTCTCAAATTCCTGCATTCCCTTCCAGGTCTTCTGGTGAAATCCCCAGCTGTGTCCGGGCACAGAGAACAGTGACTGAGATGGCCTTAATGAAAATAATACTTACACCCTACAAATTAAGAGCAATCTCGAGGAAGACTCTGTGGGGACATGTCTATCAACCGAGGCCCTATGAGACATTGCTATTTTAAATGGGAATGTATAAGGGCCTTCTGTTTGCTTTACACCAAAGGTGACAGTGAGGACTGTTTAATTACCAGTCGAAGGCTACAAATAAGCTGAGCAACGGCGCTTTCAAAAGGCTCTCGTTGTATATGAAAGGCAATCACAAGGCGTTTGTGCGTCTTCACTGACCCACGTCGCTCACTGTGAGAGCGCGGAAAACAAGAACAAGCAACACAGAAAGACCTCGGGACTCACCCGTCTCTCTTGTGACTCATGTACTGCCCGTTGGTGGAGGCGTGCTGGTTGTGGTGTGCGTTCTTTGGCGTTACCGAGGAGGACAGGTCAAGGCCCCGGTGGCCGTTGTTGATGCTGCTGTTGTTGTTGTTGTTGTTGTGGTGGTGGTGGTGGTGCTGCTGCTGCTGCTCCTCCTTCACGTGAGCATTCGTCACCTCCTTCCACAGTTGCTGCAGCTCGGCTGGAATCATGCCTGAGACAAACAAATTGGATAATTAAATCAATTAACAGCTAATCCAACTCTCTTCTTCATCACTTAATTAAATCAAAGCGTCTGTAAACAAAGCGCAGTATTAATTAGAAAATATTCCACTACAGGGTAATGCACTGAGAGCTCTTGCACCCCCACCCACCATTTCTCTCTCTCTCTCTCTCTCTCTCTCTCTCTCTCTCTCTCTTTCTCTCTCTCCACCTCCTCCTCCCATTTTTTTCTCTGTGATCTGAAGCGTGTTTGTATACACAAATCCCTGGCATTCACGCAGATTTCATGCCCAGAGTAAATAATTAACATCCAGACAAGGCATGAAATCTGAATAATCACCATCGTTTTCTCACAACAACAGAGCGATGCGGAACATACACGACCAAAAAAAAAAAAAAAAGTTTACAATAGCGACACTAGAAAACATCCCACCCCTGCCTCCTTGAGAAACAGGACCCTGGGGTAATATTCTCAAAAGCGCATTAATGTGCAAAATACTTAAAGCTCTGCACCGCCTCCAATTGACACAGAAGACTTAAACCTCATTTAACAAGTCAAGCACACTGCAGCTCACACAGCCCCTTTGAGACAAAAAAAAGAATCCCTTGAAGACAGACGACATTTTTCTGTGCGCGGGAAACACAACATTTTTTCTTCTTCTTCTTCTTCTTCTCCTTCTTTCTGCCTGTGAGTGACAGCGATCCTGACACCCAGGGCCAGAGTCGGGATGCAGAAGGATAATGCCGTGTTTGTGCACCCCACTTTTCCGCGTCTGAGAGAAGCCTTTGTTGGCAAACAATATATGTGTGACCAACTAGGCTGTGTCTGTTACTGTGCCGGGGAAGTCGGCTTTCATTTTGACACAAATGAGGATGAAGAAGATATGTAAAAATGAGATTAACCCTCATAGGCGCAGAATCTGCGGCTATTTGTATTTTCAATCAAAACACATGCCGTCTGGATAGTCCTGATTTTAATAGCACACTGAAAGATCTGAACGTGTGTGTGTGGATTTGTATTGGCTATTGTAAATCGGTGCTTAAATAAGCCGCGTGTTTGAGGCGTGGTGAAAGGAGCCCTCGGATATGTGGTGGAGTTAACCACGAAGCAAATGGCAAGGCCGCTCGTTTTAACATTACAATTAATTAAATACATTCTCAAAATGACGACTGGCAAATGAAAGATGATTTGCACATGCTTATCTTCTGGGGTTTATATTCTCCGGACCCCTTACCAATCCCCCTCCCTCCCGCCCGTCCCCGTTTCTCATCACCAGCTCTATAGATACCAGAAGTGCTCCTTTCAAGCACCAGATTGTCACACATTGTGTGCAAAATGCTTAGTCTTAATTTATTCCTGTTGTGGAAAATAACTCCGAGGTGAAGATCTCAATACGATCCGCGGGAAAAAAAAAACTATTTTTAATTTGATAAGCTACTAAAGATTTTAATTATGCTGGTAATGGAGAACATTGGCCTAATGAGGCGGAGGACTCCGGAGAGAAGCAGGGGCTAAGAACTGTGAAATGAGTCTGATAGGATTGCTGTAAATTCACACTAGATCGTTTGCATATCAAAGAGCAGGAAATGATTACAGGACAAATCAATAACCTTTCCACGTTCCAAGAAGCGTCTTTCCCCACTCGAATATCCCCAACGAGCCCGCTCTGTTCTGGCCTGCCTGTATTCTCCCTTATTCTCCTCAGCGCCTTGATGTGCCCTAATCGAAGCGCACGTCCGTGACAGGCTAAACATGCTTAATATTGCGGCCGCGCTATAGCCTGCTAATCCGCTGCATGCTCATTTCCAGTTGCTCTTTCAAAGGATCCATTGTTGTCTTGATGCTACGAGGACACTTGGGCGGAAAAGTCGTTTTTTTTTTCCTTCATCTACTTCTGTTTTCTCTGGGATGGCTGGTTCGAAAGCGGAAGGTCACCGGTGATGCGAGTGTCCTGCGCTCTGACAGCGGGAACAATCATTTGCCTGCCCCATCATCCCCCAATCCCGCCCCCTCTCTGCCTCCCCTCCACTTGGTGCCCGGTGACAGTGGGCGATGTATTTTTAGCCGATGTGCTTGACAGGGCGGCCCACACTGGCTCAATTACCCAGCGGTCCTGGTGACCCCGACTCCACTGTTTACTCGGATGAAACCGCCAGCGGATAGAGCGGCCTGATGAGAGAGGTAACGGAGTGGGACCGAGCTGTCTCTTTCTGGATCTGGTCCTTGGATTTTATTGCACAGGTGCTCCTATCTAACCCTAACCCCCCACACCCAAACTCAACAACAGCTATGGCTCATGATTCCACATAAAATGACAATAAAATATCATTACACCAATGTCTTCGAGGGCATTAGATTTTTGTGTTTGGGCAAAACGCATTGAGTTGCTCTCCATCTGATTACTGCGGGACACATAATGACATTGATCTGGAAACCCTCTTTCTTGGGTCCCCCGGCATGTCCATCCTTTAAATGCTGGATTGGTTTATCTTTCCTCTTTCCATTTTTCAACACAACTATTCCACTCATTACGGCCCGGGAAATACGGACAAGCACTTTAAAAAATGTATGTTGTTGGGACACTTGATTGATCACCGGCCTCTCAACTCAATTTTACCTCTGCAGGGTAGCTCTGGCACACAGACAGGCCGAGCTCTTCAACCTTTTCCTGTCCTTGTCCCCCTGTACCCAGGTGACCATGTTCGAGCAAGCGGAAAGTTGATTTAAGGTTCATAATGACATCAGTTGCAGGCCATCATCCCCCCAAATAAAAAATGGCCCCCAGTGCTCCGGGCTCTTTAAATCGAGCTGGTACTTCTCGCACACTGTGCTGGTGCCGCGGGGAGGGGCAGTGACATCGCTATTAGTTTATTGTTCCGTCGGGCTGGGACCTTTACTGCACCTCTGTTTATGTTGCCGTAATCACTGGCCTGCTGATATGCACCCCTTAGGCCTGAAATATGTCCTGTCCTAATGCTGCAGGAACTATTACCAGTAGCCCGCTGCTGGCCGTATCAATCACTGACAGGTCAGCCGCGTTACCCACCGCTGTCTCTGATGTGCCGCTGTTCTGTGAGCACTTCATGGCTCGCCACGTTCTTTGCTTTCGTATTACCGACAAATTTGTCTTGTCACTGTCCCACTGGCCTCTCCCAGACAGCTTAAATGATGTTGTGCAGCTACAAGAGCTCACTCTCTCGCGGAGCAACCTCCAAAGGTGAGCATAAACATGGGAATACGCACACACACACACACACACACACGCACACGCAACACCTGAGCAACATGAGCAGCCACCAACTCACTTATCAGGTCAAGAGGACAGGCTTTTTGTGAGGAGGGAAAGGGGGGAGAAGGGGGTGGTGGATCAAATTTATATTTATGAGAGTTATATCCTCCCCAAACACATTGTTGTAATTTATAACAGATACCGTCTGGCCGCTTCCAAGACTTTGAACATTAATGTCAAAAGAATTTACGACAACAGAAACAAATTAATGCTTCAGATAATGTGAGCAATTGTTTTTTCACTCCAAACCGCTATCTGCAAGTTGATACTTAATTAGCGCTATCAAATGTTTCGGAGGCCGATTCAAATGCATTCCTTCAGTCCGGCATTTTGGGAGGAAGAGAACCAAAAAAGAAATAAAAAAGGTTACTGTAATCTGTCTGAGGCAGCGATGTAGCCAAGCAGCAGACTGATGCACAAAATGAGCTGCACCACAGTGTTCAAAACACATAAAGTGCGGGTTGTTCTTTCAGGCCTCTGTTGCAGTGACCTCATATATGACAACATTTTGGGCTTTCATTGTCTCGGCACATGGCAAAATAATACATGTGCATATAATGACTGGCATTAAAAAAATAAACAAAAATCATCAGTTTGAAAAAGTCACGCCAAATATCTACTGCCCCCCAAGTTTGAATCCATAATCCCCCGGGACCCGAACGCAGCTGATCAAGTCATCACTTCCGACGCAGTGCTAACCGCTATCTAGAGTGTTGCAGATTAGATTTGAGCGCCATAGGCCTGGCCCGCTGGTGCATGAAAGAGTTTAGTGATGTGGAAAACAGAAAGGTCATCAATAACTTCAAACAGTCAAGCAGAAAATGTGTAGAATAGAGAGACAAACCGTGGGCCTGAAGCGCCGGGCTAAGTGTTGGAACAGCTGTCGGAGGCACCGAGTTAAGCATCGATGGGCGCCCAGGACAAACTAACCGGGTTCGACTGGTTGTGGCAAACAGAAACAAAACACTAGTTGTTCATTGTGGAGAGGGGGAGGGGATTCAGTTCCTCAACTTGATAATTATGCAAACAACGGAAATTATTTCAATTAATTTCAATACATTGTCGAGAGAGGAAGAAATCCACTTCAATCAAAATCATAAATCTCTCACTCTGAACTAAAAGGAAGACCTCTCATGAGTCTTCATCTATTAACGTTCTTCCTGTTTTTTTCAATGTGGTATTGTGTGGCGGTAGCTCTGCCGGAGGCCCCGTGATGTATCTTTTGCCAAGTGTTGATACATACTTTGAGAGAAATTGAGCACACGCACAAAGAGAAGCTTTAAAACCACCGCTTCAAGACAATTAACAGCGCAGCCCCGGCAATGTGTACTCACAACTGCAAAAAGGTTTAAAAAAATGCACCTACTCAATGAACCTACTTAGTCAATACACCTACTCTTTTGATAAACTGCCATTCCTCGGGGGTATTTGACGATGACACACTATAAACAGGATGTTCTGGGAGTTGTTGTAAAATCCATCAAGAGCACAGTACCTCGCCGTATTTCCGCCTAACGCTTTGCACAAGGGGTGTGTCAGCCGAGCTCGCTCACAACACAGCGTCGCTCCACGCCTGTGCCCATGGCAATGGTCCGTGGGTGGATGAGTGATTCCATACCCAGTCCAAACAATAACACCACTGTACAAACCGTGTTTGTGTTTGCCTATTACCTAAGCGCACCCACCGAACCCTCCCGTTCTTATCGCTCTTATCTTGTTATTTCAAAACTGTTTGTCTTCGCCGGGAATGAATAGTCAATGTCATGTTCCAAAACCCTTGTGACGGCGTCTTTGTCATGAGGAGAACCACACCTTGACAAAATATTAAAGAATAAATGAAGACATAAACTTCCTGGCCAAACAACAAGTATTGACTCCCTATCGGGTAACAGGGCCGTTTCACAATGACAAGTTCACTGGCAGTTTACTGAACAATAGATCCAGTCTTCCCTTCAGGCTGAAGGAGACTGCCACCGGGATGCCAATCACAGGCTGCAGGCCGCAGGGTTCAAGGACAAAGCGCGGACACTCTGAGCAGTGGGACATTTTTACCTCTTAATAAACACGCTGCAGCAAGCTGCGATCAAACAGCGGTGAACCCGGACAAGAGGCTTTAGAGGCATTTTCAGCGAGCGAGTGTTGAGTGAAGATTTACAGTAGGCGTGTCCCGAAACACTGTGTGGTTACACACATTAAAGTGGCGCTTTGTTCACTTTGGCTAAACAAATTTGCCCAGGTATTGTGGCAGAGTGATAATAGTAGCAGAGGAAACCACTGTGGATATACACTCTGGTTAGATATTTACTACATGTGTCACTACAATAGTAACCCATAATAGCAGGTGGAGGAATTCCACCAGCCATGGATCATCGCTTGTGGATCATCCAATACATCAATAAACAGATATATTAACACCAGGCTAATGCATCCGTTTGTGTCTTATACCTCTTCTGTTTATGTTAGCAAACACAATTTGGCACTTCCAAGGATATTGGAGTTAAAACTAAATAAGCGTTGGACATGTTCCCAGTTGGAGCAGTTGACGACTGATGGACAGGAGATTTGACCAGAGCTAGCAGCTCAGCACAGTGTTGCGTGACATCGGGTACTGACCCTGAGTGAGGGAGTGCAGCGGCAGGCCGGTCTGTCCGGGCTGGATTGTGAGCAGCCCTTGCCTCTGAAGGTTGAGCAGATGCTGCTGCTGGACCTGCTGGACCTGCAGGAGCTGCTGCTGGAAGGCCAACTGCTGCGCCGACACCTGCTGCTGGGGACACGACAAAGATGGAGAGACACATCATCAGCAAACACACATGTATATAAATATAAGCTGAAGCTGAATTTCAGGTTTGTGCAGTACTGGATTCATGCATGCCACTAGAGGAAGAAAAAAAAAAGGTTTCGCTCAAGGCCACGGGGTTCACAGATGGTGGAACGGACACTTTTGAACGACACGTTCATTCGTTGAAAAGAGAAGCAAAAACAAACAAAGTTAAAGGGATTTCTGCGTGCGCTAACACACGTTAGCGCGACGTGATTTTCATGAATTTGTGCCTTTAGTGTGGGTTTTGTTCGGGCCCCACTTACGACAGGTGGAGTATACTCTCTCTCTCTCTCTCTCTCTTAATTAACGAGGAGTCGGGAGGCAAATGACAAACAATGAAACAACATAGTTAATCATTCATAATAAGAGCCACAGGAATTTAATTACAGCCATTCATAAT
Source organism: Clinocottus analis (assembly GCF_023055335.1). Taxonomy (NCBI): domain Eukaryota; kingdom Metazoa; phylum Chordata; class Actinopteri; order Perciformes; family Cottidae; genus Clinocottus; species Clinocottus analis. The sequence goes on along the minus strand of NW_027176042.1, from coordinate 8,266,582 downwards.
TCAGCAAACAACGTGTGACTAAATCAGAGTGCTTAATAACCACCCTAGCAACTCTCACAACTCTCCCAGGCATGGCGCTGAGCTCAGGGATCCCCCCCCCCTCCTCCTATCCAGCGCAGCCGGCGTTGTTCAGCCACGCGCGTGTGGACCGACTGGGCGCTCGCTGTGATGTTGATCTAACTCTGCCGCGGCTCTTTCATCAAGGAACTTTTTAATGAAAAGCTGACGTGCCTTTACACATTGTTTTTTGGAGGAGACTCGGGTGATGAAGAAGCCGCACAAGAGCGGAGAAGAAAATGGACGGGAGAGACTGAAAAGTCTGAATAAGAAATAGAAGGAAATCATCTAATATCCCCAATCTCCTATGAGTCCAAACAAACGATAGATGTTGTTTAGACAGCAGGGTCACAGAGCAGAGACGACTCTACACCCTTTCATCCACCCCTCTCTCGACAAAAATCCACAGTCCACTCGCCAGAAATGTCGATTTCTGTTCAACGCTCCATTATGACTGTCGACAATTAAACGGACAACATCCATCAGGACACCTTTTTGTATTGTCTAACAGATAAGGATGCCGGAGACTCAACAGGATGCGGCTGGTTCTGTTTGTGAGTATACAAGGCCAGTTGCAAGGCGGGTGGGGAGGAGAGGGATAGAGGGGATGGGAGGAGGAGGGGGCACTAAAAGCAGCGCCGGGGCTGCCAAGCTGTGCGCCGCACCCTGTTACCAAACACAGGATACACCACTTTGTTTACTTCTCACAATCGAGTGCATACAAAAAAGGAGGAGAAAAAAAAAAGGTCTTGGTGCAACGCGGCTGTCAGGTCACTTTGCTGGCGGCTCTGAAAACCACTGAAACAGCCCAGATAAAGCCCCCCACGACTTGTCAAAAGGGTCTAGCAGGCCTTCCTTACCCTCCTGCCCCCCCCCCCCCCCCCCGCCCCCCTCCACACCTCCCTGCCCGCCGCTCCTGCACCGGCCTCGCTAAAAATAAAGCTCTGGGTTCTCGTCTATTACGGCGAGCGGGGTCGTCTCATTGGATCAATCAGGGGAAGGAAGGCGCTTTGACAGTGGCAGCAGAGGGTCACAATTGAGGAGTAACCACATTGATTCACAGGCTCAATGTGCTCATATAAGCCAAAAATTAGAGAAAAGAGAGAAGTGAGGCAGAGATCTCGCAGGGGTCTCGGTGAAATCCGGCATGCAGGTGGCCTGTGATCTTCTCTGATCTTTCCAATTCATGAAAAGGTGTTTGGTTCTCTTTTTTTTCTTTATCCCTTCCATCAGTGAGAGAAAAAGTTTCTCATGTCTTCAGTGGTTTTCTGTTCTCCAGCTCCTCCCTGACAGCCCGAGACAAAGATAGCAGTGCTACGGGGGCGGGAGTTCATAAGGAACAATGCCTTTCATCAAAAACGCTAAATAAATAGAGGGTGGCTTTTCTGAATATAAAAAAAAGGGGGGAAGAAAGAAAAATCGAGTATTGCAAATGAATTTAACTCTCTCCCCATCACATGTTTTTTTCTTTCTTCTGGTCCCATCAGCTGACAGGAGCTCCTGTGCGCTCCCAGCATGCAGACACATTAACCCCCCCCCCTCCCCGACCCAATAGACCAAATAAGAGGTTAACAAGAAGTGGCACAAGGGAGAGAAAAATACAGTCCCTGACAAATGATAAAGAGTGACACTGGCAGGCCTTTATTGTCAAGCTTCAAATATAAAAGTTAAAGATCTTTGAAAAACTAAATTTTGATGTCTTTAAAATAAAAGAGGCACAAAGCAACAACAGGGGGTTATTGTCTGGCAGCCACAGGGGAGTCACTGCATAATTCTTATTCTGTCTTTTGATGGCTGCTCGAAATGCGACTGAAAAAAAAGGAGAAGAAAAAAAAAAGACAGCGCGATGGGGAGAGAAAGAAAACATCGGCGGAGGGGGAGAGCCTCTCGAGGCTGCATCCATTTCCTGTGATCATACATAATATGCTTCAAAAGTTGGCCTTTCTTTTATTCTCATGCTCCATTCAACTGATCAATTGCACCCCCCCCCCCCCCAACCCTCCACCCCTCCTCACACACTCTCTCTTTTTTGCCCTGTTCCTCTTGTGTTTACATCAGATGCGACTCGGTGACAGGCCCTATCTGAGGCCGAGGAGCTCTGCTGTCATGTTGATTTATGGGAGCATCACGCCGCAACTTGTCCAAACTGAAGCCCGCAGTTCATTAATTAGGGAAGCTGCGACTTTGAAGTCAGGAGCGCCGACAGGACGCGGACGTGTGAGCGAGCGCGTGTGGATGTGTGTGTGCGTGCGCCCTACCCCCCCTCCACCCGCCTCTAAACGCCGGGGCGTCATTTCTCTATGCTTCCTCCACTCTCGAGCCGCGGAACTCAACAAGGGGACGAGAGACGGCATTTATTTTTGTATTTTTCTTATTTTTTTTTTACTGGATACTCTTTGAACTCCTTCTGACCGCACAATAATAATTTGCTTTGTCCACAGCGATGCCTCTATCCTCCGGTCATTAACACGCATTAAGCTGCTGCCGATGAGCACACCCAGCTGCACTGGAGGGAGCGAGACAGATATATAGAAAGAGTGAGAGAGAGAGTGAGAGAGAGAGAGTGAGAGAGAGAGAGAGAACACAGGCAACAAAGCTGGGAGCGCTCTCTGCACTGATATCTCACAATTACATGCCTTCTCTTCCTCTGCCATTTCCATGTTAATTACCGAGAAAAGCCTCTCAGATTTATACGGTCCCTGTTCCTGCCTTTCTCCCTTCTGCCTTTCATTATGTCCTACACGAGGCTCACAGGAGCGGGTCATCTCCTTTGTTGCGTAGGACACTTGTTTATTTGAAAAAACATCTAGAACAATGGGCTCAGGCTCTATACAAATATCACGGGTGGGTAGGGTGGTGGGGTGGGGGGGGGAGTAAAAAAGAGACGCTGTATTCTTAGCACTGTATCAATCAGTTGTTAGCATTTATCCAGCAGGTCTGACATGCTAATCAGAAGCATGAGTGCACTTGATTTCCCCCCACTCCCTCTCCTCTCTACTTTAACCACAGTCTGGAAGCAGATGGGGTCGAGGGAGGGAGCACACATGCCTTCCATGCTCTGTCTGGCCGACGGGGTTCGGTAATGGCAGGCGGAGTTGGAGTGATGTCAGCCTACCTCTTTACTCTGCTTGCTGACTGCATGCTGCTGCTGCTGTGGCGGCTGCTGTAAAAGCTGGAGGTGGAGCTGTTCCTGCTGCTTCTTGTAAAACTCTTGGAGTTGCTGCTGCAGAAGAGGGCGACATGTGAGTGAAAGTCTGTCGCATCAACTTTTTCAAATATTTTCGAGGAAGAAGAAAGCAGAAGAAGTTTTGTACATAAGAAGAAGAAAAATAGATTTGTGACGTGAGAGTCAGATGCACATTACCTGCTGTAACATGAGGGCCTGCTGCTGCTGGAGAAGAACCTGGAGCTGCTGAGGGCTCAGGACTTGCTGCTGAAGGATTTGCTGCATCTGCTGTGGAGTTATCACTTGAGGCGTCATCATAGCCACTGAAACTGGAACCTGCATGGACGCACAAAAGCCAGCGGAAAGATGTCAAATCAAAAGGTCCGTCAAATATATGGGCGAAAAATAAATAAATGAAAAAAGTGAAGGCTGATGACTAAATAGTGCTCGCCGAAGAGACTACAAACAAACACTCGATGTCACAGGAATATAAAATGGTGCCTTTGACTTTTGACTGGATTCATCTCAAGTGTCATCTTGACGTATCACAAGCTGCACACACACCCTCCAGCCAACACGCACATTCAAAGCCCTCTAACCGATATGACACCACACCAGACTGAGGCGGGCTAAAGGACACGAAACAGCCAGGCGTGGATCATGCCCGTGGTGCAAAGCATCCACCCCGACCTTCAACCTCCATCCTCCGACCTACGCCCCCCTCACTCTCTCTCTCACACACACACACACAAATCTCAACACCTAATCTGATGCAACACGGCAAACACACGTGAGGATGCAAAAGATTGCCTCCAAAAAATAATAATAATAACGTAGCATGCTGCATGTTCGTCGCAGGCGGCGGGACATGTCGCGTGAGAACACTTCATCAGGGACGCTGTCAGCGGCAATCTGTCGCCGCGAAGATGCGGCGCGCCTGAAGGAGGAGCCACGGCGACGAACGCGCAGGCCCTGAACTAACTCCCAGCAGAAAGGTGTGAGTGCATGACTCCTCACAAACAAGTGATGTGTTGTGACACTGACAGGCCCCCCTCCACCCCCCAACAGTTGTCAGGGCGCCTTAATTGCTCCGGCGGCGTCGGGGACTGGGGAGTGTGTCTGGATGCTGCCACTCACCACTGTGATGCGCGATGCCATTAAAAGCCCCTGCCTTTGGCCGTTTGGGGAGGGACATTGAAGGTGCGCTCGATAGTCCTGCATTTTTCACAGGTGTTAAGGTACGGCGGCGAACGAGCCTCTGTGTACGTGCGCATGAACATAAGTAATGTATGTGCATAAGTGCGTGTTTAAATGTGCTTGTGTATCTCTCGGGCTGATGTCGGCAGCTGACAGAGAGTCAGTGGAAGTCTGTCTCCACCAAGGTTACCCAAATTGTAGCCGCCTTGTAGCTAATGACACACACCACCCCACACACCGCTACCCCCTTTGCATTTTTCATGCCTATTCTGAATGCGATGTTGCTGCTTTGAGGAAGAACTCGTCCGTTGACGAAAGGGCCTTCTCTTGACACGCGGCCCTGCGTGCACATCAGCTTCTTCCGTGGCGTTAGAAAAAGACAAAAACACGCAAACAACAGTTTGTACAGCAAAACAGTCGCGGAGGAGGAGTAGGAGAAGGCCAGTGGGTGTCAAATGGGACGGACCGGCTTTGATGCTCTCCGTTTACGTCACAGAGCGCCGCCGCACCACACGGGTGCCGCCTTCTTCTGGAAGCTCGACCCCACCCAGGACTCACGCACACACCACGTCTCTCATCTGCAGGGCAGCGGGCGCAGCGGGCGCGAGGAGGGAAAATGCAATATTAATTCCCCCCCCACACCCCCGTCCCCTAACGTATTACGTCTTAATATGCAGTTCATCTTGACTTTTGCACATGACTTGTCCTGTCATTTGCATAGCCCCGGCCTCCCGTTTCCTTAATTTCACAGTCATTATCCACTGAAGTCCTTTTTTTTTTTTCTTTTTCTGGGCATCGCTAATTTTGATGAACTATTTTGAAGGTCACCCGGGCAGCCCCGTCTTGCTGACATGCAGGCGCCATACATGATGTGATATATAGTCCCCGTCTAAACATGACATTTACCCCCACCCACACCGAAGATAAATAATAATTCACCCCCTCGCCGCCTCACCCCCACTTTTCTTTTTGGAAGCTTTGCTTTAACTGCGTGCATTAAAAATCTACTCCATACTTGTCATGCTCTATTTTTTACTACCGTGTTAAAGCTGTAAATTTAGCCTTATTTTCAAAAGTATAATCATTTTGTCATACCACATTATATAGAGTGTGATGTGAGAGGGGGAGGGGGAGAAGGGAGACCTAACCACATTAACACAGAGGTTCTTCTTTTTTTTAAACACTTCAGTTCTCAATAGCTGCCAATTTCATTACAAATTACGCAGAGATTTCCTTTCAATCCAACCGTCCTAATTCTTTACACCTTGGGTGTATAGCTCATCATGGTTTCACACTTCGCCTCGGCAAGAGCGTCTGGCTCACTGTGACTACAGCGAGAGCAGCCTCCTCTGTGCACAGCCCAAGCAAGAGGCTATTACAGACCCCCATTTTATTACCCATTACTACTGAGGTCATTAGCAGCAAGAGGGATTGTGTGCTTCTTAACCTATTGATCAATGTAACTACTACCATTTAATCCTGTGCTGAAGAAGTGAAAATCTGCCTAAGACTGGATCCTATTGGGAGGAAGGGGCGGGAGGGAGCACTTTAACTGAAAAATATTGCCCTGCCCGCTGTATCATGCCCATTTTACGCAAACACAGGACGCCAGTCGGCATTTAGAGCACTCCCATATGGTGCGCTCCCTTATCTCCCGGATAACATCATGGCTCCAGATGATCCGCACAAAATATATCGCCATCTAAAGATAGTCCGAGAGAGAGCCTCGCACTGGGCTAATAACTGGAGGGATCCACCGAGCCCAGCTCTAATCTGCGCCGTCGATACGAGGGTGTGAGAAGAAGAAAAAAAAAGAGGACATTCTGGGGATGCCAGAACTAGCTGACGTTTATGAATTTTACCAAGGTGTGGTGCTCTCCAGGTGCCTCCCACACACGTAAGCATTCAAACACTGGAACGTTCTCACACAGCTGCTGGAGGCAATATACTGTACCAGCACAGGCCTGCTGCCCCCCCCCCCCTCCACACACACACACACACACACACACACACACACACACACACACACACACACACACACACACACACACACACACACTAAACTGTGGCATGTTAACTGTCACAAGCACATACAGGCACATGTGCAGCCCATAACATACTTCACAAGAGAAAAAACCTGTTTTCCATAGAGTCAGAGAGTACTGTATGTTCAGTATGAAGTACACGCAGTAATGTACTAAATATGAAAACATACAAATCAAACATGATTCATTTCAACATTACACCTTATTTTGTTTTAACTAAATATTCCTTTTTAACAAATATATGGATCATTCCTATTCATTCATTGTCATAAATTCCTGCACAACCTCTGACACACACACGCACACACACACACACACACACACACACACACGCACACACACACACACACACACACACACACACACACTACATTAAGCATTTGGCATTAAAGGACACCGACAGTAAGACAACCTCAAGAGGGCAAACACGAGGAAGAGGGAACACAAACGCTGAAGACGCCCCCCCCACCCCCCTCGCCTCCCTTCCTATCACATGTCAGAGGTCAAAGCCCGGTGAGAAGGAGTAGGGGTGAGCGACAAAGGGAGATAGCCCCGTTTCCCCGGCGCTGAGGCAATTAAAAAGGAAAACAGAAATGAAGGGACGGGGAGGTGAATGTCAGCTAGACGGCGACAGCCGTTTCAGCGGCCGCACGAGGTGCAACGTGGCTGAAAAGAAGAGGAAAAAAAGAAAAGAAAGGAAGAACCGAAAAAAATGAATAAAATGAAGCAGAGATTTATCAAATTTTCATTTGTGCTCTCTGGGGTCATCTTGTTTTGTAGGAGCATCAAATGGAATGTAGAAGTAAAGAAGAAGGGAAAAAAAGAAATAACAGGCCCTAGAGAAATCACGAGTCTATCCGTTTGATGCTGTTGTTTTACCTTGGCCTGCAGTGGCGCAAGGAAACGACTTCCCATCCCAGCTGTGATCCCCTGCATGAAAATGTAGCCGAAACAAGGATTTCACAGGAGCTATTGTACACGAGTGATGGGTGAACGTAATTAGTCGTTGGCGAGGCTGGAAAGACTGTTTCTGTATCACCCAGATGGGTTGATTGAAATCTCTGAGGTGGAGAGCACTTATTTCCCTCTTAAAATAATGAAAAATAAATTAAATAGGTTCAGTACATTCATTCACACAGATAATCGTTTTCCTCTAATAATAAAAATAACAGCAACATCATTTTGTGTACACAGCAACCCATTTCAGATGCCAGATTTGAAAAAAAAAAAAGGTCAGGACAAAGCTCCCCGTCATATCATATGTGTTCAGACCTCCATTACGCCTTCCTCATCAGCCACAATCAAGGATAATCACAGCCACGGCTCGACTCCGTTTACCTCGCACTATGTATCCTGAATCGAGTGTTAGGGGCTGTGTGAGATGAGGGGCTAAAATTATTTGAGCAACTGTAAAAACAACTGTTAAGATTGCGTTTTAATTAACATTTCTTCGTTCTTTCAAATACAAACAAACAGCTTTTTTCTTCTACGCCAGAGCTGGACCCGGTGTCGGGTTTAAACAAACAATCTGAGCGGTGGAGAAGTGAGCGAGCTCTCGCCCCCCACCCCAATATAAACAGCTGAGCTGCGAGCTCTGGACGCCGTTTCCCACACTGGAGGCCGCCACCGCTGCAGGTGACCCACCGCTGGGGGGAGAGCGCACACAGGGACCTCCAACACACACACACACACACACACACACACACACACATCACCTTCATTTTACCATTTACTTTTCAGAAAATGCATTTATAATTGAAAAAAAAATCCACAAACAGATATTTTCTTGGACAAATAGTATGATTATAAATACTTGTAACATTAAAACACCCATGACATTTCTAGAAGTGAGCCTTTTCCGAAAAATACCAAAAAATATAATTCAGGTTTGAGAGAATACCCCCAAAAAGTGTTTGGTTTCATTTTGCTGTGTGACTCAATGTCCCGTCACAGGTCTTTTATTTATTTTTTGACCTCTCGAGCCACAGCTCCCAAGTACTTATTTCACAGCCACGAGGCGTTTTGAGCTCTGAAGCCTGGTTTACAAATTCAGGGTGACAGCTACCGTCCCACACCCCCCCTTGTTCTCACCTTTTCTTTCCCGGAAACGCCTCACACCATCACCGCCGGGGCGAGCGGCGTGCCCCGTGATCTGAAGGGCTACCGGCTCTACCCTGGTTACGCAATGGTTCACGTCGTTATACCAGGCGGTTAATTAAGATCACAAGCCCCACCCTCCCTACCTAAAATTAAATCCATTTAAATGAAACTGTAGTTAAAAGACAATGGCTGACACATCCCCGTGCAGATTGTTTCTATCCTCTGCACACCAGCAAAACGCAAAAAAGAGCTAATCCTTGTTTCCATGACGGCGGACGAGAGGGACCCAAATTATGCTGCCTCTTAATGTTGTCGTGTTGTGTGACTCATATAAAAGTATTACAGCCAATTAAAACAATTATCGAGAAGACACTCAGTGAGAGCAGCAGGTTTAGAGCATCAACGAACAATCAACTTCACACACACACACCCCAGAAAACCAACCCTTTATTGTTCTCATCTTCACGTCGCTTATTGTGTAAAAAAATAAAAATATATAATATGTCGGCTGTGTCAGAGATGAGTGGCGAAGAAGCTCTTCTGCCATAAAACACTCCATGCCGTGTAATCTGGTTATGATCTGACCATCTCGACCCTTTGAAACACATGGCATCTCAAGTGTAGAGTTAATCTCATCTGAACCACACGCACAAACTCAGAGCGGTAACGACCCCCCGAAAAAAAGAATGAATGAAAGCCTTTTTTTCTCTCTCTCTTTTTTCAAGTAAAAACATGCTTCGGTCGGGAAAAAACCAGGGAATAACAGCAGAGAGCAGCTGGTGGCTCACTATATCACTGCTAAACTATTCCCCCGTCTCTGCTCTCCGTCTTTGCCTGCCGGCCCCCAGTACAAAGCGGAGACCGTCCCTGTAAAGGATAGCCCCGGCCAGCCGCGAGGCTCTAGCGGCTAACCCCCCTCTGCACCCCACCACAAAACCACCACCTCTCCTCCGTGGTGCACGGATAATATCTGGTTGCCTATGTCATGGTTTAGAAATGACAGGTGCTCGCAGCCCCTCGCCTTGACAGGCCACTGCACAAATAACGCCCCTGCCTGAAAGGGCTAATGCACTACTAATGAACAATAAATCAACTTTGATTACAAACTGTCAACCCAATCAGCTCGCACTCCAGCTCTCCCAAACTGCGCGTCTCGGCACAGCTGCACGGCATTACGGCGCACGCCGTCCTGTGTGGGGCTTCGCTGTCCCGCGCCTCGAACCCCTCCACTGCGCCCCAACACCGCTCCTCTTCTTATTTCTTACTGCGGTGACGCGAGGCAGCAGAAAAACATTGCGCCGGAAAAGTTAAGACTAAACGCTGGGTGACAAAAACAGACAAAACTGGGAGGGAAAAAAAAACAGCACTTAGGGGACAAAGTGAATCACATGCGAGTCTTTTCCGTAGTTGCATGAGCGTGTTACTCGAGGATATTGGAGTAAAGAGACTTGAGGTCATTAACAGTTGGTGTAAAACCTCAAAGCTGTCAAATCGGATTTACACTTGACAGCTGAGAAAAAAAATGGAAATGAAAAAAATGGAAGAAAAAGACTACAACTTTCCCTCCAAAATGCACCCTTTTTTGCAAGTATATACACGCAGACACACACACACACACACACACACACACACACACGGACACACACACTCACAGAGAAAGACAGGCTCGTTCACACGCTCAAAACTTTTCTGGAAGAAGCGAGCGATGACATTCAGAGTGACAGCTCGGCCCAGCGTGGGCTTTGTGGGTGCCGGTGTCAAATATAGAGCTGTGCCAGTCCGTCTTAATTCACCGTGACACCGGGAGGAGAGCGAGGATCAGTCAAGGCCGGAGCCTCGCAGACATCACAGTGCGACCAGCACCCAGAGAAGCAAACCATCACAGTGAAAAAAACTAAAATCATATATATATCTCTCTATATATATACATAGAGAAATATATATATATTCAATCTACTTGACATGCTGTGGCATGGACATATTAGAAATAAATCAATACTACAATCCCTTTCAGAGAAACAAAACAACAACAATTGTGTAAAAGAGAAGGCAAACCTGAGTGCTGTTCCTCCCTGAACTTTCCATAATTTAAGCAGCGTACAGTAAAGTACAGCTCAGGATTCCTGCTGAACTGGTCCGCTCACTATCGGCAGAGTAAACACAACTAAACAAACAGCGTGGGGTGACAGACAGAAACTTGCTGCTGACTGTCTGGCATCCTGCTGACAAACAAGCGCAGCTCAGACAAACTGTTGCTGGAAGTCAAAGTGGAGCCAGCGGCAGCAGCACGGCGATAAACAGAAGGCAGCTCGTCCACACGGGCTTGTTTTGAAACGCAGCGCACCCCCGATAATGTACATGACACCTGCTTTCTCCTGTCAGGACGAGCCGGTAAACCGCCGGCGTCTCCGCGGAGGAGTAAAGCCCCGGATAATTGCTGCTCTCACACAATTAACCAACTGCGATGATACAACATCACCGACAGACAGGACAATAAAGCCCTCCTTTTCTCTTTTTCCCCGGTCAAATTAAATTGTCAAGTCCTTTTTTTCTCCTTCTTCTCTCTCTCTCTCTCTCTTCTCTTCTTCTCACACAGGAAAGCAGGCACACAAAAAGAAGAAGAAAGAAATCACAGAAATCAATCATATTGACAAACCTGACAAACTCCATTTAGCTGGCAGGGTAAACAGAGTGCTGGGCCACGCGGTGTGGAGTGAAGCAGAGCGAAGAGCGGAGCGGCGAGGGGGAGAGAGAGAGAGAGAGAGGGAGCGAGCGAGAGAGTGTGTGTGAGAGAGAGCGAGAAGGAGAGAGAGAGAGAGCGAGAGAGAGAGAGAGAGAGAGCGAGAGACACGCGGACTGGCAGGCTGAGAATAAGCGCTGCTGTGCTGTGGAGTCTCCAACCTTCCTCAGGATACAGACAGATTGCACGCGCGAGGTTGCTCCCCGGCTGACAAGATACAAAACTATCCAATCAACCACGCCCTTCTCCACCAATCACAACCAGCCCTCTAAACATAATCAATTCAAATGGGGCCACACAATAGGGAGCCGCGGGCTGGGCTGCAGGTGAACCCGTGCCTTTGTGTGGGGGCCCCTTTCGGGGGGGAAAAAAAAAGGAAAAGGGAAAGAAAGAAAAAAATATATAAAAAGACACAGTTGACGGCTGTTAACCCTTTGACCCCTGCCGGGACTCCGGCCGAGCTATTGAAACAATGGGAGCCTAAAGAAAAGAGGCCCTTTAATTAAACAACAGATAAGTAAACACAGCTATCCAGTGGAAAGAAAGAAAACCGGCCCCGCTATCGGCCCCTTTATTGTTCTGCTAAATGGAGTTGTTTACAGTGGCGGAACAAAGACACAACTCATTTCACATGCTGAAAACAACAAAATGCACAAACAATTCAGACGCTTTGTACTGTTTTTCCTCCTCCCTTGTGTCCTTAGATTCCCCAAGCTGGGAAAACATCACATGCATTTTATTTGAGCGTAAAAGGATGTATACCAGAACAGTTTGTTTTGGCCCGACGAATTTGAATGCGCACACTTGAACCGCAGCGGCAAGTTTGTGTGCATTCGGTCACAAGTGTCAACCACAGCGGCATAAACTTAATACAAAAAAACAGAACAAAAACACTTATCCTACAAGCTAAAAAATAAGAAAAAAAAACTCACATTAACAGCTAACATTACAGCAGCTATGGAACCAGGCAATCCATCCGACTCTATCCCCAATGAGAGCAATTAGCTGTCATAATATCATCACACTCTTTAACACCCGTGTGCACTCAGTGAGGGGAAAAGACAGGGGGAGGAAAAACAGGACCCTGCCACCTACTGGAGAACCTGCTGAACTCACCAGGAGAAAGGAAGAGAAAGAGAAAGAGAGAGAGAGAGAGAGAGAGAGAGAGAGA